>NC_134872.1:49876620-50212037 GCF_049852395.1 Peromyscus maniculatus bairdii | reverse complement strand
CCGGCCACTCCCTTCTTTATACAGTGTCTCAGTTCACTCTCTATTGCTATGATAAAAACACCATGAGCAAAAGCAAACTGGTAGAAAAGAGGTTATTTCAGCTAACAGCTTGGAGTCTCCCATGAAGGGATTCAGGGTAGGAACTCAAAGCAAGAACCTGGAGGCAGGAACTGAAGCAGAGTCCAGGGAGGAACGGTGCACACTGCCTTTCTTATGCTTTCTTAACTCAATGACTTTTTTTTTAAAGATTTATTATGTATACAGTAAGGCACCAGATTTCATTATGGATGGTTGTGAGCCACCATGTGGTTGCTGGGAATTGAACTCAGGACCTGTGGAAGAGCAGTCAGTGCTCTTAACCTCTGAGCCATCTCTCCAGCCCTTCTTATGCTTTCTTATACAGCACAGGACCACTCTCCCACAGTGGACTGAGCCTTCCACATCAGTCACTAATCCAAAAATACCCCACAGATCTGCCTCCGGGCAACCAATGGGGAGCTGTCTCAGTCCAAGTTCCTCTTCCCAGATGATTCAAGTTTATGTCGAATTGACAGCACATAACCCACAACTCCTCAGTTCAGCCACACATTAGCAAACCTCTTCATTTTCATATGTCATGTTCTCTCTCTTCTATCGAGTCCTCAGTTGAGGCAGACTTCTGTTCTTCACACTTAATGCTGAGTACCTGTGAGTAAACCCTCCCGCCCACTCATCTTGAAACTTCTCTCCTTTCTTGGTCCCTGATGACCACTAGGTGCCCATCACCTCTCAGGACACATCTCTGTTTATGATGCAGTCAGCACCATGCCACTTTTCTTCAGGACGTTGTCAGTGTCCCTTCGTATGATGCCCCTCACCTCCTCACTGTGTCCTACACAATCAGAGGATTTGTACCTCACCCACTTCTGTGAAAGCAGCCACATCTGGCTCTTTCCCCCTTGGTTTCTTTCTCCACCAAAACCACACATCTCGGTCCATCCCCATTTTTTATCTGCTGTCCAGGCAGATTCTCCATCCTCTCTTAAGTCTCATGTCCCTTCCTGGCTCCATCTTCTTCCACTTCCTTAGGAAACTCACGCCAATAACTGAGCTAGCTCTTTCTCTTTCTACAGGTTTCTAGTGGGTTGAGACCCCTTTGGGCAGGGTCACATATCAGATATCCTGCATATCAGATATTTACATTATGATTCATTTACATTATGATATATATGATTATAATTTACATTATGATACTGTTAAGCAGTGAAATTATAGCTATGAAGTAGCAATGAAATAACTTTATGGTTGGGGGTCACCACAACATGAGGAACTGCATTAAAAGGTCGCAGCATTAGGAAGGTTGAGAACCACTCTTCTATCCCATCATGTAAACACACACGTACAAACCTTCTTATGTTTAAAATGGGACCTAGGGCTGGGGGTATAGCTCCTAGAGTGCCCACCTAGCATGCACAAAGGCTCAAGTTCAATCCTTAGCACCTCATGAACTGGGCATAGCACACATTCCTACAATCCTAGTACTCAGGAGGTGGAGGAAGAAGAGTCAGAAGTTCAAGGTCATCTTCAGCTACATGGAAAGTTCAAGGTCAGCCTGGGCTACAGGAGACTGTCTCAAAAGCAACAGCAATAACAAAGGGTTATTTGCTTCCAACCCTTACCCATAGAAGATAGTCACAGCAAACAAGTTCCTACCACACACACCGCCCCCAGTACAAGTTTACTTTCTTGTACTGTAATTCTTCCCTCAAAGACAACGAACTCCTTGAGGGCTGGAACTTCACCATAATCACTATTGAATTTTCAACACCTAGCATAAACATTTTCAGAAGAAATGAAAGAATGAGACCTGAGGTCATTGTTAGACCCTGCAGTCCCATTGGTCACCGAGTACTAGTCACCAGGGCATTGCGCTTTGAAGGGAGGCCAACTGGCGGGGTGCTAACACACAGTGTTCCTGATGCTGTGCACTCCTTCTCAGTGGGTGGAAACTCTGACTTCAGCCAGTAACTAATTTGTGAGCTAATGAGTCTTTGTCTGAAGGTCTTGGTGTGCAGTGTGAGGCTAAGATCACCTTTCTCAGATTCCCCCAGGGCTTTGGGTGAGGGGGATGAGTGCCGTTTTGAAGCACTGACTCTTTGGATGGTGTACAGGATCAGTCAGGGTGTATTACTCATTAGGGTTTATTTACCTTTTGTGGTGGCCTAGAAAAAGCCAGGCTTAATGAAGTGGTTACCAAAAATCTTCAACATCATATTTTCCACAGAGTTCATAAAAATATTGACAGTGGACTTAACTACCACGTTGCATCTTTCAAAGAGATGAACAAAAATCACATTAAGCATATTGATTTAGTGTTTCTTTTTCTTTTTTTTTTTTAAGTCCACATAGCCAGAGGCCTGAAATGGTCTCAAAAACTGGCCCTCCTGTGTATGCGGAGTGAGCTGGTCTCAAGGCCTGGGGCACACTACTGTCCCTCTGCGATCTCAGTTTACTCACCACAAATAAGTACAGATTCAGTGAGCCTACAGTTGTATCTGTTTTACAACAGAACGGGGTCTTCTTTCTAAACTTGCCCCAGGACCGTGTGTGTCTTTGCTGTAAAGAGAGACGCGGTGAGGAATATTTTCCGATCTCAAAGATGTCCCACCGCCAGAAGACAGAGAAAAGCAGCTCTGGTCCCCGTGTGCATTTCCTATGCCCTTGCAAGGTTTCCGATGCCAGTCTGTCTCCGTCCCTTGCCTGAGCTCAGCGGGATGGAACCTTCCCCGCCACCTTCCTGTCTTCCCACGATCCTCAGCTGGACTGCATCCTCTGTGGCCTTCCGGTAGCCAGAAGAGAGATATCAGGGAGATGGAATAGCCATCCCGGGAAAGCTTTAGGACCACCGGCGTAGCGGGGTTTCAAAATGGATTCCTGAACCTCAGCCCAGTCTCCGGACTCTGAGGGTCCGGATTTGGGAATCAAGTCTCGGGATATGCAGAAGCTGTTGAAGCAACGCTCTTGGATACCCAGGGCGTACTCTCCCTGAACAGTGTTGACCGTGGGGGAGTAAGACTGGCCTGGGGGGGGGCGCAGTTACACACACACACACCTGGGTGATGCGGGCGATGCTCCTATCCTCCCTGCTCTGTTATTTCCTCGGCACCAGATGTGAGGTACGTGCTCCTGTCCCCAGCACACGGTGAGTGGCAACTGTCGGCTTTCACGGGGTCTCTGTCTTTTTCATCATTGTCATCAATATCGTCACCTCTGTCACTGTGTCACCAACGTGATGATCATGTACATCCTTTCCCTGATCTTCCTTCCCTTCTCCTCCTTCTCCATCATCTCAACCTCATCGTCTTTACCACTGACTTGTTTTTTCTCTCCCCTCCTCTCCCTCCTCCCCCTCCTCCCCATCATCATCACTCACCATCATGGTCCTCATCAGCAGTTGAGCCAACTTGACCCATAAATAATATTTGCTCAGACACTTAGGCCTCACCAAACCTCAGTTTCTTCGCCCGAATAGCAACATTGATAAAACTATAACGTACCACTGTTCACTGCATTTCGAACCCTGTTCTAGGTTTCTGGCATGGGAAGAGTTAAATTATTACTATCCCCATTTTACAGAGAAATAAAATAAAACAGAAAGATCGAGTGACTTGCTTGAAGTCACACAGCTTGAAAAGGATTTTTTTTTTTAAGGTGCAAAGTGACAATAGCATTGATCTCGTACCACATGTGTGCAGATGAACTGAGATTAATTGTTTTAAGCACCTCCCACCAAGCAGGGCACATGGCCACCTGAATTCTCAGGTTTCCCAAAACTGGTGGGAAGGGCTTGCTCTGGGCATGAAATTACTGCCCTTCCAGAATCTCTTCCTCTTCATACATATTCATTCTACCCATTACTGAAGCCTGAAATCCCAGGATAACTGCACTTCCAGGAAGCCCAGAGCCCCACGGAGGGAAGAAGAACAGTCTTTCCCCCATTTTCAGCCATAATCCCCTTCCTGGTCACTGCCCTACACATCCACAGGCTTTACATGCCTGTCTGGAACAATACTGGACTCATTTGGGACGAGGCGCTGATGGGAACTGGGGGTCCATGAGTGCCACCCACAGGTTCTGTGTTGGGATCCTGAGCTTCAGTCCCTCTCCAGGTCTCTTTGGATAGGGTACCCATACTGGCTCAGGTCTGCAGATTCAAACCACCATCCACCCTCCTTTTTTGACAACAACAGAGCTCAATTTTATTCAGATGACACCACCTTCAGTCCCTGGGATGAAGAGTAATTGAACTAAAACCATCCCTTCATAGCCACCCACTTCCCTCTGTAGAGGCAAGAGGATGCACCAGACCCTGCTGTGGTCCATTAGCCACAAAGGGAACTCTTGTAGAAGAGATTTTCATCTTCTATGGAAGTGTACTTCTGTTTCCCATCCATAGTTTCCAGCTCTAGAAAGCACTGTTGCCATGGAGAAGAGTGAGAACCCCAAAGAGAAAGTTCTGGGAGTCAGGCGTGCCGGCTACACACCCTGGTGGCACAGAGCTCCAGTCAAACCCAGAAAGCCAAGGCCTTCCAGGACCAAGGGGCAGGAGAGTGCGGATGTTGGAATCCAAGCACCTGGGGGCCGATCAAGAGCCAGCTTTACCACCCACTTGAATTGAGCAAGGGGCTTCCTCTCCCGCATGCAGTCTCCGCATGCAGTCTCCGCATGCAGTCTGAAGACTGTGCTCCCTCCCCCAAGAGATGCTGCAGGACCAAGGGCATGCGCATTCAGGAAGCAGGAACCACGCTGGGGGGAGTAAGCAACACAGGATTGCTGCTGCCGGGTGCAGTGGTGCAGGCCTGTACCCCCAGGACTTGGAAGACTAAGGTAAGAGGATCGCACACTTGAGACCAGACTGGGTTACAGAGACTGCCTTTAAAAATAAATAAGCAATAAATAAATGTAAGTAAATAGTAAATAAATTAATTAATTAAATACTCGCTATTATTACATGAGATCATTAAATATCTTTGTTGTTTAATTTATGCATGCTGAAGTGTATACATGTGGTATATGTGCATGGTACATGCATATATGCATGCAGGTGCAACTGCATGCATGTGTGCATGCATGTGTAGGCCCAAGGTCAACGCCCTGTCTTTCCTCAATCTCCACTTCTATGTTTTGAGACAGGGTCTCTCACTGAACCTGAAGTGTGACAGCGGGGCTAGACCGGCTGGCCAGCGGACTCTAGGGATCCCCTATCGTCTACCTTTCCCTTCAATGCTAGGGTTACAAACTTGAGTCAAGCCTCAGTGTTTTCAGTGCTGGGCCCCCGGGGAGGGGCATGGCACTTTGGGGAATGAGCCATCTTCCTGACCCTCTCTATTATTTAAACCATCAGCAATCAGAACTTCTATCCTTGCAGGAAAACACACCCTAACTGATCGGTGCCTCTGAGGACCTTTACTTCTGACTTTATTTCATAGTGGATAGTGAGGTAAGGCCTGAAGATTCTTTCTCGGAAGGTGAGTCCTTTTAATTAATCAATCAGTAACTATTTATTGAGATGTCACAAGAGGCAGGAGCCTTTGAAATACCCAAAGACCCATCTAACCTGGTCAGGGAAGAGTCATTCATATTTAAAGAGTGGCTCCTAATGGGTATCCCCAGGAAAGCTGCCAGATACTTAGGATTCACCCTTGTTTAATCACTGCCCATGGCTACCCTGGGTAGACCCTGGCCACTTTTCAACAGGGAGACAGGCCAAAAGAAGTCTTCACATAGACAGTGATGGCAACAGGGGGCTGTACTAAGACTCAGGAGGCCCCAAGCAGCCGCCCTTAACAGTCACTTCTGCCGAGACCAAACGCCTAACGAGAAGCAACGTAAGAGAAGAAAGGTTCACTTGGCTCATGGTTCTGGGGATACAGTCCATTGTGACCAAAAGCATGAAGGACAGTGGGAATGTGAGGTGCTGGTCACCTTAGGTCCACAGTCAGGAACCAGAGAAGTGTGAATGATGTTACTTGGCCCCCCATTTTCTCTTTTAACTCAGGCCAGGACCCCAGTCTGTGAGTTGGTGCTACCCATACTGAATGGGGCAGTGTAGCAGATCTGCCCTACTCAGTTCACCCTCTCTGGAAATGCCCTTGAAGACATACCTGGAGGTGTGTCTCCTGGGTGAGTCTAAATTGAGTCAAGTTGACAAAAAAAGATTCACTGTCACACTGGAGCAGCCTTCTTAAGAAGGGAAACGTTTGGGAGAATCAAGAAAGGTCGTCAGGAGGAAGTAACATTTAAACCAAGACCTAGAAGGTCGGAGGCATAAGGAAGGCAAGGACACTTGGGAGTGTGCTGCAGGCCTGGAGAACACTGTGCCAGGGCTCCAGACGGGAGGATGCCACATTTGTCTAAGGAACCCACACAAAGGCATGTGTCTGAAGCCTGGGACCCAGGGGAGATCTGAGAGCCCACGTGAGCAGTTTAACTTTTATCCCAAACTGATGGATTTATCAGGGGGATGACAGCTGGTCCTTGGGTACAAAGGAGCTAAAGATGTCAGAGAGGAAAGAAGCGGTTGGGCTGGGTGTCATTACTCATACCTGTAATCCCAGGGTAGGAAGCTGAGGCAGGAGGATTGCTAGTTCTAGGCCAGCCTAAACTGTATAGTAAGATCTTGTCTCTCATCATCATCATCGTCATCGTCATTATCATCATCATCACAATAATAAAACCATCGTCATAACAATGGATCCCTACCTAGGTGGGCCGTCTCTGACTGCTACCAAGGACTTGTGCATTTGTTGCTAAAACCCTCCAGCCAGCACTGGGCTGTGACGGTCAGGCTGGGCTGAAGCTCCCCTTCTGTTTAGGAAAATCTTCAGACATGTTCATCTCTAATTAAAAACAAAAAGGCGCTGCGGAATTGTAGGCGACTTTAAACAGCTGGCAGGATTACAAACCTCCCTCAAACCCCACACCCACACATCTGCTAAATGCAGTCTGGAAAGATTCTGTGTGAAAACGGTGCCTGGCGGGAGTGGGAGGGGCCAGCCCAGCTTCAGGTGGCGTCCACAGACGTCCAGATAGGACCACGACATGACCGGCTGCCCTGAGAGCATCAGAGCCAACGACAAGTCCTCCACCCCATCCCCCATCATGCCTGAAAAGCTCAGCCGGAGTCTGAAGCTACTACCCCACCAGACTTCAGGAAGCTGAGTAAAGTCAGCCTTGGAAATGAACCGCAGGCTTCACCGGTTAATCTTGGTTCCTGCCCCTGTCCAATCAGACCCTGAACTATAATCCATCTTCATTATGCCTCTTTTAAAGCAAAGAGTGCATTTCCGCAAGTCTAATTAAGGAAGGAATGTTATAAGCCTTAGGTCATGACTCTCTGATCATAACTCTGTGTCTGTTCCTATTACAGCCACACACACACATTTATACATACACACACGTACACACATACACATAATACGTCTGTACATGCATATACATGCACACGTACACACATTTATATATGCACATGTATATATGTATATACATATACATACATGCACACATATGCACATGTACACAAGTATATAAATGCACACAGGCATACATATACACACACATACACATGCACACATATGTATACACATACACAGATATATGCATGTACACACATGTATACATGCACACATACATGCATGTAAACAGACATAACATATACATACACTCATGCACACATACACACACTTGCACATGCATACACACATGCACAGCCACACAATCACACAGGTGTGCACATATGCACACAGGTACACACACACACACACACACACACACACACACACACACACACACACACACAGGCTGCTTTGGGGGAAGGCTACTCACAAGCCCAAGAATGGATGAAATGGCAGAGTTACAGTCGGTGCCACCAGCAGCCCCTCCACCCCACTGCTCCTGTCTTGCACACATCACGGTAGTTACACACCTCATGGGCACCCAGAGGGCTGGGGAAGGCGGCCTCTGCCCACAGGGATGAAGCAAGCTTTGACGGAGCTGGGGTGACTGTCAGTGTCTTTGACAGTTGTTGGTTTAGAGTGACATTTGACCCATTCATAACCAGTGAGGCCAAAAGAATCTTGTCCAGAGTTCTTCTGGTGAGGATTCTCAGCCCTGGTGCCAAGGGGAGCTGGGTCGTGTGATGGCTTCATGCCTCCCCCTACAGCAGACAACAGCATGAGAAACATTAACCGCAGCGAAGACGCAGCCTGCCTGCTGCACCTGCCCAGGGAACGTTAGCCGAAACTGCTACCCTGAGTGGCCATCAGCTTCCTGCCCAAGTCTGACCTGCGATCCTGAGATGGCGAAGGTTCTAGCCCCATCTGTGAACTGCAGTGAACCTTGAAGACGAGGGTTAAACTGGCACATGTTTGAGAATATAGCGACATTTACCTTGAAGATGAGAACCAAGATGAAGAATTTGGTGACGAATGTTTCCCAGATGGGTCCTTCCCGTGGGCACCTTCCTCACCCCACTTCCACCCCCACCCCACAGCCCACGATCGATCACGAGGTGGAGCTGAGTGTTTCCCATTGTCGGTGAGGGACTGGTTCACAAGCTTCCCTCGTTTTAGTCCTATCTAAGTTCATGACCTACCGACCATTTCAGGGCCTCTGTGCCTACTGAAGTCACTTCTTCATTCACGCATCTCTGTCCCCATCCAACTGCTCCATCGAATCCCCAGTTACTACCATGGTTCCTTACCACTCAAACCCCGCAAGTGTCTCTAATTCCAGTTCTCACCTAAATTATACCAACAATTGTATACATTTTGGGGAGAGACCCACCAGCCACTGAATTTCCTTTTTGGAATATTTAAAATTCTAGTTAAATGATTTCTACACATCCCAGAACCATCTCAGTGCAGAGTCAGGGGTCTGGACCAGCCATGTAGATGACACCAGAGGAGACTGAGAATGTGGTGCAGGGCACTGGCCGGGGGTGCACAGGTCTGTGGCTTCAGTTCCCGGCACTGCTGAAAGAAAGAAAGGAAGGTGCCGCGCGCGCGCGCGCGCGCGCGCGCGCGCGCGTGTGTGTGTGTGTGTGTGTGTGTGTGTGTGTGTGTGTGTGTGTGTGAGAGAGAGAGAGAGAGAGAGAGAGAGAGAGAGAGAGAGAGAGAGAGAGAGAGAGAGAGAGAGAGAGAGAGGTCTCCTGGGGATCTGGGCGTTGAGGATACACTTGGTTAGGGATGGCATATTCTCTTCCCTAAAAGAGGAGGAGTATGCGCACATGAGATGGGGAGGGAGCTGTTAAGCTGCCCCAGCTGGCAAGTTCTGTTGCCTTGAAGGGATCTTAAAGTCAGCAGGATTAGCCGCCTCTCTCTGTAGATGAGAAGCTAAATCCAAAGAGGAAAGGGTCTTGGCTGGAGGACCAAAGCTCTGCACTTAAAATAAGTGCAAACAAGTGAGTTCGTGTTGTGTTAGGGATGCGATTTTCCTATAGTGTCAAGTGTGGAATGCTTTGCACACTACCCACAACTGAGACCTGGGGTGCTCCCAGAGTACTGCAGAGACCTCTTGGGTAGCTTACTGAAGCTCTCTGTTCAGGGATGGACACAGCCACACTTCAAGGCAGGTCCAAGGTCATGTCTCTGTTACATGATCCTACAGCTGGCTGTGGCTGACTGGCCATGGGAGAAGGCATGTCAGGCAGTCTGCTCGCCAGGAACTTCACATCTAGCACCCCAAATTGGGCTTCCCATTAGGCTCTGGCTCCTGCATCTCCACTGCTTTCACAGCTGTGTGCATCTTGCACACCTGCCCAGCTAAGGCAACAGCCGCCATTCATGCCTGTTTCTACTGGTACCAAACAGCTGCCTGAAAACCTGGCAGGGAAGAACCCAAACACACCGGGCATCCGATCAAAGGGGCCATGGGGGGGGGGGCAAAAGGCCTAGAGAGCCTAGAGAAAACCAAGAGAAACCATAGGTGCAAATTCTAGAAAACTTGGGGAGAAAGATGAGGTCAGAAAAACAGAAGAGCTACAGTCGGATGCCCAAAGGGACTGACGGGGGGGGGGGGGGGGGGGGAACAGTCTTCAGCTGCTCGTCCTTGCCCCCTCCCCCCTGAGAGCTAGGTGACCACTTGGGGATTGGTTCACTCGCTTCCTTAAGCTGCCTGGTGCCTCTTCTAGGGAAGAGAATATGCCATCCCTAGCCAAGTGTGTCCTCAACGCCCAGGGCAGCCACTTTGACAAGCTGTAACTGTCTGTGAGGCATAAGGAAGATCCCCAGGAGACACACAGCTGGTGGCATCTGCGTTCCCTTACCTAGTTTTCCTGCTCACTGTCTTTCCTGCAGGGAAGACCCTGGCTTAGGGTTGCTGTGGGATGTTCTGTAGGTCCTGTGGGAGCCCGTTCTTGGGTTCTGGCTTTATCCAGCAGGTCCACATAGAGGTTGATTAGGACCTCGAGCCTGAGTGCAGGTGTCTGAGATGGTCTGCACTTGGCTGTGCTGGGGGATGGTCTGTATGTCAAGTTGCTCTTATTTATTAACAAATAAAACCTGATTGGCCGTGGCTAGGCAGGAAGTATAGGTGGAACTAACAGAGGAGAAATAAAAGAACAGGAAGGCAGAAAGAGTCACTGCCTGCAGCAGCTGCCAGGACAAGGAAGATGTAAAGTACCGGTAAGCCATGAACCACGAGCCACGGTATAGATTTGTGGAAATGGATTAATTTAAGATAGAACAGTTAGCAAGAAGCCTGCCACGGCCATACAATTTATAAAGCAATATAAGTCTCTGTGTTTACTTGGTTGGGTCTGAGCAGCTGTAGGACTGGAGAGTGATAAAGATTTGTCCTGACTGTGGACCAGGCAGGAAAACTCTAGCTACATAGGGTACCGTGTACACTGTGTGAGACAAATCTGCCATTGCATGGTTGGCACAGAGAGGGCAGTGCCAGCTTCCGGACGGAAGAAATGACCCGCATTCCCTAACAAGCAAATACAATAGAAGCCATGCTCGCAGCTAGATACTGGGACTCGGGGCCTCCCAGGCTCTCACTAGGGGCAGAACGGAGTAGGCTCACACAGGATATGAGGGTTAGTCTTCATTAATAACTTGACTGGATTTAAAATCATCTAAGGAGCATATCTCCCGGCACACCAGTGAGGGCATGTCCAGAGAGATATAACTAAGGAGGGAAGACTCACCCTGGATGTGGGTGGCACCATCCCATGAGCTGATACCCTGGACTGGGAAAAGAGGGCACAGTGCCCATGAGTCAACCCAACCAGGTACAGCTTAAGAGCTATTCCCCCGTGTGGACCACCCAAAAGGGCAGGGTAGAAAGAAAGTAAGCAGAGTCAGGGAGAGTCTGTACATGATGACATTCAACAGGCTGCAGGGCAGCCACATCCCTGCCAACCGATGCCGACCTTCTCAGAGAGCGCATCCCCTGTGGAGCATCATCCAGAGAAAGGGTCACAGCTGTTGTACTCAGTGTCCAAGCTTTACAGCAAGTGGGGGAACAGGTCTTCCACGCCTATGATGTCCTGGGTGTGCAGTAAAAACTACCTGCCCATGGGTACCTGTGTGACGTGTGTTAGAAGCTCTGGCCCTCCTGGGGCTCTGAGGGTCTGCCGAGTGCCATAAATCACATGATGTCTCTGGACCCAGGAGCACAACGAGAACCTCACAAGCAGCCAAAACAACAGCCCAGAGAGCAAAGAGAGTCAATTCCACACCAGCTCCAAGTCACTCTACAGTTCTCTAGAGCAGTGGTTCCCAGAGGGTGGGCCCTGGGCTGGCACAGAAGCATGGCCTAAGAACTTGCTGGAAATGCACATTTCCAGGCCCCACCCCACCTGACTCGATGGTTCTGGGACTCCCACTGCGATTTGTTTTACATCAATCGCTCTTTGCCAGCCCTCCGGGGCCTCTCACGCACACAAGGGGCTAGGAACCATTTTTTCACTCAGGTCCCGAGACAGGGCAGAGGTTCCTTCCGAGGTGAACGCGGAGGTGGTACACCCTTCTCAGCACCTGGGCACAGTACAAGGTGGGTGGGGAAAGGACCAGAGGGTTGGTAGGTGGAGCCAAGATGGGGGACTTAGGCCTGAGAAACGACAAGGTGCAAACTTCCCCAAGCATCCTCCAGGAGCGGCTCAGCAAGAAGGCAGATGTAGCTGGCAGGAACGTGTGGGAACAGAAGGAAGGCGGTGGCCAAACAGGGGTGCTCACGGTGCCAGCGGATGCCAAGTGCTGCACCCCCACTCTCTCATAACACCTGCGCCAGCAGGGCGGAAAGCCCCCATGGCCTCCTGGTGCCCAGGAAGACTCTGAGGACCTCAGCGCTCACACCTCCTGCTCAAAGTCAGCCAGTGTGCGGATTCCCATCACGTCCCCGATGGAGACTGCGGAAGGAGGAGACGGAGGGAGCCGTGGCTTTCTCTGGCTGCTGTTCTGGAGAAGACACTGCTCCGGACCGCACCTGGGTGGTCACCTGCATGGATGGCCAGCAGAACGGCTCTGTGGGTAAAGACCACTGCCGCCGAGGCTGACACCCTAAATTAGCCCCCAGAGATCCACGTGGTGGAAAGAGAACCAACTGGCCCGCCATGATGCATGTATACATGCTCGTGTGTTTGGCCACACACACACACACACACACAATAAATAAATAAATAAATAAATAAATAAATAAATAAATAAATAAATAAATAAATAAATAAATAAATAAGTAAAAATTTAAGAGCTTTCCTGGCAGCTGGAGAGAGGGCTCAGCTGTTAAGAGCGCTTACTGCTCTTGCCGAGTTCAATTCCCGGCACCAACACGATAACCAGTAACTGTAACTCCAGTTCCAGAGGATCCAGCGCCCTCTTCTGACGTCCCTCAGGCATGTGATACAGGCACATACATGCAGACAGAGCACTCTCACATAGAATAAAACATATAATCTAATTTTTTTTTAAAAAATGAAAGAGCCTTCCTTTTATAAAACTCCAGCTAGAAAAAGAGGTTGACACAGTCACAGGCCAGCACTGTCTGCCTCAACCTGGGACGAAGCCAGGCTGCACTGCCCGTGACCCTGGCAATCCCGTGTGAGCCAACAGCAAGCCAGACAGTGTAAGAGCCTCCCTGGACCTGACTCTCCGGCACCTGTCTGGTGTCGCTCACTCGCTACATGGCAGGGGTTTGCTCGGTCCCCAGACATGTGGGACGAAGTCCCCTCTCTGTCACTATCCTGGCTTTGTGGCTTTGGTCAAGTCACCTACTTGACCTGAACCTTGGTTTTCTTACAGTAAAAATAACAGTGCTGGTGGCTGAGAAGATGTCATTGAGAGCCTGGGTCCCATCCCCAGAATACCATTGGGCGGGTGGGGGAGGGGGGACGGCAGGGAGAGGGTAAATCCCAAGGGATCAATGGCTAGCTAGTCTAGCAAAATGGTGAGCTCTGGATTCAGTGAGAGACCTTGTAGAGAGAGATAGGCCTCCCCACAAACATATACATAAATACATATATTCATATATACACATATATATATGTACACACACACACACACACACACACACACACACACACGTACATATAGCTAAGGACACACACCCATGCAAGCAAACACACAAAGGCCAGTGGGACAGGACTGTGTAGACATGACATGAGAATATGCACCCCTTCACCAAAAGAAGCATTGAAGCCGAGCGTGGTGGCCCCTGCCTATGACCCAGGCAGCACTCGGGTGACCGAAGAAGTGACGTCAGAGGGATGAGGGGGCCAGAGACACTGGGCCCCAATGAAATGGGGGCTCTTTGCAGGGTTTTGAACTAGGAAGGGTTAGCGCTAACTGAGGCTCAGGGGCTGTACAAAGTGACCAAAGTCGATAAGTGGACAGGCTGAGAGACAAGGTGAGGGTGGGGAGGTGACAGGAAGGCGTCACATTCCTGGTGTCATCTGCAGACAAACCCTACAGGGCTCACCCAGACCGGGTGTGAGCGGAAGTCTGGATCTGGCAACTAGTCACCTTCTGCTAAGTAGAACTCTCGCGGAGAACTCGGTGATCACACAGCCTGCACTGCGCCACTTTCTTTGCGTCACGGAAACTAGGAAACAGCTGAGCTGGGACTGTGTCTCTGCTGCATGTGAGGTGAGCCAGGCAGGTTGAGAATGACCTCCTGCTTCCAAGAAGTCACCACGCTTCTTTGTATCGGGCCCTCTGTGCCTCCTACCATCTCATTCCCCAGCCCTCTCTACATGAGTCTTAGCATCCCTTCATGGCAGTCACTGGACAGAAATACTTCTTATGTGACTGCCTCCCGGAGGCAGGAAGTATGCAGGCTGGGCCTCCAGCTGGCAAAGCATCATGGCCCGCAGCATTCTGGTCAAAGCAGTGAGAGGTCAAGGCAGTGGGAAGCCAATTCTGACAAGAGGCGCTGGATCCCCCTTGAAATGGAGTTACAGATGTTTGTGAGCCACCATGTGGGTGTTGGGAATCAAACCCAGGTCCTCTGGAAGGGCAGCCTGTGCTCTTAACCTCTGAGCCTCCAGCCCCCGCCCTACCCCCCATTGCTTATTTAAATAGAAATGGAGAATGGGCCAAAAATCACCTTCCACCATCTGCCCAGGGGCTGCCCCTTTAGGGTAAGGACTTAGCAAGGTCTCTACAGAAGCCCTTGTCAGCTGCCCCCATGGTGGCTCGCCAGCTCTAGAGACCACCAGCTCTAGAGAGCTGCCACAGCTATCGGGAGGACAAGAAGGGAGATTCCTTCTGGTCGTTCCCCCCCCCCCCCGCCCCGTCTCTCCCCCTCCCCGCTATGGCAGGTCATTTGCAGATCTAATAAACCTTTCGACTGGCTCCATCCAAGGCCCCAGCACCCAGGTGTTGTAAAACGGCTTCTGAGTCAATGAGAGGCAGCTGGTTGAAGCGTTTCCCAGCTTTTCATATGACTCATAAACTTGTTACATGGTGAGGAAATTCCCTGAAGTCTCCTTGGCAGTCTCATCCAGTCTGACCAGTAGCTAAGAAACACAGAGTCTTCTGGTTACAAAAACACACAGGCTTCGACTCAGCCCTTAAACGGAGGGTCATTTGACAAGCTCTCCCCGCACGGCGTTCACAGCAGCTTTCTCGGGGAGAGCAGGGATTTATTCGGAAGACACACAGAGCAAACCAGCCTTTCATAGGTCAGAGGGGGCTCTGTGGGAGAGGTCACACATGCACACACTGCTGTAACAATCAAGCCCTGACCGGGACAGACAATGATGGGCACCCAACGTCACCGACGAGCCTGCCGAGGGACGCACAGCCTGCTCCTCACTCCTACCCGTAGGCACGCCTCTGCCCAGTCAAGTCAACGCATTTGTGCAATGGATTCACTAGCCGGTTCCTCTCCTGTCACCACCCTGCTAGGTACACTGTCCACCTTTGGGCTCATGTGACAAGACAGAGCAGGAGAGAAGGCCACGTTCCATTTCCTCCCAGCCCAGCTTCAGGCAAACAGCATCACCAGTACCCAGAAACACAGCTGTGGGACGAAAGGGAGTGAGGAGGGGCAACCCGGGAAGTGATTCCACTTCTCGGTGGTTCTGGATGGTAATCAATGGTGCTTGCTTTGTATTGATCCATCATGGTTTCAGTCATCAAATGGAATGGTTCTTTTTTATCTTGTGGAAAGCTGCAAACTGCTGGGCATCGTGGTGGCAACCTGACTGTGTCAGCCAGTCATGCCTCGAGGGCACAGCCTTCTCCATGAGATGGGCATGCCTCTCTATAGGCCTGTAACACTTCAATAAAAGTTTATCTTTTAAATACTACCTTTTCACCAGGGGCCTGGATACATGTACCAGGCTACTCAGGAGGCTGAGGCAGGAGGCCTCACAAGCTGAAGGCCAGCCTGAGAAACTTAGTGAGACTTGGTCTCAAAACTTAAAAATACAAAGAAGGAATGGGGGGGTGTGGCTTTGTTGGTAGGGAGCTCGCCTAGCAAGCACGAGGCTCTGGGATAGACCCCCAGCACCACATAAAACCAGACATGGTGGTGAACGCCTGTAAATCCCAGCTCTGAGGAAGTGAAGGAGAGAGGGTCAAAGTTCAAGATCATCTGTGGCTAAATAGAGAGATGGAGACTAGCCTAGGCTGCATGAAACCCTTTCTCAAATAACTTAACTAGATATACGATAGATAGATAGATAGATAGATAGATAGATAGATAGATAGATACATACATACATACATACAAGATAGATACATAGATGCAAGATAGATAGATAGATAGATAGATAGATAGATAGATAGATAGATAGACAGACAGATAGATAGATAGATACGTGATAGATAATAGGTAGATAAATGATAGGCAGACCGATGAAAATAGATATATAGATGCAAGAAAGATTAATAGATAATAGATAAATGATAGACAGGCAGACAGATAGATGATAGATAGATAGAAAGAAAGAAAGAAAGAAAGAAAGAAAGAAAGAAAGAAAGAAAGAAAGAAAGAAAGAAAGAAAGAAAGAAAGAAAAAGAAGATATGGCTCAGTAGTAGTAACCAGGTTCTTGCCTATCATCTGCAAGGCCATAGGCTCAATCCCCAGCATCACGCACACACATACACACCACAGTATACCTTTATGTATGTCACACACTAAGTATATATCACTATATATATGTATGTGTATATATATATATATATATATATTTATATAGCACCTTTTCTATCTGAACCTCGGTTTCCCCACCTATTAAACAAAGTTAGTGATAAATACCTAAAGAGCACATGCTAAGTGGATGCCAGCACCTGTGGAGGCTGTATGTGACAAAACGTGTTTACAAGAAGATATCCTTTGATACGACAAGATCGTCACCAAAAGCCACAGCTTCTGCTTCCCTGCCGTCTCGTCCACTCCAGCCGCTATCTCCAACATGTCTGTGCCTTGTGTGCACTTTTACTATTTTTATGTTCTAGAAAGACTTGGTTGAATGACAAAGGGAAAAAATAAAGACTTGGATATCTTGACAAATGTCATTGCATTAAAGAAAAGAGTCCTTGATGATCCAGATGTCACTAATGTCACCTGGGCTGCAGTGAGGACAGTCTACTGAGAGAAACATCTAGAACTGTGGAAACAAAGGCAGGCCTGGACAGCAAGGACTCCGAGGAGGCGACTGAGCAGAGCAGGGGGTGACTGGTGTCCCCATGAATCTGGAGCAGAAAGCAGAACGCAAAGCTCTGGGGTTTAAAAGAACTGTCAGGGCTGCTGCAGCCGCCTCTCAGAAAAAAACCACAGTGTGGCAGGTGGGACTAGAGGAGGGGCACAGTCCAGAGAGATTTTAGTCAGCCTCTTTAATTGTGGCACAAAAAAAAAAAAAAAAAAAATACTGTTGTAGGGATCAGTGAGACGGCTCAGCAGGTAAAGGCAAGGCACTTCTGACCGAGCCCGGAGAATGAGTTCCATTCCATTCTCCAAGTTGTCCTCTGACTTCCATATGCACACCACGATACACACATGCTCCCCCACACACCACACACCATCACACACACACACACACACACACACACACACACACACACACACACACACACTAATGCACAATTTTAATACACATATAGAAATGTAAAGAGCCCGAGTTGAGAATGAGCAGTGATGGACAGGAAAGAAAGGAGGGCTGGAGGAGGGATTGCAGGACACTCTGTGGAAGTTCGAGAGAGCAAGGAATTAGATTTTCTTCTAAGGGCAAAGGGAAACCACTGGAGAATGTTAAAAGGTGAGAAACACACTCATAGAACTTCAGATTCTGACTGCGAATAAGTGCACTGTCCGTTGTGTGACGTGTACTCACACGGCCAAAACCTCATCTCACTAAGTGTGATTCTGTACCAGTAAGTCCCCCATGTGCCCTTCGCTTTGGCATGGGAAGTAGAGGAGAGAGGAGTGAGTGCAAGATGTGGAGGGTGGAAACAAGCTAGGTAGGCGTCTCCGTCAGGGTCTCTATTGCTGCCATGAAAACAGCATGACCAAAAAGCAAGTTGTAGAGGAGAGGGTTTATTCAGCTCACACTTCAGCATTGCTGTTCATCACCAGGGGAAGTCAGGACAGGAACTCAAACAGGGCAGGATCCCGGAGGCAGGGGCTGATGCAGAGGCCATGGAGGGAGCTGCTTACTGGCTTGCTTCCCCTGGCTTGCTCATCTTGCTTTCTTATGGAACCCAAGACCACCAGCCCAGGATGGCTCCTCCCACAGTAGACTGGGCCCTCCCCATCAATCCCTAATTAAGAAAATGCCCTATAGTTTACCTATAGTTCAGTCTTGTGGAGGCGTTTTCTCAATTGAGGCTCCCTCTTTTCAGATAACTCTAGTGTGTGTGTCAAGTCGACACAAGACCAGCCAGCACAGTAGTGGACCATAAACCAGTTTGGGGAACAGGGTGTACCTCTGTTACCTATTGCATATAATAAATCCACTCCAAAACTCTGTGACTTAAGACAACCAAGATTTATCAATGTTCCTGACTTCGTGCTGGCTAGAGGAGACTTCTGCTGCCTCTACCTAGCTCATCCATTAAGCCCAATGCCCAGAACCTATGACAGAAGGAGAGAACGGACTCCTGGAAGGTGTCCTCTGACCTCCACACACACGCATTCTGCAGCATGCAAATGCCTGCACTCATACAAACTTATTGCACACATGCATGCACATGCAGGCATGATAACAACAAAAAAGAAATTCACTCAGCAGAACAGATTTCCCAACCCAAAGCAGCCCATGGCACAGAGAGGGACTAACAGGGTATGTGGACAAGAGGGTAGAAAGATATAAGAACGGCCAAGGGGCTGCAGAGAGAACTAGAAAGAAGCCAGGTTCTGGAAGCTGCAGGAAGAGTGTGGCCAACAGAAGTACATGCAGGTGATCAATCAACTTGTTGGGGTGGGGAAAAAAGGATAAAATGGGCGAGTGTGTATGTCAGTTGGTAGAATGCTTGGCCTAGGACCCAGAAGCCCTGAGTTCAGTCCCCAGCACCATATGAACTGGTGCATACTGTGACCCCAAAACTGAGTAGTCCGCAGCACCAAATGAACTGGTGCATACCATGACCCCAACACTCAGGAGGTCACAGTAGTCCCCAGCACCATATGAATTGGTTTATACCATGACCCCAACACTCAGGAGGTCACAGTAGTCCCCAGCGCCATATGAACTGGTACATACCATGACCCCAACACTGAGGAGGTCACAGTAGTCCCCAGCACCAAATGAACTGGTGCATACCGTGACCCCAACACTGAGGAGGGGATAGCATCAGATCCAGAAGCTCAGGAACATAGATAGCTACATAACAAGGTTGAGGTCAGCCTGGGGTCCATGGGACTGGGTCAACAAAAGAAAGAGGGTGTCTTAGTCAGGGTTTCTATTGCTGCAATGAAACATCATGACCAAAAACCAAGTTGAGGAGGAAAGGGTTTATTTGGCTTGTGCTTTCATGTTATAGTCCATCATTGGAGGAAGCCAGGAAAGGAACAAAACAAAGCAGGATCCTGGAGGCAGGAACTGATGTAGAAGCCATGAAGAGGAGCTGCTTATTGGCTTGCTTTCCATGGCTTGCTCAGCCTGCTTTCTTACAGAACTCAGGACCAGCAGCCCAGGAATGATACCACCCACCATGGACTGGGTACTCCCATTGATCACTAATTGAGAAAATGTCTTACAGTCAGATCTCACGAAGACATTTCCTCAACTGAGACTCCTTCCTCTCTGATGACTCTAGCTTGTGTCAAGTTGACACACAAACCAGCCAGGACAGGGGGCATAGGTATGGTAATCAAAAGCCCCTAATGGTTACAGGAGAAGATTTGGGTACAGTCTACAAGCAGACACCAAACTGTTCTAAATGGGGAGCCCAACAGCCCTGAGTGTAAGCATGGATGCTCAGGACACACGGATACTCAGGACACATGGATGCTCAGGACACACGGATGCTCAGGACACATGGATGCTCAGGACACACAGATGCTCTCAGAACACATGGATGCTCAGGACACACGGATGCTCAGGACTCATGGATGCTCTGGACTCATGGATGCTCAGGACACGTGGATGTTCAGGATACATGGGTTCGCAGGACATGTGGATGCTCAGGACACCACATGGATAGAATGCACCCATAGAGGTGCTTGTGATGGAGCTTTTGGTAAGGGCCTATTCCTCCCACCCTCCCTTTGTCTATGTGACATGAGATGGGTAGCCACACGCATCCCATCTGAGTAGAGACTTTTCGAGCCATGTAGGCTCCCACAATCATTTTCTTTCCCCCCTCTGCCTTGGGAACAGCATGTTCCAGGTGACAGATGAGCGCTATTCCTCAGCCCAGAGCCCAGAAAGAGTGCGCGGTGTCTCAGCCAGGTTGTTAGAGCAGTTTGCTAACACAACCATGCAAAATCTGACTGATGGGTCTCGGTGAGTGTTTGTGGGATTGCAGTAACTAGAGAGAAAGAGATGGGGGACAGAGTTAGGAGGCTGAATTATGATTGAGATAATGGCCAAGAGGGAGACCCCAGGGAAGGGACCATTTGCATTAGACCGTGAAGCGTGGTTAAGATTTAGAGAGAAGCAAGGGAGGCAGTGTGTTAATATCCTTATAATCAAGACCATGCACTCTTAGAGTCTTTGCAAGTATGAATTCTGCATGAGAACTCTCCAGTTCCTCAGCATAGTCATTTAACAGTACACTTGGTTCTCTTTTGAAATATGCTTCAAACTCTTCTCATGGCAGAAAGGGACTGCATCTCAGTGGCTTGATCCACCTCGTGCAGGGGACACCCAAATAAAACTAGGGTTCACAGCCGAGCGTATAGAAGAATCTGGAAAGAACTCCAGATTCTTGCCTGGGAAGAAACACATTTCACTTTAAGAGGCAGACATTCAATGGCCTGAAACTCACAGTCATTTTAACCCAGTTCCCTGTAAAAGGTGGCCTATGAGAACACCCCAGGAGGAGGGGCTGATTGACAGGGACTGCTATGCCCACCCCCTCGGGATTCCCCTCTCCCCTCTCAGGACAGCCACAGCTGAGCTACGGTAGGAAAGGCACACAGTGAAGGCTGGAGCTGAGCACCCTGGAACCCGAGGCTATTCCAAGGTCAGAGGTGAGTAGTGTGTGTGTGGGGGTGATTGTGTGTGTGTGTCTGTGCAAGCACACACATGTACACGTTCAATATAGCAGAGGAAGTCAAGGCAACTAGTTTAATCAGAACCATCCCTTGAGGCAATTTTGAATCATTTTCTCATTAGGAAATGCAACGTGTGGTATGACTAATGTCCAATCAGCCTGTAGCTCCAGTGCCCTCGCTCACCCCCATTACAGTGTGATGAGCTGGGAGGGGCTTCCGCCTTCTGCTCCCGGGCTGCTTGCTGGCCAGAGTCTAGTGATGGAGGAGAGGAGCTTATTTTCAAATATGAACATGAGGCAAACCCATCGGAAGCTGGGGACAGGGCCACCTCCTGAGGGAGCCGAGCCGAGGTCCCCACACCTACCTCTCCTCCCACTGCTCTCCCCAGTCACTTCTGCTCCTCCATCCGCCTTCCTTTCCACCGCGTTGCTGCCCCTCCATCCCGCGGAGTGCCTGTGTCATTTCCACGTCTCAGCATTCCTCAATGTGCTTTCCCTTCACCGCGTGAGCCGCCATCTTTATTTCCTTCTCTCTGCCTCCTCTCTCCAGACATGTGCTCCTGACCTGTGTGCGTGTCTGCATGCACATGTGTACATGCAACCCATCGGCTGAACCAGGACGTGGTTCTTTCATGGAAGACCTCAAACATAGCTTTTATTTTCCAACCTCAAAGCCATAGTCAAGGCTGTGTGTGTTGAAAGGGCTCTCAGAGATGTTCTAGAAGCATGTCCCACCTCCTCACATCTCAGAGATGTTCTAGAAGGCATGCCCCACCTCCTCAAACCTCAGAGATGTTCTAGCAGACATGCCTCACCTCCTCACATCACTACATGATATTGTCATCTACAAAATTCATGTTCGAAAACCATGAAACTAAGTTACAAAAAAAAAAAAAAAAAAAAAGCAGGAGAGATAACTCAGTAGTTAAAAACACACACTTCTCTTCCAGAAGACCCAAGTGCAGGTCCCAGTGCCCACAGCCACCTGCAACTCCAGCTCTGGGGATCTGATGCCTCTGACCTTCTCTGGCACATATAACCACATATGTATATCTACACACAGGCAGAAATTAAAATAATACAAATAAATCAATATTTTAAATCTCACGGTATTTCAAGTGCATTCACAATCTTATGTCAGGCTGCACTTCACAGCCATCCAGGAGGCCATGTTCTACCACTACAGTGTAGCCACAACTGTAAGGACACAAGGTTATGTCTGTCCTCAGCTGTCTCCAAGTGCTCCATCCTTCCCCTTCCAAGGACACTAAGGCTGAGTTGAGCCTCAGTTCATCTGGAGATGAACATCATGCTGGCATTCTGCAACATGGCCTCCATCTCCGAGTTCACCTGCACTCCATCCTCATCCTGCATGGCAACGAGATAATGTCTTGGAAGATAAGACCAATGCCCTCATTGAAGCAGCTGGCGTCAATGTTGAACCTTTCTGGCCTCGCTTGTCTGCAAAGGTCCTGGCCAAAGTTGACACCGGGAGCCTCCTCTGCAATGTCGGGCCTGGTGAGCTGCTCCAGGAGCTGCACCTGCACTAGCAGGCATCCTGCCCCCTCCACTGCTGCTGCCCCTCCTGAGGAGAAGAAAGTGGAACCAGAGAAAGAAGAATCTGAGGACTCTGGTGATAACACGGGCTTTGGTGTTTTTGACTAAATCTCTTTTGTTAATATGATCAATAAAAACCTGGATAAAAGGATAAAAAGGATAGGTGGGGCTGGCAGGCAGAGAGAAAATATAGAAGAAGAGAGAAATCTGGCAAGTAAAAAGAGATAGCCAGAGAGGGAGGAGGATTCCAGCAAGCCACAGAGTAAGAGTAAGATTTACAGAAGTAAGAGAACAGGAAAAGCCAAGAGGCATAAGGTGATGGGAGAATTTAAGTTAAGGAAAGTTGCAAGAAACAAGCCAAGCTAAGGCCAAGCATTTATAATTAAGAATAAACCTCCGTATGTAATTTATTTTGGAGCTGGGTGGCAGGCCCCCAAAATAGCGAAAACAAACAACAACAAAACCCTGTCTCGATAAACAAAAACAAAGAAAGAAAGAAAAGGAAAAGAAATATAAATCTTGCCACTCCATGTGTGGCATGTAGACCCGCATCTCCTGACCTAACAGGAGATGGTTTCTGAGTGAGTGAATGAAGGGTCTGTTGCTGGGACACTGCAGGGGGTTGCTAGCAGACGAGGGTGGAGGAAATGACTGCTGAGCCCAGTGAGCATGCCCGCTTTACCCTCTCCCTCCTGCCATGATGGACCTGGTAAGAGAACACAACCAGAACTGTCCAAACCCAGTGGAGGCCCTGACCACAGAAGGGCCACGCTCAGCATCTTCACTCTGCAAGGCCCACCGTCTTCTCCATCCACCGCCCCGAAGGCTTAGTTGTGAGACACGGGAAGAAGGCATCAGACAAGGATCGGATCCAGGACCCAGAAGTGCCCATGTGTGGCGACCATTGGGATCAGGGATCTCAGCCTCTGGCTCAGCCCTGGTTCATGGACGCCATGGACAAGTCACCTTCCCCCACGGTCCCAGGCTTCTCAGCTAACCAATCTTGTGGGGCCTTTCTCCATCCAGGACCAGGAGGGGCTAGGAGCACATCTACCTGGGGTGCTTGCTGTGTCTGTGATCAAAATGTCTACCCAATCGGAGGTGGACAGAGACACTGTCCCTTCTTACTCCCCCTCTCTGCCCTTGAGAAACCTGGGGTAGGGGCTGGAGAGATGGCTCAGAGGTTAAGAGCACTGGCTACTCTTCCAGAGGTCCTGAGTTCAATTCCCAGCAACCATATGGTGGCTCACAACCAACTGTAACAAGATCTGGTGCCCTCTTCTGGCCTCAGGGACACATGCAGACAGAACAAAGTATACATAATGAATAAATAAATCTTAAAAAAGAAGAAAGAAAGAAAGAAAGAAAGAAAGAAAGAAAGAAAGAAAGAAAGAAAGAAAGAAAGAAAGAAAGGAGGGAGGGAGGGAGGGAGGGAGGGAGGGAGGGAGGGAGGAAGGAAGGAAGGAAGGAAGGAAGGAAGGAAGGAAGGAAGGAAGGAAGGAAGGAAAGAAAGAAAGAAAAAGAAAGGAAGGAAGGAAGGAAGGAAGGAAGGAAGGAAGGAAGGAAGGAAGGAAGGAAGGAAAAAAAGAAAGAAACCTGGGGTACAGGCTTTTGACCAAACTGGAGCCTTATTCCTCAAAGCACCTTGAGCTCCCTCAGAGCTTATTAGAAATACAGACTCTCAGGCCCACCTCAGCCTGTGCAGCCGGACCTGATCCCCAGAGTGGAGGCCCCTCCCCCACCCCGTGCACTGGGGTACATGGAAAGTGCATCAGCCTGGGACCCAGCCAATCCTAAGGAGCCACATGAACCAGCAGCCTCAAGTAGTGCCCCGTCTGTGCACCAGACTTGACCTGCTCATGCCAAACGAAGGTGGAGGGCTGGGGAGGTGGCCCAGTGGTAAAAGTGCTTGCCACAAAGTCTAGGTCTGCAGAACCCATGCAAATGCTGGATGAGCATAAGGACTCATGCCTCTGAAGGCAGTGACAAGGGATCCCCAGTGCCTAGCAAGACCAGCCATATCTGCACGCTCTGGGCTTGACTGAGAGACCCTGCCTCAAAGAATACGGTGGAAGAGCAACTGAGGCCTCCACATGTACACACACACATATGCACCTTCCCACATGTGCAAAAACATGCATACATGGCCATGCATACCACACACCAAAAAAAAGGTAGAAAAACGTCCGAATGTGGTAGTTTGAATTTAATTGGCCCCCATAATCATAGGGAGCGGCACTATTAGGAGGTGTGGCCTTGTTAGAGGAAGTGTGTCACTGTGGGGGCGGGCTTTAAGGTTTCCTCTGCTCAGGACACTGCCCAGTGTGTCAGCCAACTTCCTGTTGTCTGCAAGACCTATGTCTCAGCTCCAGCACCACATCTGCCTGCACGCCACCATCCTCCCCACCACGATGATAATGGACTGAACCTCTGAACTGTAAGCTGCCACCCCAATGAAATGTTTTCTTTTCTTTTTTTTTTTTTTTTCTTTTTTCTTTTTTTTTTTTTTTTTTGGTTTTTCGAGACAGGGTTTCTCTGTGTAGCTTTGCACCTTTCCTGGAACTCACTTGGTAGTCCAGGCTGGCCTCGAACTCACAGAGACCCACTGCCTCTGCCTCCCGAGTGCTGGGATTAAAAGCGAGTGCCACCACCGCCCGGCGAAATGTTTTCTTTACAAGAGTTGCTGTGGCCATGGCGTCTCTCCACAGCAGTAGAAACCCTGACTAACACACTGAGCTCACAGAGGGGTGTTTTCTAAAGAGCTGTTTGTGACTAGGGGAAGACTGTTCACAGACTCCCCGTGAATTTGGAGAAGGCCACGGAGACCAGGAATTAAACAACAAATCAGGGGCAGCAAGAATGGAATTCACAGTACCAGCCATGTAAAAATAAAAACGCTCGTGCATGTTTACGAAAACATGGAAAAGTCTAGAAGGCTAGAACCCAGACTACTAGTTGTGGCAAAATGAGGCCTGAAGGGGTGAACTGGGAGCAGAGAAGAAACCACTGTGTCCTCAAATTGTCTTAAATCTTATTAACCTTGAAGGAATTAGCAGGCTGTGTAACTGAGGTGTCTGAGTTCACCCAGGAGAAAAACGCATCTGAAAGGGGGTGCCTTGCTCTTACTGTCTCCAACACCCCTCAGCCAGGACATCTCAGAGACATCTCGTGGTCCTGGAGATTCTCCAGCTCAGGGCCCAGAAGAAAGGGAGCAGCCGCTTCTGTGAAACATGTTTGAATGACACCATTCTCCCTGGGGACACTCATCTCGGCTAAAATGCCACAGACCCCAGTAAGGGCTAGAGTGGCATCTCACTTAGAAGTGGCATCTCACAAGAGTGATGCTAGAGTGGCATCTCACAAGAAGGCACAAGGTCTGTCACCCTGAGGGAAGAAGATTCCTGCGTCTCGTGGAGGACGGCTCTTGAGAAACTAGCCCTGGGGTTGACCTCTGGCTTAATATGTGCACATGCAGATGTGCACTGACAAGTACACAAGCAAGCAAGCAAGCAAGTGCACACACACAGACACAGACACACACGTACGCATGCACGCACGCTGGCCAGCCAGCCTAAAGATTTTTTCTACATAAAAATAAGGACTCAGATGGACATGACAAAAGTCGTGACCCCTAGAGGTCCAATTATTAGAGTGACTCTTCTGGCCCCTTGGGTCCCCAGTTGCCAGTGCTCTGTCCCTAACCTCCAAGAATCAGAGGTGACAGGAGGACTTCTGCCTTGCACAGCTTGGGGCTCACCCGACTCTGTGGCCTTGCTAGGTGCCTCTGAGGGAAGGTGAACCGGTGGCTGAGAGGTGCCGACTAGGCTAATGCTCCCTGCCAGGCAACTTCCTCTCCCTCAGAGAGAAATGAATCCCCATGGCTCTGTGGAAATCACCTCGCAAGTGTCATGGGATGCAGAGCCTTGAATGCAGTCACCTCCATGGGACTCCCTGGAGTTTCCCACTGGGAAGCAGTTACAATGAGGTCCAGCTAAACTCAAATGAAGACACATCTGTGATCTAACAAACAGCGAAAACTCCTCACACACCCTCTGGCGCTGGGCTGTGGCTGTAGAGTTTGGGGTCCATTGGGGGCAGGGGTGGGGGTGGGGGCAGCTGACCAATCTCTGCAGCTTAAAGCACTTGCTTCACCGGCAGGAGTTCAGATCCCCAGCACGCATGTAGGCATAGCAGCCTGTCTGTGTCCCAGTGCTTGGGAGGCACAGAGATCCCCAGAGCCAGCTAGCCAGCTAGACTGCTCCAATCGCCAATGCCTGTGTTCAGCTGGGGAACCAGACCACTCTACTCTGATGTTCCAACAGGTCCACCCCTGCTTGAGCTCTAGTTAGCTGAAATTCCCTCTTCATCAATCTTTTCACCCAAACTGTCACCCCTCAGTGGGCAGGACTTGGCTCCATATAAAACCAGAAGAGGAGCAATCAGATTAATTCACACTAACATGACTGGCTGAGGAATGAGGTCTGTGAACACAGGAAATGGGCCAGCCAAGAAGCCCGTCCTGGCTCCTGAGCCCCACTCGGCCTGGGGACTGCTATGTCCCTCTGAGAGTCGTGGAAGACAGCAAGGTGGCTCTGGATGGCAGAACCTCCCCCGGGAGACACTCACAGGGCAATTACATCCACACAGGACGCCTTTGTCTTGAGCTCAGGCTGGGTTCCCACAGGCGACTGAAATAAATTAGAACCTTTTCAACGAGGGCGGTTGAAAGCGGCCCTCTTGGAAAAATCTCAGCAGCTGTGCTTTATGGGATTATAACTAGTAGCAAAACACCCCAAACCACACAATCGCCTGCAAAGGGGGAAATCAAATCAAACTCAACATTGTTGTAGACCTGGAAAATGTCTCCCCAGGAAGCCAGGCCTGGGAGCCTGCTCAGTGTTCCACTGCTCAGTGGCTCAGAGAGACAGGCGTTGCTCTCAGGGGGTCACATAGTTTGTCTGTACACAACAAGCAGACAGAGCCTCCGACAGACACCACACACAGACAGACTGGAGACAGGGGACCTGGCCCAGGGCAGGACACTGTCACAGGGATGCGCCGGAGCCCTACAAGGCCCTGTGCGCTGAGTGGTGCAGCCCAAACAGCAGTGTGCAGGAACACTCGCCTTCTGTTGACAAGGATCTACAAGAGAATGGGGGGGAGGAGGGAACAGCCCACTCAGGAGGCAAGCAGGTCCCATGGAGCCTAGAGGCAGATATGGGCTCCACTCCCTAAGGAAGCTGCTGGAAGCATCCACCCCAGGAGAGTTCTCTAATCCAGCAGAAGGCTAACATGGAATAACAGAACTGAGCAGCCAGACCCCCGGGTAGTTCCAGCTCTGCCACCCTCCCCCCCTCCATTCTGTGGCCTCCTTTGTCCTGTCCCTAAAATGTTCCTAAATGGGTATTTCCGTGTCCTCTCTTTTTCTAAGACAGGGATGGGGGTTATTAAGACACTTCAGATGAGAAACAAAGGAGACAGAAATCAGAACAAGATTGTGGGTGGCAGCAAGACGGCCTGGGAAAGAGCAAAGAATCTTCCAGACTGACAGAAATATGCTACGTCTTGACTAGAGGGAGCCGAGGTCTTACATACATGTATTTGTCAGCATTTATCCAAGTGTGCATTTAAGTACACTCTAATGTATGCAAATTCTATTTCAGTCTTTAAAGCTTGGCCCCGGTGAAGTTTACGTACCAAGGGAATGAGAGGGACATGGACCACAAGGGGGGCTTTCCAGCTGCTATGACCAGGACACACCCAAGTCCACCAAGTCTCACATCGCCTCGGATGGGAGATTGTTTTGAAGTTCAGGTCCAGTGGTTTTAGAAAACACATATGTGTGTGTCTAGTTCAAGCTGGTTTGGTAGGTATTTCAGAGAAAACATTCGTGGGATTCGGAGCGCAGTCAAAAAGTAATAATACTTGGGTTCAGTTTGGGGTTTGGTGAATTGGAGCCGTTTTCCAGTTTGGGGTCATGGTTCAGTTCAGTTCAAGTTCTCGGTGGGATACCCCAGTACAGGGTGAGCCGGCCTCAAGCCCCTGTCTGCACACTGACCCCCTGCAGAGAGCCCAGTGTGTGTGTGTGTGGGGGGGTGACCCCAGGACACTGTTTGCCCATGGCCCTCCCTGCAGAGAGCCCAGTGTGGGGGGGTGACCCCAGGACACTGTTTGCCCATGGCCCTCCCTGCGGAGAGCCCAGTGTGGGGTGACCCCCCCCCCCCCCCCCGGCACTATCTGCACACTGCCCTCCCTGCAGAGAGCCCAGTGTGGGGTGACCTTCCAGGACATTGTCTGTACACTGACCTCCCTGTGGACAGCCCAGTGTAGGGTGACCCCCTCCAGGACATTGTCTGTACACTGACCTCCCTGTGAAAAGCCCAATACGGGGTGACACCCCTGGGACATTGTCTGTACACTGCCCTCCCTGCCTGATTGGCCCTTCCCAGCCTTTCCAGAACCTTCTGAAAGAAGCCAGACTTCAGAGGAAAAGACTCCAGCCCTCGGTCAAGCTGAGGGCCTTGCTCTGGTACGTGGGTAGAGCAGAATTTGGTCTTTGAGTAACCAAATTCTCTTTGGGTGAAGAGAGCCAGTAACCTACACCCAAAGTCCCTGCCTGGGGCCTGCTATGCCCTCCTGCAAGTGGGTGGCACTAAGGAAGGATGGAAAGCTTGGCCCAGGCCCGGGTCAGGGTCAACTTGAGCACACAGCAGAGATGTAAAGACCCTGTGCAAGACCAGCACCCTCCCAGGCCACACCCACCCACTGAGGGGCTTGCTCCTTCCAAGCCTCGCTGTCATAGCCCTGGGTCCGAGAGTCCTCTCAGCACTGTATGGAGCTGTGTGCCCCGGCCAGCGGGGTCTTCAACGGGGACCTGAAGGGAGGGCCGGTGAATGAGAGGGACAAGAGACACAAAGAATGAGAGCAAGAGAGATGTCTGATCAAGCTCCAAAATTTTATTTTCCTCTTAAGGCAAATATAGGCAAGGGCAAAGTCGGGGGGGCGGGGCAAGCAGGGAGGGGACTTTAATCATGGGTTGTTCGGCCAACAGGGGATGTTGCTATGGGGATTATCTATTCTTGCCTAACTGCAGTGCGGTCACCTGATTTCTGAGAAGAGGTTCTGGTGCTATGGAGACTTAAGCAAGGCCTAGATCTAGAAAAAGAGGAGAGAAGCCCAAATATGGCGGCATGTGTGTCAAGGGTCACTTAGGCTCATGGCTCCCGTCAGCTGTAACTTTCCCTTCGGGTTCCATGACTCCAAACAGGAGCTGGGACAATGGGCAGGGGACAGTTTAGAACTTCTTTTTCTAATAGGTATAATTTATTTATTTTTATTTCATGTACATTCATGTTTTGCCTGCATGTGTGAGAGTGTCCAGTCCCCTGGAACTGGAGTGACAGGCAGTTATGAGCTGACACATGGGGGCTAGGGATAGAACCCAGGTCCTCTGGAAGAACAGCGAGTGCTCTTAACCGCTGAGCCGTCTCTCCAGCCCCCAGCTCAGAGTTTCTGATGGAAGTTTCCAGAAAGAACACTGATGTAGCATGGGAATAAACCTCCAGGAAAGCCTGGGAGGGGAAGGAGTCACCTCCACACCTGGCCTCTGCAGCTACTTTCACGCTCGGGCCTGGCTCATTTTGGCCTGGGCCTGAAGTCTGAGAAGGCAGGTCTCTCCCTCGGGCCACTTCCCTGTCCCCTGTGGTCTGCACAGGCATCACTGTCCATCTGCCTCGAGGGTTTAACACACTTGTGCAAGGATGGGTATGTTCCTTCACCCTGGGCCTTCCTTCCCCTGTCCTTGTCCTTCTGAGTAGCATGTCTGCGTGCTCTCCAGGGGTGCTGAGCGCTCCTTTCAGAGTAGACTGGCTGGGGAAAGTATCAGCCAGGTCGGGGTGTCTCCAGCTCACCTCCGTTCTGATCAGTCCTCCCCCAAAGCTTATGGATCCTTCATAGAAACGGGAGACTGCTGGCAGGAACACCCTGAACCATTGTACAGTTTATGTACTACGTAAATGGGCCACACTAAGGAGGTCAGTGGGAGCAAGGATCCTTTGCAGAGCTGTGCCCATCCAGACAGGGCATTTTTCTTTAATTGCCACCTGTGAAAGCAATAGTGGCCCTGCCCAGATCACGTGGGCACAGAAGAGCTGGCACATTGACCATCCCTCTTGATAAAAGCATCACTAATCCTGATTGAAGGGACCTGCTGAGGAATCTGTCAGCTGTCCTGAAATCGGGAACACCATGCTGGCCTGACATGCTTGACACACACCCTAAAGACACACTCCGCTTGGGCAGCTCACCCAGTGCCCAGGGCTGATTTTACAGAATCCGGGGCCTGGCGTGGCTCTTCACTTTGAACTCCATGCTCAGTGCCAGTCCAAGGACACACAGTGTCCTGGATCCAAATCTCAGCTCTTCCTTCCCCACGGTGTGTTGGACAACTTGCTTAGCGACTCTCGACACACACACACACACACACACACGCACGCACGCACGCACGCACGCACGCGCACACACACACACACACACACACACACCGCTCCCTGGCTGGAAGCCTTCTCTGCTGCTCACTCTGTGAGGTTGCAGCCCCGCAGACCTCCATGGGGTCTTTTTAGGGAGCCGAGGAAAGGGGTTCGCCCGTTCACTTATTCAGAAGTGCAGAGTGGGCAGAATTCTAATCTGTTGGAAAGGAAAACTTCCCAAGGTATTTGGCGAGGTCTGCCTTCTGGGCACCATGGTCCCCAGCCTGGGTGCCTTGTGCTGGGCAGCAGCGACCCCTGCTGGCCGCAGGCGTGGTAGCCCTGAGGAGGCTCCTGGGGGGAACCACTGGGCAACCCTGCGACTGTGGATGCGCACACAGTAGGTCTCTGCACCCTCAGAGAGGCAAGGACGTGTGGCCACTCCTCCAGACTACTACTGGGAGCCTTCTCCTCTATTTTTTTTTTTTCAGGAAACTCATAGAGCCCCAAAAACAGATCCCACAAAACTTCATACAAAGAGCCATGGCTTGCTCAGAACTGTCATTTTTCTCTGCTTCAATCAGATAGAATTTTTTTCCCTCCAGAACCCAGTATTTTTGCAGCTTATGGGCATGGTGGGGTGTGCCTGGAGGCCGTCAGCTGCCTCCCTGGAAGCCAGCTGCCCATACTTTATAGGGTTGAGGTGAAGGAAACCAGCCTGGAAAACGAACCACCCAGAGTCCCGGCCATCTCTAGCCCTGAACAATAAATGGTCACTACCAGGAGCGGGGACCCCGGCAGAGGGCCATGGCTAGCTGCTGGCCCAGGAGAAAGGGATCCAGGAAGAGGGATGGATGTCCCAGTGGCACTTCCCAGCCACAAAGGGCAGCCGTGAGGGGCACAGAGGCAGGATCAGAAACTGGGGCGGCCCAGGCAGAGTGGGGATTTGAAGATTCTAAGGACAGATCCTAAGGACCTCACCCGCAACAGTGTTCATGTTGGGGGTAGGGGTCCTGGGAGAAAGGGACGACACTGGGTTTTTACTCATACATTTGTGTGTCCACATGTCTAACAGCCCGATGGAAATACCCCTCAGCAACGGCAGTGTTCTGTTTAGGGAGCCGGTCTGTGGGAAGAACCCCATGCAGGGATCGGTGGTCTAGATGCCTGTTCTCACCTCCTTCAAGAAGCCTTGCTCCAGAACTAGTGGTGTGGCTGAATGGCAGAGCACTTGCCTAGCACATAGGAGGCTTGAGTTCCATCCCCAGCGTGAAAAGCTGAAGGCACGGAGGAGCGTAAAGTCCTTGCTGCGGAAGCACGAGGACCTGGGTCAGTCTCCAGACCCCGTGTGAAAGGGCTGAGCACACCGTGGGCACATGTGAGCCCAGAGCTGGGAAGGTGGAGACAGGCAGATCTCTGGGGCTTGTCGACCCCCCACCCCACTCTCCACCCTCCACCCCCCACCCCCCACCCCGTCTTGCTGAACTGGCACCCAGTTCAATGAGAGACCTTGCTCCAAAGCAGGAAGGTGAAGAGTAATGGAGGAAGATGCCTGCTGTGGCCTTGGGTCTTCACATGCACGTAAAACACACACACACACACACACACACACACACACACACACACACACGCCTCACGCGGGCATAGAAGGCATGGTCAGGGCTTGTGGTCACAACAAACTGATCTCCTCCCAGGCAGGGTGACCTGAGATGTAAGCCAGGCGAAGGCCCTTCTCGGGTGGTGGCCTCACCTCACCCACCCGCGCTTCGAATAGCAAACATTCAGTAAATCACCTGGGAAAGGAACGCGTCAAGCCTGACACCCTGGTATTCATAACTTCGTAAATGCTTTTTCTTTTTCTTTTTCTTTTTTTTTTTTTTCATTATTAAAAAGGAAAAAAAATGGTTAAGAAGAGCACTGGCTTCATTTCCTGCCCTCTCCCCATGGCAGGGGCAGGAGACGTTTCCTTCAGGGTCACCGCAGAGTCTGTTTCCATCTGGGGGAGTCAGGCCTCGGGGGAGCAGCCCCCTTTAGGACTTTCCATGGGCTGGGAAATCTAATCCAGTGTTTTGCAGCCATCATTTAGCAGAGCGCTGTCATCTGGGTGGTTTGTTCAAGCCCCACGCTGCCTCCACCTCCCTCCCTCCCAGTCCCTGAGGACCAACTTGGTGACTCTCTTCATAGTTATGAACTAGCAGATCTGCTAAAACTTAGGAGGCCTAGGCTGAACCAAAACGTTTTCCAAAGAAACACTTTTCCAGCCGAGAAAGGTAATATCCTAGAGGCCTGCCTGCCTTCCTGCAATTAGCCAGAGCACCACCCAGCGTGGCTTTTGTTGGCTGCCACTTCCCATGGAAATACCTCAAATGCTTTTCCTCAGCCCGAAAATGGAACCTTTGTCTCTTTCCTGTTCAAGCCACAGAAAGGCAGCGGGACCAGGGAGCCCTTCCTCCACCACCCGCGGCAGCCAGGGCCAGTTGGCCGGCTCCCGGGTGGGCTCCAGGGCCAGGGCCAACCCCCAGGTCAGAAGGGGTGCCTGCCTGGAAGAGAGCCCTAGTGCGTTCAAACCCAGCCTTGCCAGACCCCTCCAGTTCTGGGAACCCAGGCCCTGCACCTTCCCAAAGCCTAAGCTACCACCTCCTGGTCTGTGCCGAGAGGAGCAGAGGCTGCTGGGTGGTTGGGAAAGGTGATGTTTGCACACTCCTGACACACAGCAGCTGTGGCAGCAGGCCCCTGCTTCCCGCTGACCCATGGTGCAGGAATTCTGGGGCGTCTCACAGAGTCAGCGTGTTACTTGGGGGATTCAGGTTCTCTCTTGGTGTTCGTAGTCCAAAGGAGGAAGATGGAGAAGAAAAAGAAGAGAACAGGCCAGGCTATCTGAGTCAAGCTGGTGCAGCGCTTGGCGGGGAAAGTGTCAGGGAAAGAGTAAGGAAGCCCAAGGCATTAGGGAAAGCAGGCTTAGGTGAGAGAGAGAGAGAGAGAGAGAGAGAGAGAGAGAGAGAGAGAGAGAGAGAGAGACAGAGAGAGAGACAGAGAGAGAGACAGAGAGAGAGACAGAGAGAGAGAGAGAGAGAGAGAGAGAGAGAGAGAGAGAGAGAGAGAGAGAGAGAGAGAGAGAGAGAGAGAGAAGAGAATGGAGAGACAGGAGGACCCGGGTTCAGTTCCCAGCACCCACATGCCAGCTCACAACCTCTGTAACTACAGTTCCAGGGGGTCCAACACCCACTGGCTTCAGCAGGAACCTGCACACACATATATAAGAATATATAAATCATTTTTTAAAAGTTTTAAATGGTAAATAACACCTTAGAAGGCTTTTTGCTACTTATGTTTTGGTTGTTCCCAAATGCCACAGAGCCAGGCACAGGGAACCCAGAACTTGAGGGGCTGAGGCAGAAGAATTGTGAATCTGAAGTCAATCTGAACTATGTAGCTAGTCCCCATCTCCAAAAAATAAAATATATACTTAACCAATCAATTAATAAAATTAAAAAAATATAATAAAATAAAATGTCATACATACTGTTGAGTCTTTCAAAAATATTTTGGCTAATCCCCATTTTCTCTAAGGAATTTTAAAAATTCAAAATAGAGCATGTGGAGGACTACCTGGCTAGAGTCAGATACAACAGGCAAGGCTCACCTGAAAATTCCTAAAACTTAGCACAGAATTTGGAGACGGTAAGATTTGCTTGATGGACCATGTATACTGTGACTTAGAGGATAAAGGAGAATATATTTTAATCATTGTTACTTCCCAGACTATGTGGTTTACCATGTTGCTGTACTGTTCACAGTGCCCCAGAAGCAGAAGCAGACTAGATGCCTGTCAACCAGCAAGCAGATAAAGGAACACACAATGGGATTTCATCCAGCCATAAGAAGTGAAATCATGACATCTGCAGGAAAATGGACCTGGAAATTATTCTTTTAAAAAAATGTTTTTCATTTGTTTATGTGTTTTATGTATGAGTGCTCTGTCTGCATATGGGCTTGTATGCCAGAAAAGGGCAGCAGATCACATTACAGATGGTTGTGAGCTGCCATGTGGATGCTGCGAATTGAACTTGGGTCCTCTAGGAGAGCAGCCAGTACTCTTAACAGATGAGCCAACTCTCCCTCCCCTAGAAATCATTCTTTTTCTTTTTCTTTTTTTTTCTTTTCTTTTCTTTTTTTTTTTTTTTTGTTTTGTTTTGTTTTGTTTTGTTTTGTTTTGTTTTTTGAGACAGGGTTTCTCCATGTAGCTTTGAGCCTTTCCTGGAACTCACTCTGTAGCCCAGGCTGGCCTCGAATTCACAGAGATCCACCTGGCTCTGCCTCCTGAGTGCTGGGATTAAAGGCGTGCGCCACCACCTCCCGGCTAGAAATCATTCTTAAGCAAAGTATCCCAAACACAGAAAGACAAATTCTGCAAGATTTTTCTCACACATGGATCCTAGACTTTAATTTTCATATGTGTATGGGTGTCTTTGCTTCTGTGTGGTTTTGTGTATATCTCTGTCTGGAAGTATACCTGTGTTTATCTGTGTGTGTGTGTGTGTGTGTGTGTGTGTGTGTCTGTGTGTCTGTGTGTCTGTGTGTGTCTGTATTTCTGTGTGTGTCTGTGTATATATCTGTGTGTATTGTGTGTATGTGCTTCTGTGTGTGTGTGCCTGTGTGTATATTTGTGTATGTCTGTGTATGTGTCTGTGTGCATGTGTCTGTGTGCATGTGTGTAGTATAGTGTAGTGTAGTGTATCTGTGTGTGTCTGTGTATAGATCATAAAGTAGAAAGGAGCACATGAGAGAGGATAAAGATGCCCTTAGGGAGGACAGGGGAGAAGAGAAAAAGAAGAAAGTGATTGGGTAACTTCATTATCATCTCAGTTAACTGTTAGAAGAACAATTCCAGTCCTACCCAACTAACAAGAAAGTGTCACCTGTGAGTGAGGATTTTTAATTATCTTATTAAATGTGTCATTCTGCATTCTCTTCTTTTCCAGCGGCATTTTTTTTTTTAGACAAGGTTTCTCTGTGTAGCACTGGCAGTTCTAGAACTCACTCTGTAGACCAGGCTGGCCTTGAACTCAGAGATCCTCCTGCCTCTGCCTCCTGAGTGCTGGGGTTAAAGGCATGTGCCACTGACACCCAGCTCAGCAGTACTTTTTAATTGCTGCAGAGAGGATTCTTTTGATACTCACCCACATCTTATTCAGCCTTCCCCTCCTGATGGACACTCAGGCTCTTTCCACCATGGAGCACTCCTCCTACACACAAGCTGAAGAGTTGCTTTAGGGAGGAAAGATGGGAACAGAGTTGTTGGTCACAAGGTATCGCACCTCCCATTTCACAGAACTCTGATGGATGACCATCAGCCATGTACATGTCCACCTTTTCCCTTTTGTGCCATTGGTACTTGGTATTGTTACACTTCCGTTTTGTCTGGCAAATAAAAATAACATCTCAGTGTTGTTTTGCTAATTTTTGGTGGTTGATTGCCTGGCTGGCTGAATGGCTGAATGGCCACCGGTTGGTTGGCTGAATGACTGGTTGGTTGGTAGGTTGGTTGGTTGGTTGGTTGACTGGTTGGTTGGTTAGTTGACTGGTTGGTTGGTTGGTTGACTGGTTGACTAGTTGGTTGGTTGGTTGGTTGGTTGACTAGTTGGTTGGTTGGTTGGTTGGTTGGTTGACTGGCTGGTTGGTTGGTTGGTTGGTTGACTGGTTGGTTGGTTGGTTGGTTGGATGGATGGATGGATGGATGGATGGATGGATGGATGGATGGATGGATGCATGGACGGACGGACGAATGGATGGATGGATGGACAGACGGTTGATTGTTTGGCTGGTTTTTGAGACAGTTTCATTTTGTAGCTTAGGCTGTCTTGAACTCACTGTGGCCTCTCTACCACATAGTGATCCTCCTGCTTCAGCCTCCCAAGTGCTAGAATTACCACACCCAGCTTGTTTTAATTTTTATTTCCCCGATGACTGATGTGGCTGAGCATCTTTCCCTATGTGCCTTAGCCACTGAGATTTGCTCCTCTGCAAACTTCCTGTTCACCTTTTTTCTGCAAGGCCATTTGCCTTTCATTTTTCAGGTTCTACCTTTTGCCATTCTGAAAATGAAATCAATCAGACCACCCTTGTCCTTTGTGGTCAAGGGGTGGGGAGTGGTGACCTCTTTTAAGAACACCTCTCTGCCTGAGATCTTAAAAATAGTTTGCTATTTTTTTCTAATGGTTTCAAGGCTTGTTTCTCATGTTCAGTTTTGTTTTTTTTTTTTTTTTTTTGGTTTTTTCGAGACAGGGTTTCTCTGTGTAGCTTTGCGCCTTTCCTGGGACTAACTTGGTAGCCCAGGCTGGCCTCGAACTCACAGAGATCCGCCTGCCTCTGCCTCCCAAGTGCTGGGATTAAAGGCGTGCGCCACCACCGCCCGGCTCATGTTCAGTTTTTAAAACCACTGGAATTTGTTACTGTGTATGGTGTGATGCAGGAAGGTAAAAAGACAATAAAAGGGGATTTTAAGGGCAAGATAATAGCAATTGAAAATAATTGTTTGAAAAAAGTGCACTGTTATGAAAATGTGTCTAAGTGTGACAGTCTATGTAGCCGGGCTAACCTGAAACTCTTGATCCTCCTGCCTCTGCCTCCTGAGTGCTGGGATTCCAGGCATGTGCCACCACCCCTGGGCCCAGTTAGTTCTTCTTTACAGCTGTCACTGTGCTGAGGGTTTGAGACAAATGCTCAGACCTGGAAGACTCCTGCAGAGTCTGGGGCATGAATTGCTCCAAGGCCTGCATGCCTTTGCAGAGTTATGAACTTTCTGTCCAAATGGAGATGTGTGGCAAGTGTCAGGAGTCAGCTATGTGACAAAGCCCTCTCCGAACTGACTTCATGGCTTCCTTGGTGTAGCTGATAGAAGGAAGGGGCGGGGGCGGGGGGGGGGGGGGGGGGGACGACAGGCAACACCTCCCTTTTCCAAATACGTTATCTCCCGTCGGCCAGAACTTATAATCACAGGTTATTTGTTCATTCTTGTTGTTTTGTTTTTTGTTTCTTTGTTGAGATTACGGTCTCATATTAGAATGGCCTCAAACTCATGGCAATCCTCCCGCCTCAGCCTCCCAACCAAGTGTGCCACTGTGCCTGGCTCACACAGCTTTCTTTAGATGTGGCTATGGGTAGGCCAGGGGCATGAGGGACAGGAAGGCGGTGGAGAGGGCCTGGCTAGAGGACACAGAGCACAGCAGCTGGAGCAGGCCCTGAGGTGGAAGGTCACGGTGTCCCATCATCTGTGGGTGCTGCGGAGCGTAACTCACTGGTGGACATTTGGCTCCTCCCAAGCTTCGATAACAGTGCCATGTGGACTTTCCCTTGTTGGCACATCTATAGACTGATAGTAACTACAGTTACTCAGAGTGTTCCTTAAGGGCTTCACATACACCCTGTGTTGGCAGGTTAGGCAGAATCTGCTGCCCTGTCTGTCTTCACTGAACAGAGATAGCCCAGAGCCCTTTGCAGCTCAGTAATGTGGCTATTTGCATCCGACTGTACATCTGAAGAAACAGTAGAGAAATCAGGATCAGCATGCTAACCCCTCACAGTTTCAACTGGGGAACAACGAAAGTCAATGACCTCCCCATGGGCTTCTGGACAAGTAAACAATCTCTGCATGTGTGCATGTGTGTGTGTGTGTGTGTGTCTGTCTGTCTGTCTGTCTGTCTGTCTGTCTGTCTGTCTGTCTGTCTCTGTTTCTCTCTCAGTGAGCTTTGCGGAAGTATTCAGGTTTCATTTCCAGGGCTGGCTTAAAATGGTGCAAGAAGACCGGGTGGTAGTGGTGCACGCCTATAATCCCAGCTCTGGGGAGGCAGAGGCAGAGTTCGAGACCAGCCTGGTCTATAAAGCGAGTTCCAGGACAGCTGCGGCGGGTACACAGAGAAATCCTGTCTTGAGAAACTAAGAAGAAAAAGAAAAAAAAAGGGTGTGTGTGTGTGTGTGTGTGTGTGTGTGTGTGTATAAAGTGTTTATTTTTAAAAAATGGTGTGAGATAATATTAGCCATCCTCAACAGGAACAGTCCTGATGGATGAGTATGTATATTAAAAGGGAATTTATTAGACTGGCTTAAGGATATGGTCCAGGTAATCAAAAAATGGCTGTCTCCTGTGGAAAGGAAGAAGCAAAGAATCTAGCAGTTGTTCATGAGGCAGTCTCTCTCTGGTGCTGGAGTCCTAGATGTTCCTGGAGAGCTGCCGGTCTTCGGTCTCCATTGGCATCCTGAAGAAGATGGATTTAATACCAACCACAGCAACAGGAGAGATGAATTTGCCAGGAAGAGTAGGGGAAGCAGACAGGCAGCAAACGCTTCCTTCTTCCGTGTCCTTTTAAGTGGCTGCAGCAGAAGGCAGCAGATTCAGGGTGGGTCTTGCTGCTGCTTCAAGGACTCTAATAATCTGTTGGAGAAAATCCCTTGCAGGAGTGGCCAGCAGCTTGGGTTTTAGTCCATTCCAGATGTGGTCAACAACCCAGATTAGTCATCACAAGAGGACACTGGACTCTAACAGAAACCTGGACGTTCCCAGACAGTGACGGCAAATCAGATACAATCCTAAGACCTTGTGGTGTCAGATACAGAGCTCAACTGCACTGGATTGTCCTAACCTCTTCCTCAATTGTCCATGCATTGGCACAGTAGCTACGGGACAAGAGGTCAACTGAGGTTGAAGCATGTTGGAATACACTTTCAAAGACCAATGCAAAAACCATTAGCCAGTGCCAGGACACTCACTAGCACACAGACTGGCACCTACAGCGCTGACCAGTGCATGGACAGATGAAGACCTATCTCCTGTTGACCAGTGCATGGACAGATGAAGACCTTTCTGCTGTTGTCCAGAGCATGGACAGATGAAGACCTATCTTCTGTTGACCAGTGCATGGACAGATGAAGACCTATCTCCTGTTGACCAGTGCATGGGCAGATGAAGACCTATCTCCTGTTGACCAGAGCATGGACAGATGAAGACCTTTCTCCTGTTGTCCAGAGCATGGACAGAAGAAGACCTATCTCCTGTTGACACAGAGGAAAACTACTAGGAACTTGTGCGCTGACTTTCAGGAAGAAACTATATGCACATTTTCTCTGTGTAAACCCTTCTTCATATAACACAAGGAGCTATATAAGCATAGTTTTATGTCAACTTGACACAAACTAAAGTCATTGGAGAAGAGGAAGCCTCAACTGAGAAAATAATCTGTGCCTGTATCACAACCCGGTGTGAATATAATAATATTGGAAGCTTGGTCCCCAGATAAGGGTGTTTATTTAATCTACAGCACAGCAGTAGTAGCTGCTAACTAGACATTCATCCACAACTGCCGCCTCGATGCTGAGGCTGCAGCTGGGAAGCCGCCACCTCACTGCCACCACACTGCCTCCACCTCTGCCGCTGCTCAGAGAGGCAGAGAAAGCAGCCAGCTGATCTTCCTCCCCTGCCAATGTCCCAGAAAGAGGGCTCTCCTCCACCATTCGAAACCAAACTCCTCCAACCCATGTCCCTTCTCCCTCCTCCTCCTCCTCCTCCTCCTCCTCCTCCTCCTCCTGACTTCCCCTGGTTGCTTGCTCCACCTCTTGACCTACGGTCAATTTAAATAACGCAATCTCAGCAATCTCAAGGTTCACCGTGTGATCAAATATCCTGCAACAGGTACTCTCTGGGGAAGGTTCTGGAAACCTCAGAAAATGAGGCCTCGCTAGAGGAAGTGGGTACCTGGGGGTAGGTCCTTGGGCACTGTGTCCTCCTCCCCTTTCTCTCCTTGCTTGTGCCACATGCTTCTGCAGCCTCCGTGACATGCTGCCTCACCGCAGGCCAGTAAGCCACAGAACCAAGGATTATGGACTAAACTTAAGAAACGGACGAGTGGAAATAAATCCCTTCTGGTCTTAAGTCGTTTCAGGAATTCTGTCACCACACCAGGAACGTGCCCACCAAATGACTTCCCAGACACAACCCAGCAGAACTTTCTGTGATGGCAGAGAGGCAGCCAGGGTGACTGGGGAAACTAAACATTTGACGCTACTTAAATTTAGACACCCCTTTAAGCTGCACAGAGCTGGCGGCTACCCTGTTGGAGAGCACATTTCCCAAAGAGCCGGCAGCTTCCCGGACCTGTCTTTCCCGCCGGGTCTCTCCGCCTTTGTCCAAGCACAGTAGTGGGGACTGTGGACATAGCTTGTCCCCTGCTTTCAGGCCTCTTCCACCCAACTTATCTAGTGTTCCAAGGCCAAATATTATTTCTAATAACAGAGCTTTCTCATTTCAGGTATAATTACCAGCCTCTCTGGGGAGAAGGTCTTACAGGCCAACAAATGGCCTATCCAAAGGTTTCAGAAATGACTTTTTAAAAAATGCTTTGGAGTGGACGATGCAGGGAAATTAAATAAGTATCAAGTTAGTTTGAGTAAGTTATCGCCTTTGCTCGTGAGCTGCTGGGCATATTTGCAGAAGGCTTTTTTCACTGCTTCCAATGAAGGGACAAATTGTTAATGGGAGTGACCGAAGAAAGGGCAGAGCAGGAGCAGGAAGGCCACCACAGGAAGAGAATATCAATCAGAAGTGAGGGACAACATCAATCAGAAGTGAGGGACAACATCAATCAGAAGTGAGGGACAACATCAATCAGAAGTGAGAGACAGCCAGAACAAATACATACTTCATTTTCTCGTGTGCTGCAGCTTCTGGGTGAGGCCCGACAGCATTTCCCAGATTTTAATATGCATACCACATGTGCACACTCACGTGGACTTGTGTTAAAATGCACACTCCGGGGCTGGAGGGATGGCTCTGCAGTGAAGAACACTTGATGCTCTTGCAGAAGACCAGAGTTTGGTTCCCTGAACCCACAATAGGCATCTCATAACCACCTGTGACTCAGGGGATCTGACACCCTCTTCTGGCCTGTGCAGTCACTAGGGGGAAAGGGGTGGATGGAGCCACTAGCTGCAGCTGGGTTGGAGCAGGGCCTGGAAGCCCTCAGTCCACAGAACAGTCACACAGGGCAAGTGGTGGCCTCTACACAGAGCCTCAGATCCACCTCAGCATGTAGAGAGCTTGACTCTCTTGAAATGAGCATCTGGAAATCTGTCTCCTCCAAAGTATGCACATTGTTTAACAAACTCTCCCGCTGCAACTAGTGAGCTGCAGATCTCCGGCAGTGGCCAGACCCCATCCAAACATGTTACGGAATATTTGTTTAACTATGCAAAGATGTGTTGCATCTGTTTAACTATGTAAAGATGTGTTGCTGTTTTACCTTGCCTGCCTAAGGCACCTGATTAGTCTAATAAAAAGCTGAATGGCCAATTCAAGCAACGGAGGTGGTATAGGTGGAACTTCCAGACAGGGAGAATAAGTAGAAAGAAATTTAGGCTCAAGAGAGAAGAAAAAGAGACTCCAGGGAGATGTCAGGGGCCAGCCAGATAGACAGGGAAAAGGCAGGAAAGTAGGACATACAGAATGGAAAAAAGGTAAAAAGCCCCAAGGCAAATCATAGATGAATAGAAACAGGTCAAATTAAAAGAGCTGGTGGGACAAGCCTAAGCTAAGGCCGAGCACTTATAATTAATAACAAGTCTCCATGCCTTTATTTGGGAGCTAGTTGGCAGACCAAAGAAAATTCCAACTACATTTGGTGCCCAACATGGGTTATATATTTCTACATAGGGCCTGAGAAAGCTGGAAAGAAAAGAAAAATAGAAAAAAAAAATACATGGCTTCCTGGTAGCCTAGTGCTCCCAGGCACAATTCTGCTGCACAGCGAGCACCTGAGCAGCCAGCACGTTAAATAGAAACAAGTAAAAACGCCTGCCACAGTGGGGGCACCAACTTCCTCAAGCTGGAGCAGTTAAATGTAGCTCCCGGTTAAATGCAGCTTCCAGATAAACACAGCTCTCTGCCAGGCCCAAGGGTCATAAAGCTGAGCTCCCACAGACCCAAGCGGGGTGGAGCCAGTACAAAGCCACATGGCATGTTTAAGGTTTGGCTCACGAAGTCAGAGAACACTACAGGTGCACAGTAAAGCAGGTCCAGACTGAAAAATACCTCTGAACAGGTTACAGTGTGTTTAAAAATGTTTGTAGGCGCTTAAGAAAATGGGTATAGACAGTCATAGGAAAAAATAAAGTTTAAAAATGATGAAGTCTTTAAAGAAAGAGTAAAGTGATATAAAGGAGAAAGTCACATAAAGGTGGGAAATACATAGGGAGTCTGGATCCTGTATGGTATTGAGTTGACTTTGAACTTTTTGAATGCTAATGAGCAAATGTAGCTTCTGAGAGGCATGGGATTATAAAAGGAATAGCCTAGATACTTTAGGGATGTCTTAACTTTAAAGTGGAATTCAGAAAACATAATGTTGGGGAAGAGGTTATGCTTTTGTTTCCACAGGAAAGGCAAATGGTGAATTCCTTCAAGGTTAATACCGATCAGGTTGATTGGGGAAGACCTCCTGAAAATCTTGACTACAGACATAAAGAAATAAACCAAGAAAATCTTTAAGACATGTACATACTGATCCCTCTGCATGGGAACAGTTCTGAGACTGAACAACATATATTACAAGTTTTCCAGGACTTTACCATTATCTTATTTTTCTCAGGGTTGCCTGGGGATGCTGTCAACCCCAGACAACAGAAAGCAGTCTAGAGAACACAACACCCACATTCCCAAGAGTTAGGGGTGGATAGTTTTTGGTCATTTGGTGGGCTATGGATGTTTGTCATCATTTAGTGGGGATATAGAAATACAGGATAAAAAGACAACTATTCATCTCAATTATTTTATATTGGTATGAATTTTTGTATATTGATACAAATTTAAGGTTATTTTGTTATACAGTTATATGTTTCTACTCTTATTTAAGGTATTGTATCTATGCAGCTCATTTAAAAATGAACATAAAGTTTAGTCCTTGAAAGCTATTAATACAAACTGTTTTGGTTAATTAAGAAATGCAGGTTAGTAATTAGTCATCTACAACAATCAAACTTGCAGTCATACAAGGTATGTTTTCAAGGTTAAACATATATTTTAGATAGGTGATCTTTAAATGCTTCAGAGACCTAAAGAATATGGCATTTAAGATGTTTTAATAATCTGAGGCTTTTCATGACAGTGAGACACATCTGTTCCTGGCAGTATCAACTACTCCATAAAGGGATGGTGGGCATCAAAGAACATCCATATGGAGTTTGCTTTCAATGTGGCAGAACTAGCCATTTGGCCAAGAAACTGCCCTTGCCTCAAGTGCTGACAGTATACTGTACAAACCAGACAAGCAAGACACAAAAGAAGGCAACTGCCAAGACAAGGTGGGACAGTCCTTCAAAACTCCTCCTTCACAGAAAAGTCTGTCAGATTTTCTAAGCCTGTAGGCTGAAGATGGATACACCAACATTGCAGAGGAAACTTGGGTGACTGTCTAGGCAGCCAAATGTCTTTGTCATTTCTATAGTTTTGGAAGTTGCTTGCTCTGCACTTCCTGTTTACTCAGGTAATATTATATCCTTCTCAGGTCTCTGATGCAGTTGAAAATGAGATAGTTATAGTTTTCCTTGTTACCAAAGTCAGAAAAGAAACTTATATAAAAGATGTAAAGTTTATACAATTAAGAAACATAGAAGCTTAAATTGTTTATGTAAAAAAAATGTTTTTTGAGGACTAAAAAGATAATTTTGGGTTGGTAATACAAGTTAGGATAGAAAGTAAATAAGGGTTACAACTTTGGACTCACCAAGATAGGATAGATAATGCAGTATTTTCTCTGAATTTGTCAAATGCAAATTGACTGGATATTGTAAATGCAATTCTTACTAATTGTTCTTATTATCTAAAGTCTTGTTATTTAAAGCTAAAAACCTTTCTTTTTACTTAGACAAAAAGGAGGAAATGCTCTGGAGTATTTGTTTAATTATGTAAAGATGTGTTGCTCTTTTACCTTGCCTGCCTAAGGCACCTGACTAATAAAAGCTGAACAGCCAATAGTGAGGGAGAAGATATAGGCAGGACTTCTGAACAGGGAGAGTAAGTAGGAGGAGGAATTTAGGCTTGGAGAAAAGAAAAAGAGACACCAGGGAAAAGCCAGGGGTCAGCCAGCCAGACATGGAGGAAGCAGAAAAGTAGGACATACAGAATGAAAGAAAGGTTAAAAAGCTCTGAGGCAAAACGTAGATGAATAGAAACAGGTTAAATTAAGTTAAAAGAGCTAGTGGAACAAGCCTAAGCTAAGGCTTCATAATTCCTAAGTCTCTGTGTCTTTATTTGGGAGCCGGTTGGCAGCCCAAAGAAAATTCCAACTACACAAATATAAAAGGACAGAAATCCGGAAGGACTTCTGTCTTAGTGTTCTATTGCTGTGAACACAACTCTTATGAAGGAAAACATTTAATAGGGGCTTGCTCACAGCTTCAGAGTCCATCACCAGCATGGCAGGAAACACGGTGGCCCGTAGGCAGACATGGTGCTGGAGAAGAAGCTGAGAGTTCTACATCCAGATCCACAAGTGACAGGAAGAGAGACAGTCACTGAGCCTGGCTTGGGCTTCTGAAAACCTCAAAGAACGCGCGCACGCGCGTGTGTACACACACACACACACACACACACACACACACACACACAGTGACATATTTCCTCCACCTAGGCCACAGCTACCCAATAAGACACTTCCTAATCCTTTCAAATAGTTCCACTCCCTGGTGATCAAGCATTCAAATCTATAAGCCTATGAAGGCCATTTTTATTCAAACCACCACAACTTCCAAGTACACAAAGCACACACACCTCCAATTTACAGTCTTCTGAGTTTCCCATGCTGTAGATAGACACCAAGATGGCAAGCTCAATTCTGCCTGTCCCTAACTAACTCTCCCCACACTGGTCACCTTGGCCTTATCTCTCAAGTATGTCAATGACTCCTTTACCAATGCCACTGCTCTTGAATACTAACTTCATTTGGGGAACCCTTCCCCACTGAGATATACCCATCATTTCACCTGCAAACGAGACTTCATTATATCAATTGCTTAGGGTTCCCCAAGTCTGTGGTGCATACCAGTTCAGAATCAAGAAAGAAAAATGAATAAATCAAACCAAAATCCAGGGGCTACTTCTACCACTTGCTCAAATTGAAAAGCTTCAGAAATAGACAGGGGAAAGTAAGAAAAGGAGGTCAGGAAGCTGGGCAGTGGGGATGCACACCTTTAATCCTAGCACTTGGGATGCAGAGGCAGATGGATCTCTTGAGCTCGAGGCCAGCCTGGTCTACAAATGAATTCTAGGACAGCCAGCAGCCAGGACTGTTACACAGAGAAACCCTGTCTTGAAAAACCAAAAAAAAGGGAAGAAAGCCACAGCTAAGGGATGACATTCACAGTGCCATATGCTTTGTAAGGAGGAGATGTGAGTGGAAAAGATGACTGGGAGCCAGAACAATGCTCAGCAACCTTTAATTCCAGCATTTGGGAGGCAGAGGCAGGCAATCTCTGAGTTCAAGGCCAGCCTGGTCTACAGAGTGAGTTCCAAGATAGCCGGGGCTACACCAAGAAAAGGAAAAAAAAAAAAAAAAGACACCCTACAGGGAGAACCAAGGCACTTGAAAAACTACAAAGAGCCATGTAGTGGGATATAACTTTAACCCCAGTACTTGGGAAGCAGAGGAAGAAGGATCTCTGTAAGTTCAAGGCCAGCATGGTCTACATAGTGAGTTCCAGACCAACTAGAACTACATAAAAAGACCCACCCTGTCTTTAAAAAAAAAAAAAACCTCAAAAACCTTCAATGGAATGTACACAGAATGAAGAAAAGAAAATGAGTATTTTTTTAAGGAACAAACAAACCTCAGTGGCCTGCCTGTAGGACATCAGTCTGTTACATATCTAAGCCAACTCCAACTTAAAAAACTTTTAGAACTTTTAAATCTTAAAAAAACAGTATTAATTCTTTGAGTTTCATACAATGTATTTTGACATTCACTCCCCTCCCCCAATTCTTCCCAGCCCCAGATCCACCCCTCTTTCCCTATCTACCCAACTTTGTATCCTTTTTTTCTCCCCTCCTTTTTTTTTTTTTTTACCCATCAAAACGGATTTGTGATTCAGGCCCAGCGGCAGCCCACAGAGGTAGACAGGCCCGGCGGTGGAGACAAGCAGACGCAGGTAGGCCTGTGGCGGCGGCCCGTGGAGGTAGACGGGCCCAGCGGCGGCAGCTGACAGGGATATTCAGACCCGGCGGCAGCCGGCAGAGACACTCAGGCCCAGCGGCGGCCCACAGAGGTAGACGGGCCCAGCAGCAGCCCGCTGAGGTAGACGTGCCCAGCGGCGGCAGCCGACAGGGCTATTCAGGCCCGGCGGCAGCTGGCAGGGACATTCAGGCCCAGCGGCAGCCCACAGAGGTAGACAGGCCCGGCAGCGGAGACAAGCAGACACAGGTAGGCCTGCGGCGGCGGCCCACAGAGGTAGACGGGCCCAGCAGCAGCCCGCTGAGGTAGATGTGCCCAGCGGCGGCAGCCGGCAGAGACATTCAGGCCCAGCGGCGGCCCACAGAGGTAGACAGGCCCAGCGGCAGAGACAAGCAGACGCAGGTAGGCCTGTGCCGGCGGCCCGTGGAGGTAGACGGGCCCAGCGGCAGCAGCCGACAGGGATATTCAGACCCGGCAGTAGCCAGCAGATACATTCAGGCCCAGCGGCAGCCCACAGAGGTAGACGGGCCCAGCGGCGGCCTGCTGAGGTAAACGGGCCCGGCGGCAGCGGCCGACAGGGACATTCAGTCCCGGCTGCAGCCGGCAGAGACATTCAGGCCCGGTGGCGGCCCCTAGAGGCAGACAGACCCAGCGGCAGCTGACAGGGACATACAGGCCCGGCGGCGGACCACAGAGGTAGACAAGGCCCAGGGACGGAGACAAGCAGACGCAGCTTGGAACAGGGACGCCCCTAACCCCAACATCTGGGGAAGAAGCTATCTCCGTGGGTCAGAACCAGAACGAATCTGAACACTCCTTCTGAGGACAACCCAGGGCCCAGCTGCTGATCCTGTGAAACCCAACAACTTGGAGGTGTTGGTGAGACTACCCTGCTCAGCTGAAACCCATCTGGGAGAGGATTCAGATGCCTACAGTTTAAAGTCTGAAGAAACAAGATCAGCTGAGGAGTTGACAAAGGAACAAAACGTGACCTGGGAACACAGAAGAAGGCGCTACCCAGACACCAAACCAGATCACCAGAATCATAAGTATATAATTCACCGATCGAAATCAGCTGCCCCTGAAGAAATAGCCCAATAGCACCAATTTAACCAAGAACCACTACTAAACCAAGACTAAAAATTAGAACAAGAGAGGCACTCTCAGACACAGACACCACCTGCACCGCACAGAGGAAGAGATGAGTAGACGCCAGTGCAAAAATACAGGCAACAACATAAAGACCTATATGGCAACATCAGAACCTAGTGATTCTACACCTGCAAGACCTAAACATACCATGACAGAAGAAACAGAAGAAATGAACCCTAAAAATGACTTTAAGAAGATGATAGAGGTCCTTAAAGAAGAAATAAAACATTCCCTCAATGAGAAAATAAAAACTTTCCTTAAAGAGGAAATGAAAAACTCCCTTAAAGAGGAAATAAAAACTTTCCTTAAAGAGGAAATGAAAAACTCTCTTAAAGAAGAAATAAAAACTTCCCTTAAAGAGGAAATGAAAAACTCCATTAAAGAGGAAATAAAAAACTTCCTTAAAGAAATGGAAGAAAAAACGAACAAAAAATGGGAAGAAATCAAATCAAGCCAAGAAAAAGCAATTAAACAGATGAAAGAAACATTCCAAGATCTGAAAAATGAATTTGAGACAATAAAGAAAACACATGCTGAGGGAATGCTGGAAATAGAAATCCTGACTAAACGAACAGGAACTACAGAAACAAGCATAACCAACCGATTGCAAGAGATGGAACAGAGAATCTCTGACGCTGAAGACACGATAGAGAAAATAGATTCGTCAGTCAAAGAAAACAATAAAGACAAAAAAGTCCTAACACAAAACGTCCAGGAAATTTGGGACACCATGAAAAGACCAAACCTAAGAATAATAGGGATAGAAGAAGGAGAAGAATACCAACTCAGAGGCACAGAAAATATATTCAACAAAATCATAGAAGAAAACTTTCCTAACCTAATGAAAGAAATACCTATGAAGATACAAGAAGCTTACAGAACACCGAATAGGCTGGATCCAAAAATAAAAGTCCCCTCGTCACATAATAATCAAAACACTAAACACACAGAATAAAGAAAAAATATTAAGAGCTGCAAAGGAAAAGGACCAAGTAACATATAAAGGCAAACTCATCAGAATAACACCAGACTACTCAATAGAGACTATGAAAGCTAGAAGATCATGGACAAACCTCATGCAGACACTAAGAGACCACGGATGCCAACCCAGACTATTATACCCAGCAAAACTCTCAATCACCATAGGCGGAGTAAACAAAATATTCCAGGATAAAACCAGATTTAATCAATACCTGTCCACAAACCCAGCCCTACAGAAAGCACTAGAAGGGAAAATTCAACCCAAAGAAGTTAAACACATCCATGAAAAATCAAGCAATAGATAATCCTACACCAACATACACCACAGAAGGACAACACAACACAACCAAAAAAATAACAGGAATTAACAATCACTGGTCATTAATATCCATCAATATCAATGGTCTCAACTCACCTATAAAAAGACACAGGCTAACAGAATGGATAAGAAAACAGGACCCATCCATATGCTGCATACAAGAAACACACCTTAACTCCAAAGACAAACACTACCTCCGAGTAAAGGGCTGGGAAAAGGTTTTCCAAGCAAATGGACCTAAGAAACAAGCTGGTGTAGCTATCCTAATATCTAATAAAATAGACTTCAAACTAAAATCAATCAAAAGAGACCAGGATGGACATTACATATTCATCACGGGAAAAATCCACCAAGATGAAGTCTCGATTCTAAACATTTATGCTCCAAATACAAAAGCACCCACATTCATAAAAGAAACACTACTAAAGTTTAAAACGCACATCAAACCCCACACATTAGTAGTGGGAGATTTTAACACACCACTCTCACCAAAAGATAGATCTACCAGACTGAAACTTAACAAAGAAATAAAGGACCTAACAGATGTTATGACTCGAATGGACCTAATAGATATCTACAGAATATTCCATCCTAACACAAAAGAATATACCTTCTTCTCAGCACCCCATGGAACCTTCTCAAAAATTGACCACATGCTTGGACACAAAACAAATCTCAACACATACAAAAAAATTGGAATAACCTCTTGTATCTTATCAGACCACCAAGCCTTAAAGTTAGAACTCAATAACAACAAAAATTATAGAAAACCCACAAACTCATGGAAACTGAATAATGCCCACCTGAAACATCAATGGGTCAAGGAAGAAATAAAAACAGAAATTAAAGAGTTCCTAGAATTCAATGAAAATGAAAGTACAACATACCCAAACTTATGGGACACTATGAAAGCAGTGCTAAGAGGAAAATTCATAGCTCTAAATGCACACATAAAGAAGATGGAGCAATCCCATACCAATGAATTAACAGCACAACTGAAAGCTCTAGAACAAAAAGAAACAAACTCACCCAGGAGAAATAGACGCCAGGAAATAATCAAATTGAGGGCTGAAATCAACGAAATAGAAAACAAGAGAACAATACAAAAAATCAATGAAACAAAGAGTTGGTTCTTTGAAAAAATCAACAAGATAGACAAACCACTAGCCAAATTAACCAAAAGGCAAAGAGAGAGCACCCAAATTCACAAAATCAGAAATGAAAAGGGAGACATAACAACAGACAATGAGGAAATCCAGAGAATCATCAGATCATACTTCAAAAACCTGTACTCCACAAAAATGGAAAACCAGGAAGAAATGGACAATTTTCTGGATCAATACCACATACCAAAATTAAATCAAGACCAGATAAACCATTTAAATAGACCAATAACCCCTAAAGAAATAGAAACAGTCATCAAAAGTCTCCCAACCAAAAAAAGCCCAGGACCAGATGGTTTCAGTGCAGAATTCAACCAGACTTTCAAAGAAGAACTAATACCAATCCTCTTCAAAGTGTTCCACACAATAGAAACAGAAGGAACACTACCAAACTCTTTTTATGAGGCTACAATTACCCTGATACCCAAACCACACAAAGATGCAACAAAGAAAGAGAACTACAGACCAATCTCCCTCATGAACATTGATGCAAAAATACTCAACAAAATATTGGCAAACCGAATCCAAGAATACATCAAAACAATCATCCATCATGACCAAGTAGGATTCATCCCAGGGATGCAAGGATGGTTCAACATACAAAAATCAGTCAATATAATACACCATATAAACAAACTGAAAGAAAAAAACCACATGATCATCTCCTTAGATGCTGAAAAAGCCTTTGACAAAATCCAACACCCCTTCATGATAAAGGTCTTAGAAAGATTAGGAATACAAGGAACATTTCTAAACATAATAAAAGCAATTTATAGCAAGCCAACAGCAAACATCAAATTAAATGGAGAGAAACTCAAAGCGATACCACTAAATTCAGGAACAAGACAAGGCTGTCCACTCTCCCCATATTTATTCAATATAGTACTAGAAGTTCTAGCTAGAGCAATAAGACAACAAAAGGAGATCAAAGGGATACAAATTGGCAAGGAAGAAGTCAAACTTTCACTATTTGCAGATGATATGATAGTATACATAAGTGACCCCAAAAACTCTACCAGGGAACTTCTACAGCTGATAAACTCCTTCAGTAAAGTGGCAGGATACAAGATCAACTCAAAAAAATCAGTAGCCCTCCTATACACAAATGATAAAAGGGCTGAGAAAGAAGTCAGAGAAACATCACCCTTTACAATAGCCACAAATAATATAAAATACCTTGGGATAACACTAACTAAACAAGTGAAAGACCTTTTTGATAAGAACTTTAAATCTCTAAAGAAAGAAATTGAAGAAGATATCAGAAAATGGAAGGATCTCCCATGCTCATGGATAGGTAGGATTAACATAGTAAAAATGGCAATCTTACCAAAAGCAATCTACAGATTCAATGCAATCCCCATCAAAATCCCAGCACAATTCTTCCCAGACTTGGAAAGAAAAATACTCAACTTTATATGGAAAAACAAAAGACCCAGGATAGCTAAAAGAATCCTATACGATAAAGCAACCCTTGGAGGCATCACCATCCCGGACCTCAAACTCTACTATAGAGCTATAGTAATAAAAACAGCTTGGTACTGGTATAAAAACCGACATACGGACCAATGGAATCGAATTGAAGACCCTGACATTAATCCATGCACATATGAACACCTGGTTTTTGACAAAGGAGCCAAAACTATACAATGGAACAAAGAAAGTATCTTCAACAAATGGTGCTGGCATAACTGGATGTCAATATGTAAAAGATTACAAATAGATCCATATCTGTCACCATGCACAAAACTCAAGTCCAAGTGGATCAAAGACCTAAACATAAATCCAGTTACACTAAACTTAATAGAAAAGAAAATAGGAAGCACTCTTGAGCGCATTGGCACCGGAGACCATTTCCTAAATAAAACACCGACAGCACAGACCCTGAGCACAACCATTAATAAATGGGACCTCTGGAAACTGAGAAGCTTTTGCAGGGCAAAAGACACAGTCAATAAGACAAAAAGACAGCCAACAGATTGGGAAAAGATCTTCACCAACCCCACATCTGACAGAGGATTGATCTCCACAATATATAAAGAACTCAAGAAACTAGACATCAAAGCACTGAACAGTCCAATTAAAAAATGGGCTAAAGAGCTAAACAGAGAATTCACAAAACAAGAACTACAAATGGCTGAAAGACATTTAAAGAAATGCTCAACATCCTTAATCATCAGAGAAATGCAAATCAAAACGACTCTGAGATACCACCTTACACCTGTTAGAATGGCTACGATCAAAAACACCAATGACAACCAATGTTGGAGAGGATGTGGAGCAAAGGGAACACTCCTCCACTGTTGGTGGGAATGTAAACTTGTACAACCACTGTGGAAATCAGTATGGCGATTTCTCAGAAAATTAGGAATCGAACTACCTCAAGACCCAGCCATCCCACTCTTGGGCATCTACCCAAGGAATGCTGATTTATACCATAAAGATACATGCTCAGCTATGTTCATAGCAGCACTATTTGTAATAGCCAGAACCTGGAAACAACCTAGATGCCCATCAACGGAAGAATGGATGAAAAAAATGTGGTACATATACACAATGGAGTACTACTCAGCAGAGAAAAACAATGAAAGCATGAAATTTGCAGGCAAATGGATGGAACTAGAAAAAATCATCCTGAGTGAGGTAACCCAAACCCAGAAAGACAGTTATGGTATGTACTCACTCATTGGTGGATTCTAGATATAAAATAAAGAACAATTAGACCACAACCCATAGAACCATAGAGGCTATATATATATAGCATGGAGGTCCCTAGGACAACTGTGGCATATAATAAATTTCAGTTTTACTCAATTATTGAAAAAAAATAGCCAAATGAATGGAAACACATGAACTATGAACCAAAGGCTGAGGGGCTCCCAGCTGGATCAGGCCCTCTGAATAGGTGAGACAGTTGATTGGCTTGATCAGTTTGGGAGGCATCTAGGCAGTGGGACCAAGTCCTGTGCTCATTGCATGAGTTGGCTGTCTGAAACCTGGAACTTATGCAGGGACACTTGGCTTAGTCTGGGAGGAAGGGACTAGACCTCCTTGGACTGAGTCGACCAAGTTGATCACAGTCCTGGGGGAGGACTTGTCCTGGAGGAGGTGGGAATGGAGGGTGGGCTGGGGGTAAGGGGAGGGCGTGGGAGGGGGGAGAATAGGGGAACCCATGGCTGATATGTAGAACTGAATGATACTGTAAAATAAAATATATATATCACAAAAAAAAGAAAGAAAGAAAAAACAAAAAACAAAAACAAACAAAAAAAACAGCAATCTAATAAAACTTTTTGAATCAAAAAAAAAAAAAAAAAAAAAAGACGGATTTGTGCTGTCCAAACATTCTTGGATGTGCCTCTTCCACTAGAGTATGGTCACCTTACCAGGGGCTACACTCTCAGGAAACAAAAAACAAAAAACAACCTGTGTTCCTTCATAAAGCAGCTAACAATTAACTGCCCATGGCTCCATGGTTAGGGGCAGGATTTGGGCCAACTCCCACCTCCATGCTGGGATTCGGTCTGGTGTGGGCTTGCACAATCTTGTGCATGCTATTACAACCACTGTGCGCTCCTATGAGCAGCTGCCCTGCCGTCTGGAAGGCTCTTCCGTGGGGCGAGCCATTGCCTCTGGCTCTGACTCTTTCTGCCCCCTCTTCCGCAATGATCCCCGAGCCTCAAGGGAAGGGGCCACAGTGTGTACGTTCCATTTAGTGCTGGGCGTTGGGCATTCTTTCTCTGCACCTTGGCTAGTTGTGGGTCTCTACGTTAATCATCCTTTATTGGAATTAGAAGCTTCACAGAGAAGGGCTGAAAAGAGTGCCAGGCGCATGGTCCCGGGGCCCCAACCCCACATCTTTAAAAAGCACTATACCACAGAGAGGTGAAGAGCTATACTGAACAAATGCTAATCACAATATAAATGAAGACGGCTTCAGAACAAAGAATGTCACCAGCTACATAATGGCTGGGGGGCAATTCCTCAAGACACAATAGTCGGTGCTGTATATATAGACTTTGTTTGGTTTTGGTTTTTGTTTTGTTTGGTTTTGGGTTTTTTTTTGAGGGGGGGGGGATTGTTGTTATTTTTAAGACAGAGTTTCTCTGTGTTAACAGTCCTGGCTATCCTGGAACTTGCTTTGTAGACCAGGCTGGCCTCGAACTCACAAAGATCCACCTGCCTCTGCCTCCCAAGTGCTGGGATTAAAGGCGTGCACCACCACTGCCCGGTTGTATATACAGACTTTGAAGCTTCGTGACATCTGAGAAACCCTGACAGAACTAAGCATGTGCAAATACATAATAGTGTCTCGGCAACTTACAGAATAAATGGACAGGAAAACCCAATCACCATAAAGCTCAAATTCTACCCATCAATTTGACTTCAACCTTACTCCATTTAGAAAACACTGAAGCCTACAAAAGAGGCATTATTTCCAAGTGGACTGTGTTACCAAGACCATATACCAGACCATGCAAGTTTTGATCATTTAAAGCCCTGAAGTATTTAAAGCATTAAAGAACTCAGGAGTATGAGACAAGAGGACTGTCATGGGTTAAGACAGAAACCTGGGCTACATAATAACTTCTGGTCCATCCTGGAGAGCTTTTCTCATATAAAAAGAAAATTAAAACCCAGGAGGCTAGAAAGAAGGCTCAGTGGTTAAAAAGAACTTGCTGCTCTTCCCAGAGGACCCAGGTTCAATTCCCAGTACCCACACAGCAGCTCAGAACCATCTATAACTCCAGGTCCAGAGGATCAGACACCTCTTCTGGCCTCCATATGTACTGTATACGCACGGGACACAGTACATACATGTAGGCAAAACACCTATACACATAAAATTTAAGATAAAATTACTTTTAAAAATCAAAAGAATTGAAATCATTTTAAGTCACATAAAGACTATTCTCAAACCACAATGCAATCAGAACTCAGTAACAAAATATTACAATAGTGTAGAGTATGGTGGATACAGAATGTAAGCCACAAACATCATTTTTAAATGTACTACTATCCACAAAAGGAGAAAGAAATTGGTGAACCTGCTTATTTGGTCTAGCAAGATCAAAGGATCCTTTTTCACGCCAAGTCTCCAAAATCCAGTATTTGACAGTTAACAGTACATTTCCATTGGAAGTAGCCCTGCTCAAGTGGCCAGTGGCTCTATCAGCTGGCTGGACAGCACTATTCTACACAGTAAAACCAACATGTTACATACAGTCAGTCACTTTAATCGCACCTATTAGTAAGCTGTTACTGTATCTTTCCTCAGAGGGGGAAAAAAAATCTCCCCTTATGACCCAACAGGACCTTTGAAACAGTTAAGCCTCCCTGACAGCCATTCCATCAATGGACATTGATAGCCTGTCTTCAAACTCTCTTCTCACCCACTGATAGGGCAAAACCCCATGTTTTCAGCCATGTGACTATGAGCACCTACCTGCTGGCTACTCTGGGGTCCTGTGGTCTTCAGGCTACCACGCAGGGCACTGCTACCCTGCCTGCCTTCCCTACACAGACACTAGTGACATGCAGGTCTTGGCATTTATATTACATTATGTTTATATTTTAAAGTTCGTGTCATGTGGTTATGCTGCAGTGGTTATCCACAAGGCTGTGGCTGCTGCTTCTATACAGAGTGAGAAAAAAAAAGACAATATTCAAAACTATTCTATCATTTTCACAGAACTGGACTTGGTAAAATATACACATTTTATAGATTTCATAAAATGAACTTTGCATCCTCCCTTCCCCCAAACCAGTGTCAAAGCTAGAATCGCTGAGCTATCTCCTCAGCCCTGCCTGAACTCCCTTCCTCGGCCTTATCTGTTAACATATAATAAAGAAAACATGAAGAAATAACGTCGAGCTGCAGGAAGGGTCCAAATAACAAGCAATCCCAACCGGAGAGGCTGGGCAGACATTAAACACTTGAATCCAAACGCTAGGGAATTAAAACTGGTTCAGGTAACTGCCATACTCTTCACACTTCCGACCTGGCTGCCCAAACAATGGTAACTGACAAGGGCGTCAGTCACTTCTGCTGCTGTGACACAGCTCTGATGAAAGCCACCAAAGGAAGGAAGGGCTTCTGTCTTAGTTCGGGTTTTTGTTGCTGTGAAAAGACACTATGGCCAAGGCGACTCTTGTAAAGGGAACATTTAGCTGGGGTGGCTCCTTCAGTTTCAGAGGTTCGGTCCATTATCATGGCAGGGAGCACGGTGGGTGCAAGCAGGCGTGGTGCTGGAACTGCGAGTCCTACATCTTGACTCAGAGGCAGCAGCAAGTCAACTGACTTACACTGAGTGAAGCTTGAGAGACCCCAAAGCCCACCCCACAGTGACACCCTACCTCCAACAAGGCCACACCTCCTAATAGTGCCACTCTCTGAGGGCCATTTTCCTTCAAACTACTCCACTTGAAGTGGGCCCACAGTCACAGGTCAGAAGGCTACCTCCAGGGGCCATCTCATGGCAAGAGATCGAAGGTCCAGAGAGCACATGCACAAAAGGGGGATAACCCATTCTTATCCTGAGCCCATTCTTGTCACTTCCTTGGCTGTGGGAGCCCACAAAGGTTTCCTAGTGAGATCTGAGCGTGCTTTACACAGCAGGGCTGCATTAGAGGATGGCTTGACCACATGCATGGTCTCCAGGTATGTGGGATGGTCTGCACTTGGCTGTGCTACAGGGAGGTCTTTTGCTCCACCCCTTGGCATTCCTTCAAAAGCCCTTGAGAAGAGGCAGAAGGGGCTCAGACCCAGGCCCTCCCGAGCCTATCCTGTGTTTCTGTCCGTCTCTCTCCTCTATATTTCTATCTAAATCTCTTCTCCCTCGCTCCTCAAGAGTCCCTGGGGTAAATAAATGTAGAAGCTGGCCCCCCACACTTGGTAACAGCATGAATTTGTGCATGAAGGCAGAGCTTAAAGGCCAATCAGCACTGTTGCAATAGCAATTTCATCTGCAAACCTTAACTTTAGGAAATGCATTCACACCACAGCCCCAGGGAGATCTGCCAGGCACAGAGGAGCATTTCTCCTGTCTAGCACCTCTTCTCACAGTCAACCAAATCACTGTCCACATACAGCCTTTTCTGCATTGAAGTAAGGCACATGCCCTTCAGAGTTCTGCAGGTCTCAGCAGCCCAGCAGGCTCCTCCATCTGCCTGCCCTCTCCAATGAGATGGGAGTTTCACTGTATGGGGTAGGGAGGCGGCTCCTCCAAGCCTGTCCTTCCTGGGTAGCCTCCCACTGTGCATCTGCTATTGCAGCAATCTTCAGAACTGGCTCTGCCCTCCCTAGAAGTTAACTATTAGTAACCCTTCCCACTGACAGGTCTTCAAATTCCCACTCTGGTTCCCATGTCCTCAGTGGATTCTAAACTCTGATTAATGCTGTAAATACTTGAGAAGTTTAAAAGGATGCACTGTTTTCTAAATCACAAGAAAATTAAAGCCAGGAAATTACAGTTCCTTTAGGAAACAGAGAAGCTGGGGAGAAGGCACAGGCAATTTTAGAGGACCTGTCGGCAAAGAAGAGAAAGCCAACAGATCAGACCCAAGTAAACTTCACAGGTTCTCAAGTGGGTTGACAACAGAGACACCCTGTTTAAGAAACTGTCCTTTGAGTGAGGTGCTCATGCTGCCCATCTCAATCTTGGGGAACAAAAGTTGGGAGAAGAAAGAACAAACCTCAAGGAGACAGACTCCCATCTCAAATCCCTACCCTAAAGGAATCAAAACAAACAAACAAAAAAAAAAAAAAAAAAAAAAAGCTTTTCTAGAGAGACAGGGTTAGGTGAGGCAATGGTGGGAAGTCTGTCTGGGCGGGGTCCCAGTCAGCCAGGTCTTTTCTCTCGAGGGAGGGAGGGACAGAGGGACAGAGGGAGCGTGGCAAAGCACTCTGGCCTCCTGGAACACAGGGTTTCTTGAACCTCCAAAGGATTAGAGGGTAGAAAACCAAAAGGGAGGGAGCCGGGCAAGGGACAGAGTGAAGTCAATCCTCAGAAGAAACTGAAATGCTATGTCAAAGTCAGATGTAAAGAGGACAGACGATCAGACAAGCCATCATAAACATGAGAAATACTCCAGTATCGAAGCCAAACTCAAAGCAAAGATAATCCACAGAGCAGTATCAAGATACACACAGCACAAGCTCTAACTAGACAAACAGAAATAACTATAATAGATCTTACAATTGCACTATTAAGTGTATAATCGTTCAAAGATTAAATTAAATTTGGATAATTTAACTGGGAAATCTCATGTTCACTCACCACATGTAAACTGTATCCACAGGGGCCAGTGAGACGGCTCAGCGGGTTAAAGGCACTTGCTGCCAAGCCTGAAGCCCTGAGTTCGATTCCCAGAACCCAAGCGGTGAAGGGAAAGAAGCAACTCTCACAAGCTGTCCTCTGACCTTCATACGTGTGCTGTGCATGGGTGGGTGCGCGCACACACACACACACACACACACACACACACACACACGCACGCACGCACGCACAAACACGCACACAAATAATGAAAAACATTTTAAATAAAGCATCCACAAAACACTGCTCAAAGATTCTAGGCCTCAAAATCTTAATACATTCTAAATAAACAAAAACTACATAAGCCATATTTTCTTTACACAATGTAAAATCGTACAAGTAACAAAATAGCAAAATATTTTTAAAGCTAGCCACACAGAAATATTTAAATATCCTTAACTGTTGAACCAGTTTCTGAAACACAGTGATAAGCTACCTAGAAAACAAGGCGACAGCACATGAACATGGCCAGCATGTTCACACTGTTTCGAGAAAACCCAAAGCCTTCACCACAGCATTTCACACAAACAACATGAATCCCATACTTCCAGTGTTAAGAGGGGAAACAAACAAACAAAAACCAGAAAACAAAGTAACGTTAAATGAGAAATATATTTTAAAACAAAGCCACAACAAACCAAAACACCATTTTCTGCAGGAAAAAAAGCCCATCTTATACAGGCTAATCAGGTAAGCTGTGATTCTTTTAGGCTCTAAGTGGGTGCACTCATCCAAATTTTAAGGACAGTGAATCTTTAATAGAGGGACAATTTAGCCCCATGTACTTCAAGTCTACATAAAACACAAATGAACTATGACTCTTTGTTTTCTGTGAATCTAGCTGATTCCAAGAGTAGGGAGGTGGTTTCATATTGATCTATCAGAGTCAACACCACACAGCATGAGAAAACGCCAAGGCCATCTTTGTTGTTGTTTGGTTTGTTTGTTTTTTTGTTTGTTTTTTTTTTAAGATTTACTTATTTATTATGTATACATCAAGTATGACTGCAGGCCAGAAGAGGGCACCAGATCTCATTACAGATGGCTGTGAGCCACCATGTGGGTGCTGGGAATTGAACTCAGGACCTGCGGTAGAGCAATCAATGCTCTCGACCTCTGAGCCGTCTCTCCAGCCCTTGGTTTGGTTTTTTGAAGAGAGTTTCTCTGCATAGCCCTGGCTGTCCTGGAACATGCTCTGTAGCCCTAAAACTCAGAGATCCCCTGTCATCTCTGCCCAGCTATGGCAAGGCCATCTTAACAGAAACTCAAGAGTTCTGCCCAACAGGACTCCACAACCTTCTTCCTAACTCAACCTTCTAAAAAGCTAAGACCAGAGAAAGGCTACCTCTCTATACAGTGCCTATGTCAAACCAGCCAACTTAAATGGGAAACAGTAGACATCCCCATTAAAACCAGAAATAGAACAAGACTGTCTGCCATTATGACTTAACATTGTTCTAGACATCTGAGTCAACAAAACATGCAAAAAAATTAAAATAGTATCACTATTCAAAGATAGTATCAAATATTTCCTAAAAAAAAAAAAAAAATAAGCACTAAGCGATAGTGGTGCACACCTTTGATCCCAGCACTCAGAAAGCAGAGGCAGGTGGGTCTATGAGTTTGAGGTCAGCCTAGTCTACAGAGCAAGTTCCAAGACAGCCAGAGCTACACAGAGAAACCCTGTTTTGAAAAAAACAAAAAACAAACCTCTGGTAAAACACTGAAGATACTACAGTGATCATTTAAGCACACACGTAATCTAACTGTGCTCAAAACCAAATCACAGCCAGGCATGGTGATGTACACTCCTTTAACCTCAGCACTAGGGAGGCAGAGGCAGAAGATCTCTGTCAGACCTCAGCGAGTTGCCAAGGCTGTTGTTACACAGAGAACACACACACACACACACACAAACACACACACACAGAGAGAGAGAGAGAGAGAGAGAGAGAGAGAGAGAGAGAGAGAGAGAGAGAGAGAGAGAGAGAGAGAGAGAGAGAGAGAGAACACTACATGACTAGATACCACCAACTCTGGACTCCTGGTCTAACCCTACAGAGCCTAACTGTCAAGTCCACTGTGGATCTGCATCCCCAGTCCTGAGCCAGGCAGCTTCCTAGCATGTCTGGATTACTGCCTCTGGCTCCTGTGGTGGCTTCCTGACCCCCATCCAGGTGAGACATTTCACAATATGGCCACAGCAACGAATCAAACCCACAGCTGACCTGTCATCCCTCTGCTTATTCTCATGGCTTCTAATACTTAACTATTTCCAGTTTCCTCCCTCGTGGGTCTGTCCACATGGTCAGGCCCTGCATGAGTGCCATTCCTGACACTCAGGCGTCTTCCCTTTTTGCTCCCCCAATACACAGCGGCAGCATGGGGCTGGCAATCCACTATGGCAGGACTTCTTTCCCTGGATCTCACAAGGCCCTGGCTTTCTAAAATGGCAACCAAGTTGACTCTCGAGTTTTACCTCTTCAAAGCAGCTCTTTGATCACACCCGTGTCACCCTCCTTCAGTTTCCTCAGAGAATCTGAAATTCATGACACTTCTTTCCCTGTGCACATCTGTCTCTCCTAACTGACGTCAGCAGCAAGAGCTCTGCTCTAACAAACACTCATCTCTAACACTTGATTTTAACCACCTGTCACAGGGTGCATGGCAGCTCGCGTCTGTAATCCCCGCACCCAGGAGGTGAGGCAGGAGGATGCTTCACATTCCAAACCAATCAGGACTACAGAGTAAGTTCTAGGCCAGCCGGGGATACAGAGCGAGACCTTGTCTCAAGATAGCAAAAGTGTCCGTCACTCTCACGAGAACAGGACAGAGCCTATTTTATCCTCGCTCTAGTGCCAAGACTCGGGCACAGGACTATTTATTCAATAAATCCTGGTGAATGAATCAATGAACCAATGAACGAACGCTTCCTCCTCCCTCCAGTCCCTAACAGTCTACGGTTAGGCAAACATTTCTGCCAAGTCACACGCTGTCGGCCTACGCTGTCGGCCTACACTGTCGTGTTTGGTTGCTAGTTTTTTGTTTATTGTTGCCAGTGTTGGGGTCAACAGCCTGTATAGTCTGCTACCAAGTCTCCTTACAGGAATTATTAAAGTTAGGTCTCCCTACATCTACCCATCCTCTAAGTTCCAAACTTATGGAAATGACGTATTAAGCTAAATGCAAAGCTTTAAATAAAGCTTGATGGCCTTGTTGAAATTAACTTTAAAATCTTTTAAAAATTCATGTAAAATATTACAAGTCAAAAAAAAAAAGCAAATCTTTCAAGTTACAATCCACAAATTTTCATGTCAGTAACTGGCAGAGAAGAAACATTCCCTAACATGATAGTTGGGAAAAAATGTTAGGTTTTAACAAGCATGTCCATCCTGCCGGTGTAGAGAAACAACCACAAGGACTGCCTCCTAAGGACTTACACTGAGTCCATCGTCATGCAGCTTACCCAGAGGTGCTCATTAAGTGTGGCACACAGTAAGTATGGCTGGAGGCTTGTGGGCATCCTAAGCATCTAATTACTTCAAGCAAAAGGCTACACTCTCAGTTTTTCACATGTTCTTTTTATTCAAGGGTTTACTCACAGGCAGTATTTTAAGTCAGGCTTTTTAAATTAAAGGCCTAAACTACGAAATTTTGCAAATGTGACACTGGCAAAGAATGAGCGTCTGGATAATTTAAACCCTCATTATCCCGGAGTCCAAGTCTGTAACACGGAACGCGCAAGATCGGTACCATTCAAAACAAACAACTGAAAACCACAGGTGCTGGGTGAATTTGTCAATGAAGAGAAATGTCAGTTTCAGCCTTGCAGAGTATGAAACCAGCAACTAGTTCTTCGGTGGCAGAGCATCAGCTGGGCTTCAGAACTTTGCCTGTAAAGTCTCTTTCTCCATCATCAGATCTGCGTACCTCTGCTGAAGCTCTTTCTCTCGATCCTGTTGCCGCTGCACATCTTCCTTCAGACACTTAAAGAGAGAAAAATAATCCCGTGACTTCAAACCTAAGTCCATCTTACAAACAGCTGTTTAACTCACAGTTCTCGGGAAGGATACAGTTCCCAGACAAACAGTCTATATCTTTGCTATAAAACAATACCGCGCCATTCTTTGCTCTGGTCATGTGATTACCATGTTGTAAAACCTCTGCTGCTATCTCAATAACAAAGCCACTGCAGTCTTCTCAATACTCACAACACACAGCAAACAGCCCTGACTGCCCGAAGCTGGGCAGGGCCTAGAGTGCACACGAGGGAGTTAAATCTAAACCCAACTGGGCCAAAGGATCTGATGTTCTGGACTGAGCAGCTAGGCTCTCAGCATCTTCAATCACAAAACTAGAGAAGCTGCCTTCATTTCCCCAGGGCCACATAGATGGCAAGCCATTAAGTCTCAGGGAAACCAGTCACAGATTTACTCATTATGCCTGAAAACAAAACAGAATGAGAAAAGTCTTCCCAGCAGCAATCATTTGCTTGTTACCAACTACACAGAGGTGGATCTAGATTAGAGTCAGAAACCCACTTCTCACCAGGACCAACTTCAGAGACAACCCGCTCGAGCGAGGAAAAAGGGAAGTCTGAGTGAGTAGCTCTCCACAGCTCTCCCTTCTGAGCAGTGGGCAGCACATGCTCTTACCTCTAGCCTCCGGGGAATAGCAGAGTCTTCATGTTTCTTGAGTTCTTCAAAAGTGCGCAGCTCCAAGTGGGCCTGTTCAATTTGGTCCCATAAATCATTCAACTGTTTCATGAGCCCCATAGCACGAGACTGGTAACCGCCAAGCAAAATTTTCATCTTCTTTTCCATCTTTGCGGCTCTCTTGGCTTCTGTTGTCATGTGACCCCTGTTTATCTGGGGAGTTGGGGAGGGAGTGGAGAATCACATCAACACACAGGAGAAAAGCCGATTACTAGATAACAGGACTCAGTAACAAAGCACGGGGGCTCCTCTCTTCACTGATAGAATACAGAACACAAAACTGGCCTCAGCAAGGAGTTTCCTTACACCCAAATATCCATAACTTCACCCACAGTTCAATCCCAAAGCAGGTTTGGCTTTTTAAGCGTGGATAACTGCTGTCCACCTTGTGCAATGACTTCTGAGATCATTCTAGATGCCACCTAGCTGTCTTCTTTCACATCTCAAAATTCACTTCCGAATCACACATCCGTTCCCCTTTTATACTGAACAGTGTTCCACGCCTGTACAAAGGCCCACTGGAGAAGTGTTTTATACCCCACCCATTCCCTCCTGCTCCACTGGAAGTCAGAGTCAGGTGAGCTCCGGGGGCAGGGAAAGCACTGCGAGTGTGTGCCTTGGACCTAAAACGACTTCAAGTAACACTCCTCCTTTAAACCCGTCATTCTTTCCACACTGTAGACAGGTCAAGCTTTCAGGCTTCTGCGACTGACGGAGCCCCCGTCAACTGCTGCTGTGTCAATCAAGTCAGCTCCACATCAGGCCACATCTGCCAGGAGGACAACAACTACTGGTGGGGCGGGTAGCGTGAGCAGGCTAAGAACCACTGGACTGTCCACCATGCCACCAGCTGTTCTGATGGGGCAGGCCATCTAAGCTCTGCCTCCATCTCCCCATCAGCAGTAAGATGGCAGTCACTGCTGACAGTCAACTGTGAAACTTCAAGTGGATGAGACTGTACATAAAAACCCTCAGGCACCCATAACCTGCACAGAAGAAGCATTCAACAACTGTGAGCTCTGATTACAGATTGTTTTATACATACAGAAAGCCCAACCATTTCACTCCTCTCTCCTCACTAAAGGAATGAGGAAAGACCTGAAAATCTTTACATTCTACTTCAACAGAAGACGATGTAGACGTCCTGAGGACAAAAGCAGAGAGCAGCTGTGCTACTTTTAGGTGGCATTGTGCCTTCTGCAAACCACCATATCAAACGACATACACTGAACCTCTGTTCTACGGGGCAGTGTTATCAGAACATGGAGTCCTGGTCACTCTGTGACTTGATGGGAAGGTTTTCTAACCATGAAGTTCAAACAAGGTGATGAATTCTTGAGCCAGTAATTTTCTTCCCAAAATATACCCAAGTGAAGATATGCCATGGCAAAAACATATACACCATGTTCACAACACTACTCATAACCCCACCACCCACCCACTGTGTATGGGTAACAAAGTGAGCTATTACCTACACTATGGAGCAGCACCCAGCCATAAAAAGCAGGGAAGTACTAGCACATGCTACAACTGAGTGAACTTGCAGAACTCAATGTTTAGTAAAAGCAGCCAGTCACAAATGCCAACACACTACATGATTTCACTTCCTTAAAGTATCAAGAATGGACCAAGCTACAGCATGAAAAGCAACTAGTGCTGTCTACAGCTGCGTAGCTTAAGAACAGGGAGTGACTGCCATGGGTACAGAGTTTCTTCCTGGGGGAGGAAAATGTCCCAAAGGTAACTAACTGTAGTGCCATCTGCACAGTTCTGGGAGCACAGGACAAACAGCAATCTGTCTACCCTAAAGAAGCTGTCTGAGCTGTGTGATTTACACCACAAAGAGTGTCCTATCAGTGAAAAGGTTATTTCCAAGCCGGGCGGTGGTGGCGCACGCCTTTAATCCCAGCACTCGGGAGGCAGAGCCAGGCGGATCTCTGTGAGTTCGAGGCCAGCCTGGGCTACCAAGTGAGCTCCAGGAAAGGCGCAAAGCTACACAGAGAAACCCTGTCTCGAAAAACCAAAAAAAAAAAAAAAAAGGTTATTTCCGAGTGAGAAATAATCCTCACCATTGGTTTGTCCGGGTATAAGCACAAGAACTCCCCCCGTCCTTGAAATAAAAAACAGAACTTCTGGATCTAGGTTCTAGAGAAGTGGTATGGAGAAAAATAAAACTATCCTTATGGACCTGAAGCAAAGGACCCAGCACCCAAGTCACACAGCTCACAACCTCCTCTTAAGTACCAGCTCTGGGTAACCCAATGCTTCTGGCCCCTGTGGGCACCTGCACTCAAGTACACATACCCACACACAGAATTAAAAATAAGGTTTTTTTTAAAAAATTTGTTTTTGTTTTTCGAGACAGGGTTTCTCTATGTAGTCCTGGCTATCCTGGAACTCACTCTGTAGCCCAGGCTGGCCTCAAACTCACAGAGATGCTCCTGGCTCTGCCTCCCGAGTGCTGGGATTAAAGGTGTGGGCCACCACCGCCCGGTAAAAAATGTTAAGCTCCTCCTAACTTTGACTCACTGCAGTCAAGGAGAGACAGTGTTTTACACTTACTCTCCCCCACAAAATCAAACATTCTTGGAGCCTGTCTTTTTAAACTAGTGGTTTTGACCATGGCTAAACTTATAATTATTTGTGAAGCTTTTCAAACTGACCAGCCCCAAATCCTGATTCAGTGATCTCAGACCACTGTCTCCCAAGTCCCCAGAAAGTCCTAACGAGCAGCCAGGGTGGAGAATGGATCCAGCTGGGATCAGCAGAGAACTGGTACCAGCTGTCTTCTCTGCCACACCCCTCAACAGTCCTCCTTCCACAGGAGCTGAGCAATGAATCCCACAGCTGCATCAAGGTCTGTGCTGTATGTAACTCAACACGATCTAATACCCGCATTAGACTTCACTCACATGTGGCTTTCAATACACACCCAAAAACCCTTAAAAGCATAGAATTTCAAGTTAATATGGTGTGTCTTAAAAATTAGTTATACAAATTAACATTTTCATTGGTTAAGATATCTCAATTAGCTTTACATTGACCACACTCCATAGATATTCAATTTCCAGTTGGTAACAGTTTAATACCTATGTGCAGAGACCATTTAATTAGCCATCGTGGTCGGTTTAGCACAGAGTCCCCTGTCTCTGGGAATTACCTCACTCATATAGTTCAGCTGTTTATTATTCCCAAACCACCAGAGACTTTAAAACTTCAAAGTTGTTAGTTTCCAGTTATTGCCAATAATTATACTTCATTCACCTCAAGCTTTATAAAAATCTTCTGGCTCAACTACAGGTTCAGATAAAATAAATTGAAACACAAGAAAAAAAATTATTGTCACTAAGTAACTAAATATAGATATATAAAGTCAGTCATCAGACATAAAAAAATGAAAGATAGCTTTTAATATTAAATTTTAGCTATTGAACACCAGTTGTCTAATTATTAAGATGGGAAGGAAGGTATCAGTAAGGCACAGCCTAGGACTGCTAAGCCCACTAGAAAGAAAAGACAGCCCTCAACAACTCCAAGACTTGAAGTGCCAGAAGGTAAAGGCTGGTGGTGTATAAGACAGAAGCCAGGCTGTTATCAGATCCATAATCTTAAGTCCTTTAGAAAACAGGCAAGCCGAGGACTAGGTGCAGACAGCAGGGGAGGCAAACAGGAACATGCACACTGACATGTGTGTGTAACTGTCATAGTCAAGCCCTCTACTTTGGATGCTAACTTAGTTTTTTTAAATTAGGCATCCACAGCTGCCCTAGTGAAAGTTGTTTTGAATGAACAATACTGGCTTAAGGAAATGCTACAGCTTCCTAGAGCTGATTTACCAGACGTTCTTCTCAAAGGGGCAGGGGGCTCGGCTTTCAAACCAGTGCATCTTAAAGATCACTTATACTGCCAAATGTGATAGCACACAGAAGCAAGTTGACCTTTGTGAGTTTAAGGTCATAGTGAATGTTCCAAGTCAGCCAGGGCTACACAGTGAGACACTCACTATATTAAAAAAAAAAAGCCACTTATACTTACCATCTTTCAAAAACTGCTATTAAAGGGGGCTAGAGAGGTGGCTCACCAGTTCAAAAGCTCTTGCTGCTGCTGCTTCAGAGCACCTGCATTTGATTCGCAGCACCCACCTGGGAGCGTGCATCCACCTGCAACTCTCTTCTGGCCTCCGTGGGCACCCATACATGTATGCACACACTGACACGTACACACTGACCAGGCAGTGGTGGTACACACCTTGGCCTTTAATACCAGCACTCGGGGTGGGGGGTGGGGGGGCCGAGGCAGGCCAATCTCTCAGTTTGCCACCAGCCTGGTATACAGAGGGATTTCCAGGACAGCCAGGGTTACACAGAAAAACTGTCCCAGAAAACCAAATAAACCAATGTTTTTAGTGCTATTCAATTATTTTTAAAAGATAAACATCTTCTAACTGAAAATAAGAAATATAAAATGTTCTAAACTCTTAACATGTTCTGAGCACTGACATTTACCTGGATACATTTAACCTCATTTGACGGATCACAAAATTATTTAAAATGCCATAATTTAAACATTTAAAAATTACAATTCCCTTCAGGCTATTTGCATAGAATATAAGAAACTTAGAATTTCCATCCCAAGGCTTCTCACTGTGTACAAACAGAGACTCCACACTCTGCAACCCACAACATTTGGGGTTCTAAACATTGTGGACGGGGGCACTCAGCCAGTATGCAGCAGGGCAAGGAGAGAAGCACTCTAGTTACGCCTCACTATTTAACCTCATGACCCATCTTCAGAACAATGAGGTCAAGTTCGTTTTCTTTCATTACAATGCATCTGGTGGCAGGCTTTTCGGCAGCTGCCCAGCCTGTCTGTTGGATCTACTGCAGAAACTGCACATGTACAAACTACTCAAGATAAGAAAAGCCCAATGAATAATTGTCTTTGTCCTTGAGGTTTGCATCTTGTATAGCCAATCAGGCTCACCCGTGCAGGTGGGCCAGGCTTGCACCTGTGAGAAAGTGCCCGCCAACAGGGAGCATCCATCCCTACACAAAGCACCACTCTGGTTCCCTAGAATGACAAACCTGGAGGCCGGCCTGTCCCTCTGCAGGAAGAGGATTATAAACCTAAAGTCAGGGCTAGTAACTCAGTGAGAGCCTGTCTCAGAGTAAACAGCAGGCTGGAGAATGCATAGCACGCAAAAGGCTCTAGGTTAGGTCAATGCCCAGGACCAACACCCCACAAAGGTGGACTCTAACAACATGCTACCCTCTTGTCAGCCTGCTTCCTCGGCATTCCCAGTACTGGCCTGTACTGGAACACAATGCTAACAAACCAAGTGTCCTCCCTGGGCTGAAATACAAATGTTCCTGAAGAAATTCAAACGGGGGAAGGAGTTGCTTTATGCCACTAGAAAACTCCCTTAAAAAAAAAAAAAACACACATTCCAGACACATAAACAAGACATGAACTTGTATGTTCCCCACATAACAAGAGTTCAACGCCCAAATGAAGCTATTAAAGCTTCTAATTCTTTTATTCTAAACAAGCTATAAAACTATAGAAAATACTTTCCTCCAAGATAGTTCACAGGATTAAAAGGTTACATTTCACAACTGTGTAAGCAGTAGCAAACGTAAACATAATTGGTGCTTATCCAAATTTTACAAAATTTACATTTTCCTGTAGAGTTTAGATGGGAGAAAGTGACCACAGGCCTCTTTTTTTTTTTTTAATTCCTATTTGCACTATTATACTATTAGGTAGAAAACATGGCACATGATCATTTTAACTTAATTTTAAAACTTTCCTTTCCCTCCCATAATGAGACGTTACTGCTCTTGCAGAGGACCTGGGTTGGGTTCCCAGCACCCACATAACCATCTGTGACTCCAGTTCCAGGGGATCCAACACCCTTCTTCCAGCCTCCATAGCCGAGGCACACACATGGCACACACATGGCACACACGTGGCGCGCACACACACACAATTGTGTCTATGAGTGCACATACACACACTCACCATAAAACTGAATCCATTTTTGAAATGGAACAAGGCAAGTGTATGTGTGTTCACGTGTGTTCTGGACAGACTCTGAGATGACTGCATCTAGAGAGCAGGCTCATGAATAGTAAGCTTCTTCTGCAGTTTTTCTAGTTCTCTTCAATTTTCTACAAAGCACAGGTATTATTTTTAGAAAAACATCTAGAAATGTTATTTTCAAGTGCATAGAAGAGAAACTGTCTAAAAAAGACTGGCCAGAGACCAATGGAAAACTGATGGTCCCCAGGAGATGAATCAGTGGACCCGTAAGTGTTTCCTCGGGTCATTACAAAGGGAGCTGTATGGGACTTATAAAAGTGTAATTGTTACTTTCAAGCTCACTGAGTTTGTTAAGGTTACTAAGCTTAAGTAATTCCAAAATAAACATATTCTCCTTGGGTCTCCAGTACTGTCTGCAGTTTAAGTCCATTCCAGTGAGGTTCAGAGGCATTCAGAGCATCCCTCACTGAACAGAACTGAATATAATATGAATTCAGAATATAACCTTATATAAAAACAGGTTTGGAGACACCCAAAACAAACCCAGCGGACGGCGGCTCCCTTGCCCAGCCTATCACTCAGTGATCCTGTCACAGCAAGGACGCAGTTCAGTCACCACAGCACTTGCAGACAAGTCAAGAGTGCCTCTCCTCTCGTCACCACACTCCTCACTAACAGCAGGTTTCCAGTGACCCTCCCCTCTACGGACAACGTGCAGGTCCAAGTGATTACAGCCAGCATCCATCAGACTTAGCAGACATCAGACTGCATTCCAATGAAGCAAGCTACCCAGCAAGGCAGTCATCACCTGGTAGAGCAGCACAGAACATGGTGAGTGTGCACAGGTGAGGAGGAGAAACAACCAACCTGTAAGGAACTCAACTCATGCCGAGGACTAAAACAACACGGCTGTGCCGCTCCTCAATCTCTGACCCGAGTTGTCCAGCTCTGATCTGAGTTCTTGCCAGAGACAACTGAGAACTCTGCCCATGCCCTGAAGGGGCATGACAAACAGCTAAATATGGGAAAGAGAAGCACAAAGAACTGAAGAGCTCTGGACCTCAAGCCACCTATTCCAGCCGTCCCAGCCTCAGGAGAAGAGAAACAGCTACAGAGGTATTTCCAGCACACACTTCTCTACCCAGCACTGCCCACCAACTTAATCCTTCAGTTTTCACTCTGGAGTAGGAAGTACATTTCCCGTGTTAAAATACCTGCCTTTATAATGAAAAGCACTGAAAAATGGGATCCACTGTACAGCCAATTCTGCTGAAATATAAGCCTCAGGAAAGCCAGGGTCCTTGGCAGAGTTTTACAAATATACCAAGGCGGCCTTTAAATTGCTATCTGTGTTCTTTAAGCCACTTATTTCCAAGAAGTCAACATTACATAATATTTCTTGACTACACTGACTACGCCAATAACATACGGGGAACGGTGTCCCCACTGGGCCTGGTTTCTACCTCTGAGAAAAGCCTTTCCACTTTTATAGCTAACATGACAAAATCCACTTTCCAGCCAAGCTTCCTCAATACGGAAGTTTAGCTACGATCTCAAATACTATTAAACTTAATGGCAGGGCCTAAATTCAGACTTTTCATTTCACTTCTATACCTACTGGAAATTGCTTCACTCAAACTAATTATGCCTTCAGATGATTTCCTATTTCCACTTGAAGTGGAAACAAATTAGAACACTTTAGATTCTCTCTGCACTTCCCAAACACAAAAAAGACTCAGTACCTAGCATCATCCGAAAATGAGGCCCTCTACTAGCATTTTCCAGATAAACGAAGCCCACAGAAGTGCTTGTGTGTCTTGTCCGTGCTGTGTCCAGCCTAGAGCAATGACTGAACACAGCAGTACCCGGTAATCGTCATTAAATGTGTGCGTACATAAGGGGAAAGCATTTCAACAATTTGGTGACATTTCTTCTACAATGAATGAAAGCCATCCTTTGTTTTCCAAGAGTTATGCACATAACAGAAACCAAGCCTCTCAGTCACTCTGGGGGAAATCACTAGAAACAGCAACAGCTCTAACCTCCCACAGGAGCTTCTAACAGCCCAGGCACAGGACTTCGGCTACACACTAAGATGGCTCTGTAAGCTAGGCTTGCACAACTTTCCTAAGCTCTCTTTTCTGCTTGCCCCTTTACAAACAAATGTCTGACAAGGTTCTAGTTAATTCTGCCTCCAAAGCAGAATGGAATCCCTGTATTCAGTTACAATCCAGAAGTCTTCCACTTCTGATCTGTAACTACAGTGTGTGTGTTTAATAGGCCCTGCAGCACACCAACACACTCAACCACATTCTGTATCAAATGAAATGGTTCTATTGGTTTTAAGTTATCTTAAGGATTTTTTTTTTATTTAAGTGCTAAGTTCCAAATATTAATCACGAGTGTGGCTCAAAAACTACCCACAGTATAAACTTCAGAGCATCTTTTTTAGTACACTTAGGAAATACCAGCCACGACAACTCTTGATGTCTTCTTGCCCGACGGGCTTAAGATGGAGCCACAATTTGGACTCACTATTGCAATGCCCCCGGCTTCAAAAGTCCACCACTAGCAGCACGGCCCACTGTGCTTTCCCAGAAAGCCCTGCGCCTCACTCCGTGGAGGTTTAGCAGTTAGTTTACACCATCTAATTGCAGTTCCCTCCCACAACAAACTCTGAATGATGTTTATAACTAGCAATCAAATTTTAGATGATGAAAGAATCACCACACAATTGAAATGAAATATTTATGTATTTCAAACCAGTACAACTTTGTCTTCAGAAGCTATGAGAATCTAGCTGTGAATTACTTTACAGAAGGAAACAAAGATGGACGCTTTGTTTATTTGGATCTCTGAGCTGCTTTTCCCTGAAGATTTAATAAACTTTCTTTTGGAATACGAAGAATTTACTAATTGAAGGATTTAATTAAGTATTCCTTAAAAGTAACTAGCTGAGTTAACAATGAGCCAAGTTACCCAGGAGTAAAAGAAGAATTACTCAGACTGTTTTATAAATATTCTTCAAAATCACCAATCCTTCAACAGAAGTAGTTCAACGGAAGATTTCAGTTCCTGGTACTGAACTGAACAAAGGGAACCATATGTTTTTAATGATGCCCATCAACAACCCAGATAAATCTCCAACAGAAGGACAGCAGAGGCTCTTTCTGTACTTTCCCTTCGGAATTCACAGGACTGACTCAACAGAGAAGGAAGGATGACGGTACCTGACAGCACCACTCACTCTGTGACATTTATGTGCTGTCATGGAAGTTAGTACCTCAGCAGAGTAAAGGAGATTCAGGGGGAAAAATTTTAAACAGCACAAAATGTCCTTGCCATTTGCAGCAGAGTTTACCCGCCTCAAAATAAGAAGATTTTCAAACTGAGAGATTGAAGTATTTATATATAAATGTTACAAGGAAGCATTCCCAACAGCCTACCAATCAATTACAAAGCTGGCCTTAGATCAGGATTACACTAACTACCATTTATAAGAAACGAAGCCTGCACAACACAGTCTAACCTACAATTTAACCACTCGTGTTCTGTCTCCAAGAATTTTTATCAATGAATTAAACAGAGCAACAGTACCACCTGCTGGAAGCTATAAAACTACAGCACTCAACGGCCCTGGCATTGCAAGATTACTTTAGAAAGACTAATTTCCTAACTCAACAGGCGCATAGGCATGACCATAGATGTCTTATACCTGTGGTTGTCAAGGTTAAATTAAGATGTTCATATAAAAAGATACTGCTTTTTCCTGTTCATTTCTCTAGCCCCACACAGCCCCAACCACCCCAAGTAATTTTTGTATCTAGATTTAGGTCCCAACAAAAATACTCTCAAATTTGCTTTCTGTAAAGGAAAAACGGAGGAAACTGAGGCCATTTTCTACATCCAATGGTCTAAAGAACCCCTTTTTCCTCCCCCATCCCATCTTGGCCTCAGAAACATCCCTAAAGACCACCATTAAGAAAGAACCCACAAGGCATACTGGATGCAGTGGTGCACACCTGTAATCTCACTCAGCACTTGGGAGGCAGAGACAGGTGAGTTTCAGGCCAGTCTGGTCTACACAGTAAGTTCCAGGGTCAGTCAGAGTTACACAGTAAGACCCTGTCTCAAAAATACCAAAAAGAAAAAAAGACTCCACAAGTCAACCTGGAACCACAACCTACAAAGCTTCTGGAATTCAAACTATGCACATTGTATTAGGAAAGCACACGCCATGAACTGCTGTTACTAGGCTTCATGCTTTATAGACATAGGAAATCACAGAAGCCACTGTCTACGTAACAGCCCTACTCTAACTCAAACTTCTGGATGTCAGGATGCACAAAAATGTTCTCAAATTCTGTAAACATGCTGTCTGGGCGAAGACTCAAACTCTACTGCTGAGAGAGATCTCACTGACCTCGGCTGTTCTGAGGGAGCAGTATCACTGTGGTAATTCCTTCTCCCTTGTGTAAAAGGTTCTGATTGACAGGTGGGTGCTCAGTGAAGTTTTCAAGAAGGCCAAAACAATTGGCCAAGTTTAGTGAAGTCCCCAGAGGTATTACTTGCTCACCCTTTCACTTTAGGGAGATCTCAGGGAGACTTTTCAAAGGATACTAAGGGCAGTGGAAATGGCTCACAGTGCGAGCCCCACTTAGAGGGAATGAGAGAACTGCTCCACAAAGCTTTTTTTGACTTCCACGTGCACTGCAGCATGAGCGCCCACATACACATCATGCACATATACAACACACAATCATAATAAATTATCAAATGCGTAAATAAATGGATACCAACCTCAAGTCTCTTTTCAAGGGATTCGATTCTGTCCTTTTTGCTGGCAAGATTAGCTCTTGTGTAGCGGCTCTGACCAGGAAGATACAGAACTTGACTGTAGCATTCTTCCCACACCTGGTTGTAAGCTTCACTGGAGAGTTCTCCGTGGCTCATTCCTTGTTTGACCACTTCCATCTCTTGTACCAGCACATCCTGGGCCTGTTCATAGTAATAGTCCAAGTTGAAGCATACACTTTCCACCACCACAAAGCATAAGACTAGTTTATTTCCCTCCTCCTTAAACCAATGGCTGGGTTTACTTGGTCGTTTTCTAGAAAGGGATGGACAATACCTAAGCTAACTGGGTTAAGAAGCATCTGAGTAGGGGCTGGGGAGATGCCCAATGCTAATAGTACCTGTTTTGCAAGTTTGAAGGCCCAGTTCAAATCTCTAGTATCCACTTTGGTTTCTGGTTTTTACTTTATGTGTATGGGTGTTTGGCTGCATGTGTATCTGTGAATCACATGCATACAGTGCCTTCAGAGGCCCTGCTGGGACTGGTGTTACAGACAGTTGTAGGCTTCTATGTGGGTGCCAGTTACTGGACCAGAACTTCCGCAAGAACAGCAACGCTCATAACTACTGAGCCATCACCTCCAGCCCATGTCTGGTTTTTTTTTAAGAAAAGATCAGACATGACCACATATGTCTACCCTCAGCCAGCCAGCCCAGCCAAAACAGAAAGCTCCTGGTTCAATGAAAGACAATACAGGCTATATACTACATCTCAAGGATCTAGGGCAGAGAGTGATGGAGAAAGACACTCTGGGTGTCTCCCTCTGACATGTGCATATACACATGCAAATGCAAACACACACACACACACACACACACACACACACACACACACACACACACACACAGAGAAGGTTCTAAGATACAAACTGATTTTTAAAAGTCAAGCACCCATGATTCTGCAGGAGTACAAACATCAATAGAACAGCAACACCTCTCAGGTATGGACCAGTCACTATGGACCAGAAACTCGGTTCAAAAGTACAATCTTCATTGCCTCCAAAAATCTCCAGCATGTCAGGTGTGAAGCAGGTGGATCTCTAGAAGTTCAAAGCCAGCTTGGTCTACATAGCAAGTTCCAGAGTAGTCAGGGCTACATAGGAAGATCTTCTCTTAAAAAAAAAAAAAAAAAAAAAAAAAAAAAATTCTAGCCACCTTACAAACTAGCCAGTACTGACTTCATTTTAAAGCTGATGAAACTAGGGCTCTTGCCTAAGACAAGTAATCAGATGAGGCAAAAATCTAAGCCAAGGGCACCAATGCTGGCTTAGGGTGCTCTATCCAAGATGAAGGAAACCCAAGCATCTTTGACACAAGCCATTTTCTCATTCTAAAGGAACATCCCTGGTATCCAAAGACTCAAGGCCTAAAGCTGGGCTGTGGTGGCACAGGTCTTTAATCCCAGCACTCGGAAGGCAGATGCGAGATCCAGGACAGACACCAAAACTACAGAGAAACCCTGTCTCAAAAAACCCAAAAACTAAAAAATAGAAAAAAAAAAACTGTAGACAGTGGAACCATACCAGTTTGACTTCTCTACGACAGGGAGTTTAAGCAGCAGAGAAGAGCTGGGCAGACGAGGTTTAATCACGGCTTTCCTGTTGAAAAGCAGCTGCCTGCAACCTTACCTCCTCTGAGCCCACTTCTCAACTGTAAAATGTCTAATGCCCACCCGTCAGGATTGAGCGTAGGTAAACGGATGGTAGACATGAAGCCCAGACGCAGAGCTCCACAAGCCTATCAAAAACCTGGGCCAGCCCTTCCCATGGCTCACAAAAAAACTCATAACCTATGTCTTTCTTCAGTATTACTAATACTGAAAGTAAACAATCAAAATTACATAAAGTCCTAAGCGACTGACTCATAAACCAAAAAGATTAGTGAAAACTGAAAAATCATGACTATAGAGGATAAAGACTCGATATTTTTAAGTAACTCCTCTTAAGAAAAATAATGGAAACGAGCCAATTTTAACATACTCAATAAAATATGTTCATTTAATTTTGGTTTTTTAAGAAATAGGGTTTTGCTGGGCAGCAGTGGTACACGCCTTTAATCCCAGCACTCTATAGGCAGAGGCAGGCGGATCTCTGTGAGTTCGAGGCCAGCCTGGGCTACAGAGCAAGATCTAGGATAGGCTCCAAAGCTACACGGAGAAACCCTGTCTCAAAAACCAAAAAACAAAAAAAAAAAAAAGAAAGAAAGGAAAAAAGAAAGAAAGAAAAAAGAAATGGGGTTCCACTGCATAGCCCAGGCTGGCCTTCAATTTAAACCCAGCTACCTTAGTGATATTCTGGAACTCATAGTAAGACAAAGTTCATTTTATTCGGATATTGTACGCAATAAAAATTCTACAAGTTCAGCTTTTGTCATGAGAGTTAGCATCAAAGAATCAGGATAAAGACTCTGGGCTGCAAGACAGCCAGCCCAGCAGGGATTTAACAAACATGGTACCCAAACAAGGGCATAACCAACATGACAACCTGAGCTCGAAAACCCTATTCTAACACAGTGGAAGGGTAGAAATGACTCACACCACATGACCCATGGCACATGTCCACTCATACACACACAATAAAAAAAATTAACATAGTTTAAAAAACTGAATAAAAAATGTTTAACTTAAAGAATTTTCAGGGGCTGGAGAGACAACTCAGTGATTAGGAGCATTTACTTCTCCTGCAGAGGACCTGGGTTTGGTTCCCAGCATCCTTAGGGTGGCTCATAACCACTCTAGTTCCAGGGAATTCTATGCCCTCTTCAGGCAATGTACACATGTGGCATACAGACACACATGCAGGCAAAACACTCATACAAAGGAAATCTTACAAAAGGGCCAGGTGGTGGTGGTGCATGCCTTTAATCCCAGCACTCGGGAGGCAGAGGTAGGCCAGCTTGGTCTGCAGAGCAAGTTCCAGGACAACCAGGGCTATTACACAAAGAAACTCTGTTTCAAAAAAACGAGAAGAGGGGGGGGGGGGGAGAGGATCTGCCAAGCAAATAGCTGCTTTAAATTCTTTGGAACAAAGAAGGATAAAAACAGATGAAACACAGAACATTTAGTATTTGTTTCAAATAATCCCAAAGTAATTAGAATTACTACGTTCAAACCTTACATTCAAGTTTATTCCCTATAGGAAGAACCTAAAAAGGTGACCTTACTTCATGTGTCCAAAAGTGCAATAAATTTTGGAAAATTTATTTCCTAAATTCCTTTTCTCCTATTTTTTGCTGCAAGCCACAGAAACGTGAAGTAGGAATTTAGCTGACACTAGCAAAGCTATAGGCTCTTCCAGGGGGTGAAGCCGAAACTCAAGGAGTCTTGGTGACACCGGCTTTTGAATGTGTTAGCTGCACCCTGCAGTGAATCTCTTGTGTGCTGTTGTAGCTTTCCCAGTTGATTCTTTTCCCAAGAACCTCTAACAGTGCGGATGATCACTCACTGGGCACAATCTCCCCTATACTATTGGGGTATTTGGATAGCATCCCCCAACTGTGTTGACAACAGTCACACAGTCAAGACCTCTTTTTTCAGGCCTCTGTTCTCCCTTTTAGCATTAGACTCAGAAGTCTGCCTTGCTGTAATTATCGTCATTAGCAAACATCGGGCAGGGACCATTCTCCAGACAAAAGTATTTTAGCTGAGATACTTCTTAAACATCCAAGGACAGGCTGCAGATAGGTAAGCAGACTTATTTGCTAGTTCCTGAGATAAGGTAAACATTTTCACTGAGACAACCACCAAGGCCAGGTGGACGTAGATACAGTTTTGTTTCTTGTGCAAATTAAGCTTAATTCCTCCTTCTTCCCATAGCCCAAATGTTATCACTAGTTCTCAAGATTCCCCCTTTAGCATTAACTCAGAAGGAAAGGGCTTTTACAAACCAGGTGCATCACGCTGTGACCCAGGTTGCCTAGCAACCCTGAACACATCCCCCTGCCAGCAGATGAGAAAGTGCTGCCCCAAGCTAACCTCAAACTAACAAATCCTTAACCCTCTTCCTTCCACCTTGGCTTACTAATCAGCTTACATCTAACCACACCTAGGAATGCAGTATCCCTTCTTGGGTTTTCCCTAACTGACTCTAGGTCCCTCTCCCTTCATTTGACCTTTTCCCTTTAGGAGTTCATCCTTGAGTCGTAAAGAAAGCCTGACAGTCACTGCCTGGTGTAAACTCTTGTCTGCTTTTATGACCCTGAAAGAATTCAAGCCTTGTGACCTTGCTTTGGCCTGAGAATTGCTGACTGTGTGTGCATATAAACTGGAAACGTCAGAGACTAGGGGAACGAAGAACTAAGAGCAATGAGAGAACAGCAGAAGAAGGGAGAGAGAGAAGTTAAGTATGAGAACAGAACTGAAGCTGTATAGAGAGAACTGACTCAGAAGAATAAAGTGAATGGACTAAAGACCTCACTGTGCTTAGATTCAGCTAAGATACAGCTAAGATGTTAAGATTCTTCCATGACCCTGGGAAAGGCTGTCTAAGAGGCTGGACCCCAGCAGCCTTTGTTCATTTTTCACTCTGGAAAAAAGGAAACTGCAAGTGCTGACTCCTGAGTCTAACTCAGTCCCTAGGCAACAATAAGATGGCACATTCCTGTCCAACTTACTACAAAGAAGTAACTCAAAGTCACTCAGAAATCAGAGCTCTTAGCTCTTCTTAGATCTTCCTCCCTTTACTGTCTGGAAATCATAATAATATGTATCACTTATGCAATAGAGAAAACTGAAAGAAAGAACTGAGATGGGGCAAAAAGGAGTGCCCAGAAGACGAGAGGGGGAAGAATCTTGCTTGTAGTGTGCCAAGTGTGCAGTGGCCCATTCCCTATCTGTCACTGCCTTCAAGGCTTCAGGATGAAGGAAGACAGACTCAGGCCAGTACTTTTCCCTGTCTCAATCCATTTCCACTGCTATACCAGGACCACAGACTGGGTGATTTGGAGGCTGGGCAGTCCAAGGTCAAGGGTCACATCCACAGCAGACCTTCTGACTGAATCACAAAGTGGCAGAAAGCATCACTCAGGAAAGAACTAGCTCACTCCAGGAACAACTAACCCATCCATGAGGATGGAGCCCTCAAGAACTAATCACTTCTTGAAACTCCACATCTCAATACTGCTACAATGTAATTAATTTCAACAGGAGCCCTAGAAGGGATAATCAAACCATTAGAGCGTCCAACTAGAAACTGTTTCCTTATTATATATAACAGAAATGCATTAGTCTAAACAACACTTAAGTGTTAGAGGAATTCAAATGCAGACTTTAGCACAGGGGAAAGAACAATTAAAAAAAATTGTCAACCTTGCTAGCACCACCCATGAATCAAAACTAGCTGCCACCAAAGTCTCTCTAACTAATAACACAGGGTGTGTAAAATGTATCCGAGAGGCTAGGAACACAGCTCAGTGGATAAAGTGCTTGTTGTGCGAGCACAAGGTCCTGAGTGTGGAACATAAAATCTGGGTGCAACAGGGGACCCATGGAACCCCAACATGGGATGCGGGTATCCCTGCAGCTTGCTGCTGCCAGTCTAGCAAAAATGCAAGCCCCAAGTCTGGTAAGAGAGATCCTATCTCAAAACTAAGGTCGAGAGCAACAGAGGATGACTCCTGACATCACCCTGTGGCCTCTGAACATGCACATGGGCTCAAGCACCCACACACATAAACACACACCACACACAACTAAAAGAAAAACAACATCTCCTTTTCAAAGCATGCCACATGACACTATCTCCTGGCCACGCTTCCTTTGGTTCTGAGTTGCAGCAGTGTGGTCACAGAAGTTCTGACTTTGTGACAAACAGCACCTAACAAGTGTTTAAATCTCACAATGGAGATCCTCCTGTGTGCCATACCTTTTTCAGTTCTTCTTTGGAGAACTTCTCATAAGGGCTATGCTCAAGATAGGTAATGTGCTCTGAATTGTTGGTAGCAAATCCAACAGTTTTTCCTTTTTTATTTCCAGATGGCTCATAGGGGTGATGTAGCAGGTCATAATGAAGCATAGTAATCATTTCTTTTTTGATCAATTCTTCACTCTTCTGTAAATCTGTCAGAGGTGGTTCTACATTTAAAGGTCTTAAAATAGTTTCATTTACCTAAAATTTTAAAACAAGTAAAATTATCAGACATATCCATAATATACTGTGCCTGCTCCTACAGCATGAACTAAACAGCAGTTTCATATTCTCAAGAGCAACTTCTCCCTCCACTTCTAAAACTCTCTCACTTCTAAATCCCAACGGTATTAGTGCAATATTCTCAAGACTGGATTTGAGAACCACTCTACTATATTCCAAAGCACAGAAGAAATCTGTTATAGTCTTTATGATTGAGACAGAAAAGCACTAAGACCATCTAAAGAAAGCAACTTCCTAAATCAGAAGTTCACCACTTACTTCAGACGGTCTTGGTAGGTCTTTCTGAACAGCTTTGTGCATCCGTTTCATTTCCTTTACACGCTCAGCATCTCGTATGGCCTGAGAAGGGAATAGATGTCCATTACTGGAGCAGCTAACATTTCTAATCAACTCATTCCAAAAGCTTAAGCTACTAAAATCCGTACAAGGATGTAGAGAGGTCGTGTCGAGGCCCCGGGAATCAATCTATGCCTCTCATTACACAAGAGACACTAAGGACACCTGAGGTACACTAGAGTTCTCTGGCTCTGCCCACCAGATAACCATCTTTCTTGTCTAAATGGCAAGCATACACGCAGAAGAGATTCCCACAACACAGTTACTCACTTTCACCCAAACCTCAACCAGCCAATGTTCTTTGCCCCTCCAGTTACAATGATGGGACAACACATTAATTTTCCATGCCACTTCTGAGCAAGTGAAATAAATGTAACTGAAGCAGCTGCAAGAACAAAACAAGAAAACACAAAAAGTATCCACCTCTGTTCCCTACATTCACACCTCTGTTCCCTACATTCACACCTCTATTCCCTACATTCACATAGTTCCCATAAGGTTAGCAAGAGCCACCTCAGCCATAGCCCACAGGCACTGAGGCATCTGGTGTTATAACCAGTAATGACATCATCAAAGTTTCAAATGATGTGGAAGAAATCAACACAAGAGGAAATCCAAAAGACAAAGTTGTTCTCTTCCTATTAAATGACAGTATAAATCATCACAGAGGGAGCACTGTAGACCTTGGTGGGTGACACCTGTGACACTGTAGAGGACAACCCTACACACCTTTTGTGAAGTGCCCCCGACTGATTGCCTGAATACTCTGTACAATGCCATATGGGCACCAACGAGTCTCATAAGACAGAAGTAAAAGTACACCACTATAAAGCAAGTTTAGGTTACCTCTAAAGATGCCATTTAAAAGAGGGTTACAGGTTGAGTAAACTGTTCTGATGATCAACACTTGGGTATAAACCCGGAGGCAATGTAGCACTTTTACTTGAAGGAAAACAGTTATAAAATAATTGTCAAGTGCCACATGGACTTGAGATTTCATTTCTCCAGTTCAGTCTTCGCAACAGGACTGGGTTTGTTTTGTTTTCCCTCCTCACTACACTCTTTTAAGAACTGAATGAGAAAGGATTCAGCATTCTGCCAGGTGGTGGTGGCGTACTCCTTGAATCCCAGCACACACTCTCATCCTAGGGAGGCAGAGCCAGGCTGATCTCTGTGAGTTTGAGGCCAGCCTGGTCTACAGACTGAGTTTCAGGACAGCCAGAGCTACACAGAGAAACCCTGTCTCAAAAAACAAAAAAAAAAAAAAAAAAAAAAAAAAAAAAGAGATTCAGCATTCAAGCAGCCTGGCAATGACTGCCACCAGACTTACAATGCTAATAATATGCTTTGCACAAAGTACACACTACAATTGATGTGAATGTCCATGTAAACAGCTTAGAATAATGCAAAAGGCAAATGCACTGAATGTCCTGGAAGTATTAGCCACTGGTCAAAGTGCGAGTTTTCAGCATTCTACAGAGGAACCCTTGACTACCGTTTCATGAAATGCTGGGGCACTCAGGCACCACCTGCCTTGACAACCCTATTTCTGACACAGCAGCACATATAAAACGCTGTGCATTAAAGGAACTTTGTTTTGTATTAAGTGTAACCCTCAAAGGACTGCCAATTAAGTTTGGTTAGCCATCCTATCAATGGATCACAATGTCACAGTGTTTCTTTCACCTGCACAGAAACAGCTGTGGGAGCTAATGCCTTTCACAAGTTCCAGGTCCATTAGTGAGCAAGGGAGGAGCCCGTGTGATGTTTAGCACATATCAAAACTAACAGCAGTGTACTACTGTTCACCATGGCAGTTTCTGTACTAAAACTTTACCCAACAGTTCAGACTTCAAATGCTGCACCCTCACATCTGCCCTGTTGCAAGAAAAACTGCAGCGTGTTACAGAAAAAAACAAAGCATGATCTCCAGTTGATGCTGTTCTCACAGCCACCGCGAGACAAAAGGTGGCAGAACTCAGCTGAAAGGGCCATGCAGTCTGAGAAAACTAACTGAAACCCATTTTCTCCTTGCAAATGGAGCTAAAACCTGCATCACTGGACGAACAGATGATGGATGAGCAAGCAGTTTTAAGCTGCATCAGTGTAGGAGGTTGAAACCATTTTCTGACACACTTCCAATTCCAAACCTAGTTTTTATCAGTCTGCACTAATAGAAGACTATTCAAAACTAAGCCAATTTTGTCTTTAACATCCTTTCTTCACTAGATTGAAGCAAAGTTTAAAAGGTTTATCTGTGTGTTATTTAAAAAAGTTTAATGAATTTCAGTGTTGAAACACACACATGCACACAAACATTTTAAGAAACCCATTAAGGTATTCTGGGTCCACAATCCTTCATCCATGTGAGCACATTACTATTGAATGACCTAACTTGAGAAATGGTGTTAAAATATCAGAACCCCAAAGCAGCAACCTGGGAACACTGACGGCCACTCCTCCCTCTGCAGCAGCGCTTCGCAGCCTTCCTAACGCCGCAACCTTTAACACAGTTCCTCACGGTGTGCTTCAAACTCCCAACCATAAAATTACTTCATTGTTACCTCATAATGTAATTTTGCTACAATTATGAATAGTGATATCTGAACTGCAGGATATCTGACATGGACCCCAGAGGGGTTGAGACCCACTGAGAGAGAACCACTGCTCTAAAGCCTACCAAGATACCTGGCCACACTGATGGTGCTTTCTCAAGATTCTCACCTGCTTTCGAGCATCCACATCAGCAGCATCTTCAATGTAGGTATCATCTATTTCACGCTCTTCCAGCTCCTTCTCAGCATTTTCTGGTAGAACAATTTCAAAATCATTCTTAGGTGCAGGGAGGCCCAACAACCCTAGACGGAGATGTTCACGAGATTCTCTTTCCTGTAGAAAAGAATCGGTTCTTCTCAATTCACACTATAAGTACTGACGAACATTCTATGAGAACTTATAAAACGCCAGGACATGGTGGCACATGCCTATAATTACAAAACTCACAAGGCTGGGGAAGAAGGATTGTCACAAATGCAAAAATAGCTGGGTCTCAAAAACAAAACAGTTTCTGAAACAGTTGTCTCGGGGCTAGTCAGATAGCTCGGCCAGTCAAGGTGCTTGCTGCCAAGACTGACCATGAGTCTGAGTCAGAAGACGCACAGAGTGGAAGGAGGGAGCCAACTCCTACAAGTTGTCTCCAACCCACACATACATACCATGGCCTATGTGCACCCACATATACCACACAAATACACACCAAATTAAAAAATACATATAATTCATAAATGTTTAAATATATAAAAATAAAACAATTAGCTTAGTAGTGACTCTAGAAATAATCCCAACTTCAGAAATATGTTTTTGTTTATTCTCTTATCTTCCTACATTAAAATCAAACAAAACCTTGACTTGTAATAAATCAGTGTATTTTGTGGTTTTCAAAATGTCTCAAAACCAATTCTTCAGGAACAGAAAAAAAAAAACTATTAGGATCTGCATTTGATTTGGTAATACAAAAAGGGGTGGGGTGGGGGGGGCCTGGAGAGATGGCTCAGCAGTTAAGAGCATTGGCTGCTCTTCCAGAGGACCTGAGTTCAATTCCAAGCATTCACATGGCAGCTCACAACTGTCTCTAACTCCAGGCCCAGGGGATCCAACACCCTCACACAGACATACATTCAGGCAAAACACCAATGCATATAAATATAAAAAACTAAGTTTTAAAATTTAGGGCTGGAAGTGTCTCTCAGTGCAGAACACTGTTTAGCAGACTGCAGGTCCCGGATTCAATGCCAAGCACTGAATATGTAACTGGAAAGAGAACTGACACTCACCATCTGCTTCACATAAGAGGGGTCACTGTAGTCTGCCAGCCCATCCTCCGGATTGATGTTTAACTTGTCTCGAAGCGGTGTTCTACCTGGGGTGGCGTTAGGGACTGGCTTGGGTGTTGTTCCACTTCGGGGCGTCAGCCCTTCAGCTCCATTAGAAGGAGTCCTAGACAAACAGAAATCTAAGTCAGGATAAATGCATAAAATAGAGACACAGAACCTCTATCTGCTTTGAGTGTGTCATCCAGATTAAGAGAGAAGTTTGGTTTGGTGAACAACTGGCTTCTACACCTAATAGCTAACATTTTGCCCTCCTGTGTTAGGTCCACCAAACATTTTTCAACCTTTGATGCGTTGGGGTAACTAAGAACAGTCAGCTGGCAGGGAGGCTGGCCCCCAGTGACTCATTTAGTTCAATGTACTCATTTTTTATTGCCTCCTTCTTAAGTCTTTAGCTTTCCCATCAAATGTACACTTTAAGTGGTTTATGCTTTTACATTTTGTTTGGAACCCAAACACGACATTTTTAGAGTCACATCAAAGTATGAACAGGCTCTGAGTTTAGACTTTCTTAACAATAAAGTCCAGCAGCTACTTATATTTTAATTACTCAAAGCCTTTCTGGTTTTGGGTGCTTACTTCCTGTATCTTGGCTGTGTTCCAGACTGATGATACCGCCAGACAGCTGTTCCCAACAGGTGCGGTGTTATCATTTAAGACATGGTCCCTGCCCCCAAGGAGCTTACAATCTATTTGAGAGACAAGATATACACAGGAAAATAGAGATTAGGCTCTCTAGCCTCACAGGAAGCAATAAATATTTTACAAAGACTAGCTTCCAATGCTTCTTGATTCTGCTGTCATCCAGAAGTGTAATGGACTCTGGAGATTACTATTCTAAATAACTCATGGAGGGAGGAGCTAACACCTAAAAAGAAATACCAGGGCTGGAGAGATGGCTCAAAGGTTACGAGCACTGACTGACTGCTCTTGCAGACCAGTTCAAGTCTTGCAGACCAGACCCAGGTTCAACTTCTAGTACCCACATGGTGGCTCACAACCATCTTTAACTACAGTTCTGTGAGATCCAATACCCTCTTCTGGCCTCCAAAGACACCAGGCACACCCAATTAGGAAACATCAAAAAGACATGTTGAACACTATTTCCATTCTCTTTCAACATTCCTAAAAAAACACAACAAACAAACAAACAAAAAAAACGACAAAAGAGAAAAAAAAAAAAAAAACATGCTGCCCAGGTCCTTAGATTCAAGTTTTTCTAAAATATAAAACATGTTGATTTTCACAATACCTGAAAGGCGTAGAGAGAACTGTATTTGGAGTCTGTACAACCTGCCGCTGTGGGGTCACACCAGAGAAGTCACTCTCATGCAGTGGGGTATTCAGCCCACCTTTCAATGGAGTGTCCACATTGGTCAAGGCCATGAGGTTCTGAGCTTCCTGAAGATGAAGAAGAATGCACAATAGTTCAAAGGGCTAGCAGAGCCCTCCCTCTGGTCCTATCACACAAACCTTGATACCGACAGAATTTGTACACATTCAACCAATGAAAACCAAGAAAATGAATACTGTGCCATAACAGATTTCCGTATTTTCACTCCTTTGTCAACCTAACACATCCCATCAGGAGTTCTGAATAAAGTTTACATGTCAAGATATGCTACTGTCACCAGGTATGGATGCCACATGCCCGTAAGCCCAGCACCCAGGATGGAGAAGCAGGACAGTCTGTATTCTGCATTTTCCCTCCCCCAGCTGTCAAAAGCAAAGCGAAGCTCAGGATGCACTGTGGGGCGGCGGCTGCCATCTGTGGGAGGTGCTGACACAGTGGCCTGCCTCTGCTCTGCTCCAGTGTCTGAGCCAGCCCTGGGGACCAACAGCGGCAGCCCCACAAAGTCTCAGATACAGTGGCCACCAAGAGTCAACAACTGGAGGGGACAGCTGCAGAGATGGCTCAGAGAATAACAGCACTGACTGCACTTAAAGAAGACCCAGGTTCAATTCCCAGCACCCACAAGGCAGTGACTCAAGTTCCAATGATCCAACACCCTCTTCTGACCTGCACAGGGATCATACATAAATACATGCAGAAAAAACAGGCATACACATAAAACTTAGGAGCATGAAACTGTAAGGCCTGCACCTTCTTGACAAGTACAAATAAAGGCAGAGGGCCAGGCCAGCCCAAAATGCTGTAAATAAACAGACGGTCACCACTGACCTGCTAGTTCAGCTTCTGTGCTGTAAGAAATGCTCTGGGATCATCGAGACTGGTTCAAACTGCTGGCCCTACCCATACACAACCAAAGCACGTGGCGTCCTCCTCCACAGTGACACTTTTAAAGAAGATCAACGTGTGAGAGTCTCACTGTCCGATGTGCCAGCGTACCTGCAGAATCCTGTCTTGGGAGGCCGGTGTCCGCGGTGTTCTCAGGGCAATGCTGCTGTTTGTGACATTGTACTCAGACAGGAGAGTGCTGGAAGCCGAGTTTGTAATGCCAGACTCCTCTGCAGTCTGTCGAGCAACTTCACTGGCCTGGCCTACCTTGACAACCTCCTGGAGCTCTGCATCTGAAATCTAAAGACACCATCAACCTGGTAAACTCTTCAACAGAGAACAAAGCAGCATAAACTTTTCCTGTTTCAGAAGGATGATTTGGTAGAACTGGGTCAGGGCAGACCTCACTGTTCTGTTTAACTTTGCCTGGCTTTAAAATTTCTAAAGTAAGGTTTTAAGCCTTCCTTTTACTGCGTGGGGGGAAAATTCACATTATAAACAACTGGCTACAATAGCTATATTGCCATTTTTAGTATTTTTATTAATTCTTTCAGAATTCCACACAATGTTTACTGGTCATATTTAACACCCCAAGTTCCTCCCAGATCTACTCCACCCTCCCTACCCACCCAGCTTCACGTTTTCTTCTTTAAATATGGAATGGATCATAAATTTGTCTGACAGGGGCTGGAGAGGTGGCTCAGTGGTTAAGAGCACCGACTGCTCTTCCAGGGGTCCTGAGTTTAATTCCCAGCACCCACATGGTGGCTCACAACCATCTGTAATGAGATCTGGCACCCTCTTCTGTGTACATAATAAATAAATAAATCTTAAAATAAATAAATAAATAAATTTGTCTGACACCCTTGCACAGAAGCCATGCAAATCTTCTTCGTATTGTTCCAGTGTTAGGGTATGTGCTCACCATACTTAAAATATTTTATACAAATATACTGAAAGATTGCTTGCACCAAGAACATAAGTGTTTGTACAAAACTATTAATGAGAAGAAAATACTACTGAAAATCAACTATCACACACACTACACTGAACCACAAGGTATCTAGGAAAATCTGAAAGTATTACTTGTATGATATTGTGTGTTCTGACAAACAAAGCTTGTCTGGAGATCAGAGGGCACAGCTAGCCACTAGTTAACTATAGAAGCCAGGGAGTGGTGGCACACACCTTTCCTCTCAGCACCAGGGAGGTGGAGATGGGAATTTAAAGCAGGTGTAGCCCCTATGGTCTGAGGATTCTGAGAGATAAGAAGTGACTGGCTGCTCCTTTGCTTCTCTGATCTTTCAGCTTTACCTCCATATCTGGCTCCTGGTTTTTTTGGTAAGACTAATTAGAATCACACTCAGTTACTTCGGTAATTTTACCAAAAAAATAATTCTAAGGAATATTAAGGAAAAATTCAATTAAGAACCACCACCACTAGAAGCAGAAGCATGTGACAAACTGTTCCTGCCTCATCAATGGATTGTCTCTGTATGGCATCTCCATTAGACTGTTTCTTGGGCCGTAAGCACAGGCCTGAGACAGCAGCCCACCGGTTTGCTGAATATGACACACATATGTAATTCACACAACCATGGGCTGATCCAATTACCTGAGGGGCAGGCAGCACTAACTTGCTTCTCTTTTTAGTAAACTCCGAGACACCACTAGTTTGAAGAATAGCCGATGGCAGATCAGATTCTTTTTTCCTTTTTAAATGCTGTTTGTCTTTTTTTCTATCTCTTCCTTCTTTTTCACTATCATGGATCAAGACAAAAAAAGATTTTTGAGTTATACATAGGCAATCATATCAAAAGCTATATAAATATTAAAATTTTAAACAACTCCATTTCTCAGAAAATAATTTTTTAAAAACAAAAATAATATGTTAGGCTGTCCTGACATCATAACTGATCTAGAACAATTGAGAAGAATATAAACTTAACAGAATTATTAACAACACACAGGACACTAAGTACTAAAATTTAAAACTTAAAGCTATAAAGATAAGTAAAACATTAAATATGTCAAAAATTTAACAACTGTTTATATTCTCATAGAAATATACGTGAACATAAGAAAATAATGGAGATGAGTATGCAGAAAAGGATCAATGAAGGAGACAGAATTAAAATATAAATGTTTCTTCTCCCATTATTAAGCTACTTGGATTTTAAAAGTTCATACAACATTTTTTTAACATTGTAACTATTTATTTTGGGGGTTGGCAATGCACCCATGTGCAATGATGTATATATGGAATTCAGAGGACAGCTGGTAGGAGCTGGCTCTCTCCTTCCAGTATGTGGGTCCCAGATACTGAACTCAGGTCATCAGGTTCGACAGCAGGTCCCTTTACCCACTGGGCCGTCTTGCTGCCCAACTAAAGAAAAGACTATGGAGAATATGTTCATAATAACAAATGATACCCACAGGTTGTTGGAAGCCTAACCCAGCCTCAGGCACTCCTTTAAAGCTCTACCTGTATTCTTCCCTACCCCAGCCACATCTACCCCTTCCAAATGACTAGTTTTCTTCATTTTGATCTATTTGAAGAGCCCACATAAACAAAGGTCCTAAACATTCAAGAAAATTATGTTTTATAGTGGTCATAGAATACGTACATATTATATACTATATGTATTATATTATTATATACTATATAATACATATTTTGGTTTATGGTAGTATAGCTAAGTAAAAATTCCTATCCATAGCCGGGTAGTGGTGGCGCACACCTTTAATCTCAGCACTCGGGAGGCAGAGGCAGATGGATCTCTGTGAGTTTAAGGCCAACCTGGTCTACAGAGTTCCAGTCTCCAAAACTACACAGAGAAATCCTGTCTCAAAAAAAAATTCTATGGATAGAAATGAAAAGTGATCTGAGTAGCAAATAAAAACCTCTGGCTGGGCAGTGGTGAGTTCAGACCAGCCTGGTGTACAGATCCAGGACAGGTACTAAAACAACAGAGAAACCCTATTTTGAAAAAACCAAAAATAAATAAATAAACAAACAAACAAATAAATAAAATAAGAACCCTCTGGTAATCATAAAGCCCACCCTACAACATGCAAATAGTTTAAGACTCACAGAAAGTCCTAGATATCTCTAAAATGGGCAGAGACACAAAAATATAAATCAATGTAAAGATTTAAGAATGCAGCAAATGTTTTTTCTTTTTTTTTGTAAGAAAGAAAAAAAAGCAAAATTTTTTCACTTTAAAAATAAAGCAGGTTAGGCCAATGAGCTGGCTCAACACAAGGGCATTAATGGCCTGAAGTGATGGCAGGAGAACCACCTCCACAGGGAGGCTTGTCTGCGACCTCCACACTACTAGAGAATGAACACACTCACTTGGAACTCCCAGAGCTAAGGAGATAGAGTCAGATGTGTCCCTGGAGCTCAAAGACCAAACACTGGTGAGCTCCAGGCCAACAAGAAGGCTCACCTCACCCAACAAAGTAGGACTGAGATTACAGCTCCACAGCAGAGCGCCTGCCTAGCAGGGATGGGAGTAGGCAGGACACAAAGGAAACAGCTCCTAAGGCACAGCACTCGGAGTTGATCTCCTCTCCAAGCACACACTCAAGCACACACTCACATGCACCCACCAATGCAAACACACACCCACACATACACAAGCAAATGATGATAAAAAAAAAAAAAAAAAAAGCCAGATACATTTTGATAAAATTTCTTCAGGTCTTTAACAAAAGTTCTAACTTGTTTACAAATGTACAAAAATATTAAGATGTCATTAGTAAAAAAAAAATAGTAATAATAATAAGTGGGACATAGTGGTGTTAAATCCCAACACTAGGAAGGCAGACGCAGGCAGATCTGAGTCTGAGGACAGCCTGGTCTACCTGATCTACACAGTGAGTTCCGGAACAGCCAGGGATACATGGTGAGAAACTGTCATACACACACACAGGTAAGTAACTAAAGACGTCATGAGTAATGGTCATCAATGGGGAAGGGCACTGGCTGCTCTTCCAGAGGACCCCCGTTTGATTCCCTGGACCTGCTTCCCCAACCTGACAAGCCACGGTAGAAGGAAAGACAATCCTGCCTTCTGACCTCCACACGAGTGCCATAACATACATGCCACACATAGACACACTTAGAGTAAATAGAGAAAAGGTTTTTTACAAGAACTGCACCTCATATTATATACTAAAAACATGAAAGCCTGGGTTCACTGATGTTCTCACAAAGGTAAACCCATTAAACAAGCAAGAGCATAAGGAGGCCCCATCACTCTAAACCCTAAAACCCCGGCTGACAAAACAAAGGCCTTCCCAAAGTCCTACTGCACCTATTTCCAAATTCAAAGGGACTCACGATCTAAGTTCCCCATCAAGATCTTGCTGCCGTAATTTCCTGAAATCTGCATCAAGGGCCTGGTAGTTTTCCTCAGAAGTATCATAAAAACCAAGAGCAGGCTTTTTCTCAAATGGGATTTCGGCATTATAATCAACTCCTCTCTTCTTCTTCCTCTTCTTCTGGATCTCTATGCCAGCTGCTCGGAGCTCTCGTCTTTTCTGGAGGGCAGCAAGGCGCCTGGAGAAAGGAATGCAGAGTCATTTGAAAACCAGCACTGCCGGGCAGAGGTGGGTTACTCCAACAGCGATAAGAAAACTGTTACTTGAAAAGAAGTGTTTACTCAAACCATGTGCCAAATGCCAGTTCTGATTTAAAAATACAGTAAGGCTTTAAAAAGGGAGAGCAGAGAACTGTGAGTATGTACCTTATCTCTCTGAATAAGAACATAGCTACTAATTAAGTAGCAAATTTTGAGATTTAAATTTTCTAACTACATCACAAAATTCATAACACAAAATTAAAATAAATACTTGCAACTAATCAAAATGGTTAAATATAGTTTATGTACAAGGTGGGGCTGGGAGGAGGTGGATATGATCAAAATATAGTGTATGAAATTCTCAAAGAATTAATAAAACACTATTTTTAAAATTTATGTAAACTTTAAAATACTTATTATTTTTATTTATGCAAATGTATGTCTGTGAGTGAACATCACATGCATGCAGTGCCCAAGGAGGCCAGGAGAGGGCGTTAGGACTCTTGGCGCTGGAGTCACAGGTGGTTGTAAGCTGGTAACAGAACTATGGTCTTCTGCAAGAACACTGAGTCCATCTCAAAAAAAAAGGGGGAGGGGCACAGAGGGCAGACAGTCTCCAGCAAAGGTAACAAGAATCAAATAGCTTTCTTCAAAACAAATTTAGAGCCAGGAGGCAGTGGTGTGCGCCTTTAATCCCAACACTCAGGTGGCAAAGGTAGGCAAATTTCTGAGTTCTGAGCCCTGAGTTCGAGATCTACATCCTGGTCTACAGAGGGAGTTCCAGGACAGGAAAGGCTACACAGAGAAACACTGTCTTGAAAAAACAACAGCAAAAAAAAAAAAAAAGAAAGAAAGAATTTAGAAACATACATTTTCTCTGACTTCAACCAAGAAAATAAATCAACACAAGTCAAGTACTTAAGCAGTCTTTTTGCTGAACACTGGCCACACTCTAACTCGCCAGTAAGAATTAACTGAATTTACAAAGGATAAAAGGTATTATGCAGACTTTATACAACTTCTGGAGTATACAACTTCTGTATCATCTTGAGAAAACATTTTATACAAAAATTTACTCTTACACAGAAAGACGCTTAAGGCGAGCCGAGTAAAATGGACAAATAGAGAAGCATGCAAAAGTTGCATGCATTTCTATAAGCCCGTGTGAAGAAGTCAAGGACAATATTAACAGTGGCAATCAATGGAGGGTAAAATTCCATTTAATTCAGGTTTTCCTTTGTATTTCCCAATGATGCTATAATTTTAGTGAGTTAATGAGAAAAGTTATTCACGGTATTAAAGATAGAGAAACAAATCATAAACTACAACACAAATCATATCACAGAGGTGACTACCAGTATAAAAGCACAAAGAATCCAATAAACAGTCCTGAGAAAAAATAAAAAAGGTCATGGCAAATATATAAACATTCAAGAAAATCTACCTAAACTTGGTGAGAAAGGCAAGCAGTTAACAGCTGCAAAGAGACTGTCTCTCTTCTACCCACCAGCTCCTAGAGGAGGAAACACCACTCAGTACAGCCAGTGATATGGCTCCCTCTCCCTGACAGCTAGTGTCACAGGCTTTCAGTCCAGAAGAGCCAGGACAGGACATCAGCATTCCTCACCCTACCACCAGACACCCAGCTGCAGGGGTTTCTTCCACCCAAACAAGGGTTCTCCCCTGAGCACACTAGCTGGGAATACAGCCCTGAGAGCTTTTTTTGTTCCAACTTCTGGAATGGAGATTCCACCCTGGGAGAGTCAAGGACTGCCTACCAGCCCTGCTCCCCGGCACATTCAGCTCCTTAAGCAAGAATGTCAATCAGAAGTGCACAGTCCGAGCTCTGAAGAAGAAGCCAGACCTAAAGCATCATCACTCCAGCGACAGAAAGGGCAGCAACTGGGAAAGGGAAATGGGAATGGATTCCACCTAGACTGAGGTCAATCTATGGGCCCGCTAGCTTGACGGAGACTGAAAGATAGAGGACAGAGCTCTCCTGGAGTCAGAACAAATCTCAAAGGCTGGTCTCAGAAATCTCTCTTCAAAGGACCCCAAACTAGACCAGATCTGTTGACAATACAGTCCGTTCACAACCCAGACCACCGCTGAAAGCAGCACAGCAGACCAACCGACCGACTGACCGCTGCTATGATCAGGAAGTGCCGGTGAGAAACCTGCCCAAACCATGCCTTCCCAGTGACGGTGGGCTCCAAGGCTTCTCTCTGAGCGCGAGCAGCAACACCAGAGCTTGCTCATCTCTCGAGGACAGTAACAGAATGGACTTCACTGAAGAATGAAGTGGATCTCAAAACAGATAAACAATTACCAATAAACTGGATGGGGAAGGGGTACAGTACCCACATCTATTATAATGCTACCATATATAAAACATGCAGTTTTCAAGAAAACAAATGAGACTTGTGAAGAAAGAAATCAGACAGTTTCAGAGGAACCCTAGTAAGACTAACAAATGACTGTATATGAGATGTGACTATAGATGGAATGATCCAATTAAGTATACATGTTAATAGGTTTACAGACATCTACAATCAAAGAAAAGTCTTAAAGGATATGTTCCAAAAGTAAATTTCATTCTTTAAATAACAGAAACAAAGACTAAACACAGTAGAGAACATTCCCAACATCATGCTAAGTGAATCTAACAAAAGCATATGCTATTGTATCAACTACAGCCTAAAATGAAAAGATTAACAGAACTGGAAGGAAAAGCATACTCATTTATAATCAGTGAAATTGATTTTAAGTTGTAAGAAACAGATAAGCAATTTAACATCTGAAGTAGTCTTGTACCGTGCTTCACACACAGGTCAGTCCTACCTGTTGTAAGATACATGCGGTGCACAGCTTACATAAACACACAGATGCTACAAGAAACAGTAAATTAAAATCTGCACAGATGTACTTCAATCAATCAATCCTAACCAAACTTAAAAGACTTTCACAGATGCAATTACTGTATCCTTTGAAAACTCACATGAGAAAAGGGTTTTCAAAAAACTGAGCTCTCAAATAGCCTTAGACCAAAAAAAAAAAAAAAAAAGTATTTTCCCAACCTTACATTACTTAACCCTCAACAGTATAGAGAATGGGGAGGTAGCTAGAAATGTAGCACCTCCTCTTAGTTCTGTTCACTATCCATGTCACACTCCTATCAAACCTGACTACACTATAAATGGCCAGCTATGCCAAAAAACATCCTCCATCCCAGGATTCGGGCACTGTGCTTACCACCCACCAGTCAAGAAGCAATTTCTAGACAGTACAGGAGCCAAAAAGGGCCCTGGGTAGACTGTGGAATGGGAAATTAGTCTAGTACCCAAATCCCACAAGCTAACAAGCTGCACACAGTTCAGATGATATCGTTACCAAATTGATCTTGGTTTCTGGGCAACTGAATGGTATTAATTATTAACTTAGCCAAAAGGAAAAAGCAAAGGTGGGGGAAGCCTGAGTAAAGACAATGCCTGATAGAGTTCACTCACTTTTTACATAACCATTTCTACGAGAACCCAGAATTTGGTTCAGCTGAGATGCCTGCCTCCCAGCCAGTACCTCACACTAATCTAGGAGAGTGAGGACCTGGTAACCGACAGTCATGTAAAAGTCACCTAATGCCAAGAAGCTACAACAGATCAAACAGCATGCTGGCTCAAATGCCCAGAACTTCTGCCATGCTTTGCCAACTTTTAAGTGTATTTTTCCTATAACTACTCTGAAATGGTTAGATAGGAAATACAGAAGTTGTTTGTTCCAGAACAATAAATAAACTGAGGAGTAATGGCAAAATGGGACTGGCCAGTTCAGAGAGTCACCACCACAGCTGACAACCATACAGTTTTCCTGAGCCACGGATGCACAACTATTCTTGGACATGGAATGAAAAAAACATGCCTTGCTTCTTCCAGCTGCTTCTCTCTTGCTTTCCTCTTAGCCTTCTTTCCTTGAGTATTGGCCAGGCGGGCTCGAGCCTCAGAAAGCATCTCAAGTTCATCTGCAAAAGTAAAGACAAGAAAGCATAAGTTCCTCTCCAACATCAGTAGTCAGACAGACAAGAACATGAATGCACTCACCACTGGTACAAGGTAAAGAAAACTTGTGAGGTCAGAGTCAGGTTACAAATCATCCCATCACTAGCCTGCTAGCTATGTAAGCCTGGTCTCATATTTACCTCTGCGAATGTTCCCTTTACTTTACAGGTGCTGACAAGAGCTAAGAGAAGTGAGTTATCATCGAGCATGCAGCCGGTCTTCCCTCCCTGGAAGCTCTACTGTAACATCCTGTCATCAGCAAACGGCACAGTACAAGTGGAGAAACACTGCACCAACTAACCATCCAAGCACAAGTCCAAGACTTAAGAGTCCACTCACATCACTCCTCCCTCCATTCTTCCCTCAGTAAGAATTGCCAACTCGGTATCTCAGGGGAGGGCCTGGTGCCTGAGCTTTAAGTTTCCTAAGTCACAAGGACATCTACAGCCTAGTCACTGACTAGCTACCCTTGGGAACTGCTGCATTCAGACTTTTAAGCCTGCAGGAAGGGAAAGTAGATACTCTTCTCCACCCCAAGCATGGGAGACTCAAGCTCAGAGAGCCTGTATTACTCGGCTATGGTCAAACAGCTAATAGAGCAGAGAGAGCTCCAAAGTCAGGTCTCCCTGACTCCTGCCTCACAGAATCCTAGTGAGTCTCCAGACTGTCATGCAGTACAGCCCTTCGTGGAGAGGACATCAGCCTAAACCTAAAGAAATACTCAGGTCCAATATGCTAGCTTGTTGCCTTCCTTTCTAGAAAGGGAATGAGAAACAGGGTCCACTCATCTCCGAGACATCTGCCTACTATACTACATTTCATTCATCAAATGAAATGAAGAAATGGAAAATAAAGGGGTATCAGCCAAAAAAAAAAAAAAAAGTTACTCTGTAATAAAAAGGGGGGGGCAGACATATCTGGGGAGATACTTAGAATAATAACCACTGACAAAACTGGGATTCTAAAAAGTCAGGAGCTCAAGAAGGAACTAGAAAGAATATAAGGCAGGCCTGAGTCACCTACAGTTACCAAAGAAACACTGCCAAGCATCCACTTACCCTCATCCATATCAATTGGATCAGGCCGAGCTGGTTTTGTTTCTGGATTTGGATCTATCTCTCCAGGTTTAAGTTTTCGGGGGTCATCTGTTGTTTCCTCTTCATTGTCCCTTTGGGCAGTTTTGTCCCTTGTGGGGGGGAAAAGCCCAGATGAGTTCATCAGAGTATCACACCATTTGGTATCAGAATTACCACGGTTCCTAGCTCTGGCACTCTTTCCTTGCTAAAATAACTAAGAGATGAGCATTATGGAAAACATCATCTTTACTAATGCTTCCTGTGAATAAAGTGGCATGAAAGTTCTCCAATTTCAGTATTTTCACTCACGATGAACCAGGCAGCCCTTACTCACAAATGCGCAACGTTCAAATAAAGAAGGTTCTAGCAAATTCTCAGCAGCGCTGGTGACAGGTGACACACACTCACTCTGTCTCTCACTTTTCTAAGATGAGTATGACTTGCACATTTGGTAAATTACCCTTAAGGGGTAATTACCCTCAATTTAATCAGTCATCATTAAGCTGGAAATGCTGTAAGTTTGTTCAACACAGTAACATATACACATATTCTTCAAGATGCTCTAAGAGGTCCACTTACAGGAGGAATTCATAGTGTTCCAAGCACTGGGCTGCTGTTCTTCCAATGATCGGAGCAATGGTCCTCCACTGCGTTGGCATCAGCTTGGCCAAGTGCAAGAGCTTCTCCTCCTCTTCTCTAGACCACTCAGTTTTTTTAATACTTGGGTCCAGCCATTCATACCTAGTAAAGACAACATTTCAAACATTAGTCAGTTACCCAGAATAAATCTCCAGTTTACATATCAGATGTACTGATTGTTAAAATCACATGCTTTCACCCGGGCAGTGGTGGCGCACCCCTTTAATCCCAGCACTCGGGAGGTAGAGCCAGGGGAATCTCTGTGAGTTCGAGGCCAGCCTGGTCTACAGAGTGAGATCCAGGACAGGCACCAGAACTACACAGAGAAACCCTGTCTCAAAAAACAAAAACAAAAAAGTCAGTTCCAGGACAGCCCAGGCTACAGAGAAACACTCTCCCCTGTCTTGAAAAACCAAAAAATAGCACCTTTGTTTTGGTTTTTTTTTTTTTTTTTTTGGGTATGTAAAGCATCTAGCTTAAGCCCACTAAATGTATGCTTTCATCTGCCATACTTTTAAATTTAAAGTAAAACTACTATGGTATCCTCTACCTTCTAACGTCTGCCCAATCTGCTTTGTCTACCACATGGTTAGCTGGATCAGAGTCTATCCAAGTTCCTAAGTCCTCACCACCTCTGGGGTCAAGCTGGGCTGGAGCTTAAAGCCACTGACAACAGGGAACCAAACTACTACAACCTGAGACCACCTCCCTTCTGTTCTGCATCTGACCGTTCCCACCATCCAGAAGACTGGGAACGGGGTCACCTCCTACAATCCAAACTATATTCCTCGAAGCCCATGGGCTACATTGGGGCATGTTCATTCAAGCCAAGAACACATGCTGGTGTCCACTACCCTGTTACTTAATAAGGTGACAGCACAGGTGGAATGATGTTGTCGCATTTTCATGTAGCAAATATGAAATATTGCCACCTTATTACAAGGAAACCAACCACTGTAACCTGGCCTAGAAAATTAAGCATTGTTTAGCATTACTTCTTTGGGAAAGTAAATGAATGCTAAATCAATCAATTCATAAGCTTTCAGAATACAACTCATTCTCTGAGCTGAGGGCCAGCTATCTCTCCTAGGGTTTTGTATTTGTCTCACAAGGCATTCTCAAATAAATACATAAACTCACTCAGATTGGGCTTCACAAGTGATCAGTTAGCACTAAGTATTAGTACGCTAAACTGTGAGAAAACAGACATGGTAAAGAGGAGGGAAATGGTTTGTTTACGCCCACGCAGGAAGCCCATCTCTCTCCATACTTCCCTCTCTATCACAGTTCTTGCTCTTCTGGGGGAGGCTTCAAAGAGACAGTTCACTCATCACAATCCACTTACTGGAGGGTACGTACCATCTGGCTTTGCACTGCTTTGCTGATTTCCTATGCAGCAAGGAGGCAATCCTAGACCACTGGTTTTTGCCATATTTCATTACTGCTGCTTTCAGAATTTCATCCTAAAAGAGTTGCCAAAGAGAATGCATTCAGTCACAAGCCTCTAGATGAGGAAAGACAAAATTTAAATTAACCCCTGCAGATTTCCTATGGAGAGACACACAATCATTTAAAAAAAAAAAAAAGGCATGAAAACTTCATTAACAGTTAATGATAAATAGCATAAAAAAATCAGGAGATGACTGGAGATACAGCTCAGTGGTTAAGAGCATGTGCTGTTCTTTGGAAGACCTAAGTTCGATTCCCAGGACCTACATCAGGCAGCTTACCTGTAACTCCAGCTCCAGGGGGATCCAAAGCCTCTAGCTACTGAGGGTGCCTGTACTCATGTGAACATGCCCATACACAGACATATAATTTTAAAAATGAAAATAATCTTTTGGTTTTTAAGAAAAAGAAAAAAAATCCCTTGAAGGACATCTTACCTGCTCCTCAACAAACTGGAAGTGGAAAGAAGTCAATGTTGAAAACACTACTTTATGACAGACTTACAAAAAGTATTCACCAGTATGCACCTATCATTCTCTTCACAAAAGTAAAGTTCATATGTATATCTACTCAAAAAAAAATCTGAGTATCTACCTTGAACTAGGTCTGTGTACTCCAGGAAAGAGAATCAAAGATGACTTACCCAGATCTCAAGAAGCAACCTGAGACTCTGGTACAACATGACATTTCCTCTCCAGCATCCTACGCACAACAATCCAGGAACCCACAGCTCCCTCGACATCATCAGCTCACCCTGCCTACTCCAATCTCCAATTCTATTTCACCAGAGTACCCAAAGCATGCCCCAATCCCAGGACAACCTGCCAAGTGAACCCAGACACCAGAGGTCAGAGAGCCACAGATGAATGCACCTGCGCACCTTACTTTCAGGTTTTTTTCCACAATGAACTTGAATTGCATGCCTTGGACTTGAGCCTCTCCACTCCATATTACTTGCTGGTAGAATGCTCACCTAGTATGCACGAAAGTCCTGGGTTAGATTCCCGTAAGACTTTGCACGGTGGTACACACCTGCAATCCCAGAACTGGAGGTAGAGGCAGGAGGATCAAAAGAGTTCAGGGTTATCCTCATCTACATAGAAAGTTCAAAGCCACTCTGGGCTACATGAGACACACATGGGCAAGGTTCTAACCACTACAAAGGAATCCTGCTGCTCCTTGATTTTGTGATTCCGTTTCTCCCTCAGAAGTCATCTCTTCTCTAATTTAAATAGCCTCAGTGCAAGCAAGTCCCTTTTCAGTGCCTTCATTTGTAACTTTAATAGAATAAACTTTTATAGTTTTTCTACACTTCAACGTATCTTCAACCAAGAATGTATGGCAGATACAAGATGGATTCCCAAACATCACCAAGCAACCTGCTTCATACTAGGTTCTAGGATACCAAAGCCTGGTCCTCTTGCAGTGATGTCTGATGAGGACAACAGCACCCTATTTTTTGTTGTTGTTGTTGTTGTTGTTTTGTTTTGTTTTTTCTGAGACAGGGTTTCTCTGTGTAGCTTTGGTGCCTGTCCTGGATCTCACTTTGTGGACCAGGCTGGCCTTGAACTCACGGAGATCCACCTGCCTCTGCCTCCCGAATGCTGGGATTAAAGGCGAGCGCCACCACCGCTCAGCAACCCGTTTTTACTGAAAGTCTAAATAATGTGCTCAGCTGCGTTCTCAATGTTTCAAACTACTAACTCACTGCAAGAGGTAAATACTATTTGTTTTATAAAAATGAGTAAACTGAGGCTTTGAGAAGTTGAAACTTAGCTGGAACCACACACAGTAGCGCTTGCAAAACCAAAGTAAGCTGCAGCAAATGAAGATGGGTACCACAAAACCACTAGATAACTAAACCCAAGAAGTGTTCTGAGCTAAGTTTGGAGGATGGTCAGAAAGATGCCAAGCAACAGGAAGACATCTCAAGGAAGCACAAGACTAAAGCTATTCATACATTCAGTGCATTCGGCCGGGCGTGGTGGCGCACGCCTTTAATCCCAGCACTCGGGAGGCAGAGGCAGGCGGATCTCTGTGAGTTCGAGGCCAGCCTGGGCTACCAAGTGAGCTCCAGGAAAGGCGCAAAGCTACACAGAGAAACCCTGTCTCGAAAAAACCAAAAAAAAAAAAAAAAAGAGACACATTCAGTGCATTCGCTCAAATGCACGGGAACTTAATTTCTATTTTCCTTCCTTTCTTCTCCCGTCCCGTTTACCCGTGGCAGGATCTACTACATTCCTGGAAGCAAATACGTAGTTTGTCCTAACTGGCTTCTATCCCGGCAAGGGCGGTGCGACTGAAAGGTAAGAGACAAGACCTTGGGATCTGCAGAGCGGACCCATGATGCCACGGTACGAGATAAGCAGGGAGGTGCAGACGTGAACCCCGCCGCCCGCCCCACCGAAAGGAAGTCAATGAAAAACAAAGTTGCGGCCACCACAGCGACTTCCACCAGGGCGAAGCGCTGTGCACCAGCTAAGAAAGGAAGGGGCTGGAGAAAAACCACGCTCCCGCCGAGGTCCCGCCTGGGCGGCCACGGGGTCGCCGGGGAGAGCGAGGGGGCGCGTCCCTAAACCGAGCAAATAAGCGTCCGAGGGCCTAGCAGATGCCAGGCGGGGAGCTCAGGGCGCCAAGCCGCGACCTCGCCCCCACCCCGAGGTGCGCAGGGGACGCACGCACGGCCGCACCCGGGCCCGGCACACTTGCGGTCTCCCCCCACGGGGACCCCGCGGGACAGCCGCGGCTCCCCGGGACCTCCCCGCGCGTGCGCACACGCTACCGGACCCGGCGGAGGGCAGCGGACGGCGGGAAAAGCGGTCTCACCTCGGTATTTCTCCACACGCCCCCTTTGATCATAATCCGAGGCATCTTGGCGGCGGGGTGTCGCGGCCAGCGGCCGAGAGGAGCTTCGGAAAAGTAGTAACGGCGCTCCGGTCACGGGGCGCCAACAGGCCACTTCCTCCAAGAGCGACCTTCTGCTTTGACGAGATCTGCGCAGGCGTGGCTGGAGGGTGGAGGGGGGCCCCCCCAGCCCGATAAATCTCGCGAGATCTCAATGGCCGAAGGGCAAAGACGCGGCCTGTTTGGAACCTTCAGGCGGACGGACAAGCATCAAACCGCTGGGGCCGGAGAGGAGAACTAAACTCTCGCGAGATGACCGGGGTGGGAGGACCCAGCCGGGAGCGCCGTGCCGGGATTGGTCCAGGCGTCACGCGGGGGGCGGCGACTGGGGGAAATGTCAGGGGGGTGTGGCGCTCCGACCCGGGGCGAATCCGACGGGCGGCGCCGCGTTGTTGTTTCCCGGAGCGCCATGTTGGGCGTCGCGGCCGGGAGGACTCCGCGGGATCCCCGGGGGACACGCCGTGGGCTGCGGCTGCTCGCGCCCGGGAAGGGCCCCCAGCCGGGCCGACCCCGGAAGGGCCACGCTAACTTGAGCTCCGCCCCCAGCGGCTCGGGAAGACGTCCTGGAGACCCGCAGGAACGTCACGCCGGCGTGTCTCGCTCCTCCCTCGCGGTTGGGTCTCCGCGGGGACAGCTTCGGCCAGTGGCGGGAGTCTGGCCCCTGCCGTCTGTGTCTTCACCTGAAGAGTGGCACTGAGGACCACACACGCCCGCTTTGTTCGTAAACTCAGACCACAGCTGCGATTCCCCAAAAAGCTCGGTAAGGTGTCAGCGGTCCAGCGCTCTGCCGGCTCCTCTCCCGGTTACCCGCGCAGACTTCTCCACTGTTCTACCAGAGCAGTGACCTGACGCCACCCCGGGTCGCTAGGGAAATAGTAGCTCTTGGTTTTTTTGTTGGGGGCGGTGGTTGTTGGCACTTCCGTTTGCCTCTTCTAGAAGACATGACGAACTTTCTGATTCGATTGCTGTTGTTTTTCCTTAAAGTGGGGAATCAATAAAATATCACTGCTTTCTGTTGAAAGGGAGGTAGTGTAGTATTAAGAAGAACATATGGGCCGAGCGGCAGTGGCACACATCTTTAATCTTAGCACTTGGGAGGCAGAGGCAAGTGGATCTCTGAGTTCAAGGCCAGCCTGGTCTACAGACAGTTCCAGGACAGGCTCCAAAGCTACACAGAGAAACCCTGTCTCGGGGAAAAAAAAAAAAAAAAAAGACTTAGAAGTAGGTCCTGGCCTCAACATGGTCCTTGGATCGAGAACATTCCCAAGTCATAGCTGCTTTCGTAGTCCCCTTTGGGATTTGGCCATTGGAATTAGGTTTCCAATATTTGTAAGTCCACAGTTGGACCAGTCCTCTCCCAGAGCACTTTTAAATAGAATATTTCCAAAGGTCCATGTTATGCCCAGATTTTGGGGACCCCCCAAAAACCACCATGGAGACCTAATCCCGCATGTAAAAGCAAAGAGCCTTTATTTCAAGCTCCGAGCTTAGTCTCTCTATCGGACGACGCAGCGGTGACAGCAGAGAGCCCTGAGCCCACTCAGGGCAGGATTTTTATCATAGCAGAGGTTGGGTTGGGGGGATTTCCAGGGTCCAGTACCCTGATTGGCTGACAGTTGTCTAGGAATATCTGTAAAACAAAAAATAGACTAGACTCAAGGAAAGAGTGTCTCTTCCATAAGACATGTTAATGTCGTCTGCTAGAAAATTGTCTCAAAGGATTCGTGTTTTGAGAACAAGACACTCTTCTGCAACTGATGTAGATCTCCCATGTCTGTGGTGAGAATTAGAGTCAGACGCACCAACCCTGCCCCTTTTATTATGTGAATTGGGCCTCCGAGTCTTACCCAACATACTTTTCCCCAAATGTCCCTCAGGAAATCAGTCACATGGAAAACTCCATAAATAAATGTTTCATGATTTCACTTAAAAAAAAAAAAAAAAAAGCAGCTGAGTGGTGATGGTGCACACCTTTATTTTTTTTATTTTTTTTTTTTTATTTTTTTTTTTTTTTTTGGTTTTTCGAGACAGGGTTTCTCTGTGTAGCTTTGCGCCTTTCCTGGAGCTCACTTGGTAGCCCAGGCTGGCCTCGAACTCACAGAGATCCGCCTGGCTCTGCCTCCCGAGTGCTGGGATTAAAGGCGTGCGCCACCACCGCCCGGCTGGTGCACACCTTTAATCCTAGCACTCAGGAGGCAGAGGCAGGCGGATGTCTGAGTTCAAGGCCAGGCTAGGCTACAGAGTTAAGTTCCAGGAAAGGCTCCAAAGCTACATAGAGAAACCCTGTCTCAACACCCCCCCCCCAAAAAAAAAAAAAAAAAAAAAAAAAACAAGCACACAAAACCAGCATTCCCCATCTTCCACTTTACCAAATTAAAGCCAATAAGACCTTGTTAGATAAGGAAGTCTGTTTCTCCCTGTTGTATGTTGAAATACATCTCCAGATAGATATATTCACATCCTAACCCCTAGATGTACATGTGAACTCATTTGGAATACTGTAGATCAAGTTCAGATGAGATTATACTGGTATGGACCTAACTCTTTAGCCAGTGATCAGTGTCCTCATAAGAAAAGTGGCGTGCACTTCTTCTAATTCTTACCCCACTCACCAAACTTCCTCTTATTACATTGTGATTTTAAATTAAATGGTGATTTTAAGATTTTTAAAATCTTAGACAAATAATTGGTGCCTGGATTCCTGTATGATTGGCCTGTGGCATGGGGGATCTGCTTTAAAACAATTTAGTTATGCACCAGAACATATACATATGAAAAGATTCATTGGAATGATTATGGCAGCTATCATAGCTGCCACAGTTTCCACTGCAACTGCTTCAGGGGCTTTAACTCCTTCCAGCCAAACTAGAGCAACTGTAAATTCCTATTTTCAGAATAAATATTTTAAAATGGTGTTTGATAACTGACTGAACCCTTCTATGGTTTTCAGGACTGGGATGGCTATTCTTGGTTGTCAACTTGACTATATTTGGAATGAACTACAATCTAAAAATGGAGGGCACATCTGTGAGAGATTTTCTACTTGGTTTGAAGTGGATGAATCTACTTCTTGTCCAGACCTTTGATCTGGGTCTTGAGGCAGGAAAGCACACCTTTAATATTGTCCATACCTTCTGTTGGAAGCCTATATAAGGACATAGAAGAAGGAAGCTTTTGCTCTTTGCCTGCTTGTCCTCACCTTGCTAGCCCAACCATTCTTTCACTGGCATTGGCGCCTACTTCTTCGGGATTACAGCATATGCAGAAGACCAGGTGAAACATCCAACCCTGTGGGACTGAGCAACTGCTGAATTCTTGGACTTTTCCTTCACAGCTAGTCATTGTTGGGAGTAGCTGGACTGCAGGTTCTAAGTCACTCCATGAGACAGATTCATTCCATAAGTTCTTTGACTCTAAAGAACCCTAACTAATACAGATTTTGGTACCAGAAGTGGTTCTAGAGAAACAGACATATAAAGATGAATCTTTTAAGTATCTGGAATAGGCTTTTCAATTCATCAGAACCTTCAGCTACAGTCACTTCCTCTCCTGGGAGCTTGGAGAATGCTGAAAGCCCGTGGTGTGAATTATATTACAAACTTAAAGAGTTAGATGCATTTGATTATCCTGATTCACCAATTGTAAGTGGCAATGGATGTGATGACTCTGTATATGAAACTTTTGACAGTTTGGGGGAAAACAAGGAAAATGATGCTGCTGGTTGGTTGCTCTTAGCATCTCTGGATAAATTAATAAAGGATAGGAATGAGCTCCGTGGTAAAATTAATCAACTTCAGAATACGGTGAAGGACAACAAAAAACTTAGTGATAAAATTGACCAGCTCCAGATGCAAGTAAACTGTTTAAAGGTTTCTAAGTGTACCTTGGAAGAGAATCTTCTCTCCAGCAGCCACAGAGCTCAAGTTGTAGAAAATCAAACTGAAGCCCTCATTATAAGGTTGGCTGAACTACAGCGAAAATTCAAGTCTCAGCCTCAGAGGGTGTCAGCAGTTAAAGTAAGGGCATTAATTGGTAAAGAATGGGATCCTGTAACTTGGGATGGGGATGTGTGGGAGGACCCTGTTGAAGCTGAGAACTTTGAACTCTCAGATTCTCAAGGGTTTATCTCACCAGAGGAAATAGTACCCTCAGCCCCACCCCTTGAAATACTGCCTATTTCACCTTTCATTGAGGAAATTAATCCTTCATTGTCTGATAAACCAGCAGTGACTTTCTCTGAAGAAAATGCCAGGCACGACAATGTTGCTGTCCCTCAAGGCCCACCAATAGTTGGCTCTAGACTTTTAACTGGACCTAAAGCAAAGCAGGCTCCTCAAGGGGAGATAGAAAGTGTAGTCCATGAGGAGGTGCACTACACTACTAAAGAGCTGAATGAGTTTGCTAATTCATTCAAGCAGAAGTCTGGAGAATATGTGTGGGAATGGGTTTTAAGGGTGTGGGATAATGGTGGAAGGAACATAAAACTAGATCAGGCTGCATTTATTGATATGGGCCCTCTAAGTAGAGATTCTAGGTTTAATATGGACGCTCGCACAGTTAAAAGAGGTGTCAAAAGTCTGTTTGAATGGTTGGCTGAAGCGTTTATCAAAAGATGGCCTACTGAAAAGGAGTTGGAGATGCCTGATGTCCTTTGGTTTAGTGTTGATGAAGGAATTTTAAGGCTCAGGGAAATTGCTATGCTAGAGTGGATATACTGTGTAAAACCTAATCCTCCTCAATGGGAAGGTCCAGAAGACATGCCCTTCACTAATCCCATAAGACGCAAACTGGTGAGAGGGGCACCCGCACATTTGAAGAGCTTTGTTGTCGCCCTTCTCCTTGTGCCAAACCTGAGGGTTGGAGATGCTGCTGCTCAATTGGATGAATTAAATGCAATGGGTTTAATTGAGCCCCCAGATAGCAGGGGCCAGGTGGCAGCACTGAATTACCTGAGGCACAAAACAGGTCTCATACTAGACTAACCAGGCAAAGTGAATTTTATTTTGGCATGACTCATATGAACCTTTGGTACTGGCTAATCAATCATGGTGTTTCCAGGCATCCAGTCAATGAGAAGCCTACTGTATTTCTGTTTGATCTGGATAAGCAGAAAAATTCTCGTGAAAGAAAGGCTGCATTGGATCTTGACAAAAGACAGTCTTGGCTAGTGAATCAATTTCCACCTTGAGCCAGTTTACAGACCCAGAACCTCTTGAATGAAGGGGTGGGCAACTTCCCCTGAGGAAGGACCCTGATAAGATACCTAAAAGTTTTATAGTTAAGTCTTTCTCCAGCTCTTATCCAGAGGGACCTGTGGCCTTTTACAAGGGTAACTGTACACTGGGGGAAAGGAAACAATCAGACTTTCTGGGGTCTGTTGGATGCTGGATTGCCACTGATTCCAGAAGATCCCAAGAAGCACTGTGGCCCTCCAGTTAAAGTAGGGGCTTATGGAGGCCAGATGATTAATGGAGTTTTGGCTGAAGTCTGACTCACAGTAGGTCCCCAAACTCATCCAGTGGTTATTTCCCCAGTTCCAGAATGTATAATTGGGATAGATATACTTAGAAGTTGGCAGAATTCTCATTGGTTCCCGGGCCTGTGGAGCGAGGGCTATTATGGTTACAAAGGCTAAATGTGAAGCCTTTAGAGTTGCAGGTGCAACTGCCAAAGAAAATAATGAATCAGAAACAGTATCACATCCCTGGAGGAACTGCAGAAATTAGTACCACCATCAAGGACTTGAAAGATGCAGGAGTGGTAGTTCCCACCATATCTCCTTTTAACTCTATTTGGCCAGTGCAGAAGACAGATGGATCATCATGTAAGTGCTTACCAAAAGGTGACTTCAGCTGAGGAGGAGTTAATTAATCAAGTAGATAAAACACAACCCATTCTGTGGACTGTTAGCCTCTTTCCCCAGCCATTCCTGTCATGGGCCCATGAACAAACTGGCCATGGTGGCAGAGATGGGGATTATGCATGGGCTCAACAACATGGCCTTCCACTCACCAAGGCTGACCTGGTTACAGCCTCTGCTGAGTACCAGATCAGCCAAGAGCAGAGACCAACACTGAGCCCCAGATATGATACCATTCCCCAGGATGACCAGCCAGCAACCTGGTAGCAGGTTGACAACATTGGACCACTTCTTCTGTGGGAAAGACAACACTTTGTCCTTATTGAAGTAGATACTTAGACATTATGGATTTGTCTTTCCTGCACATAGTGCTTCTGCCAAAACCACCACCGTGGACTTAGAGAATGCCTGATCCACCGACATGGTCTTCCACAAAGTATTGCTTCACCAGGGAATTCACTTCACAGCCAGATAAATGCAACAGTGGGCCCACGATCATGGAATCCACTGGTCTTACCATGTTCCCCACCATCCTGAAGCAGCCGGCTTGATGGATGGAATGGCCGTCTGAAGACAAGTTACAGGGCCAATTAGGTGGCAGTAGCCTGGAGGGGCTGGGGCAGGGTTCTCCAAAAGGTGGTATATGCTTTGAATCAGCGTCCAGTATGTGGTACAGTTTCTCCCATAGCGAGGATCCACAGATCCAGAAATCAAGAGGTGGAAAAGGAAATTGTTTCTCTCACTATTACCCCTAGGGACCCACTAGGAAAAATTTTGCTTCCTGTTCCCGTGATCTTAAGTTCTGCTGGCCTAGAAGTTTTGGTTCCAGGGGGGAAAGTACTTCTACCAGGAATCACAACAAACATTCCATTGAACTGGAAGCTCAGCTTCCCTCTGGCAACTTTGTCCTTCTGATGTCCTTAAACCAACAGATTAAGAAAGGAATGACAGTGTTAGGAGGGATGATTAATCCAGATTACCAAAGGGAAAATGGATTGCTTCTCCACAATGGAGATAAAAAAGATTATGTCTAGAGTGCAGGAGATCCTTTAGGGCAGCTCTTGGTGCTACCATGTCCTGTGATTAATATAGTGGGTAGCCATTCCAGCTTTGATCTGGAAGTTCCAACCCCCACTGAGGCTTCGGCAACTGTCAACACCTACAAGGCAGGGCCAAGGGAGGCGCCAAGAGACCTGAGATCTGGATGGGCCAGCGCGCTCTCTCTGTTCCTGGACCCTTGACGGTGGAGGTTGACGGAGCAGAGCTCCAGAGAACACCGCTGGACTGCGATACACCTTCCCCAGATCCCATGACCTACCTATCCCTTCATTTGTAAGTTATCCACTAAATAAATCTTCCTTTTAACTACATGGAGTGACCTTAATAATTTCGCCAATAGATTAAAGTCAATGGGAAACTACAGCAGCCTAATCCAGGCAGGATGACAGGATACAGACACATCAGGAATGAAGGTGTGGGTCACTCCTCCAGGGAAAAGCCAAGACTTGTTTGCCAAGGGTAGAGGAAATACAGAATGGTAGTAGAGGAAGGTATTTATAAATACCAGCCAAGGCCATGTGACCAGTTGCAAAAAAAACCAAGAATTATAGTTGACATGAGTGTCTGCTGTATTTTGTTAAGAACATGTATACAGATATTTGTGTTTTCTTTCAATTTCTTTATCATAACATCAATTAAGAGAATACTAATAGGATGTCCCCCCAAGGGACACTGCCACCTGTTCTTAAATTTATAATGTATTTTCGGTTGTATGAGGGACAGTTCTATCAAGTTAGGTGTAATTATGACCTGATTAAATATATAATGCATTTGTGATTGTATGTGGGATAGTTATGTTTAGGCATTTATTATGACCTGGTTGTTGTTTTCGTTTGGAAATTAATCATGACATAAGGAGATATAATTGTGTGTCAAGTTGACAAGAGATGGACTTGTAATGGCTATTCTTGGTTGTCAACTATATCTGGAATGAACTATAATCCAGAAATGGAGGGCACACCTGTGAGAGATTTTCTGCTTGGTTTGAAGTGGATGAATCCACTTCTCATCCAAACCTTTGAGGTAGGAAAACACACCTCTGATCCAGATCTTGAGGTAGGAAGGCACACCTTTAGTATGAGCCATATCTTCTGCTGGAAGTCTATATAAGGACATAGAAGGAAGCTTTTGCTCTTTGCCTGCTTGTCCTCACCTTGCTAGCCCATCCATTCTTTCACTGGCATTGGAGCCTACTTCTCTGGGATTAGAGCATATGCAGAAGACCAGCTAAAACATCCAACTTTGTGGGACTGAGAGAGAGTGAGATTCATTCCATAAGCTCTCTTGACTATAGAGAACCCTGGCTAACACAAGGACTAAATCTTAAGATGTGATCTTTTACAGGTACAGCCATTCTGTTTGTCTTCCTTCTCAAAGTCTTCAAGCCTTTGCCAACTTTTCAGAAGGAAAAATTAAGTGGTACAGATTCAGGCTATCCCTATAGTATACCATGCCTTGACCAGTTCTTTACCAGTGGCCACCTAAATCAACATGTTGGGTTTTTTTTCTTTAATAAAACAAAAAGGAGGAACTGTGGCAGTGCATATAAAAAATATATTCTAAGAGATTGGAACTTTTGCTGGACCTCAAAGCCAGAGTTAACAATACACTTTGAGGTTACTTAAGACTGCTATCCTACTGTGTGCTCAGCCTGTTTAGTCTGCCTTTAAGAGAACAATGTAAAAGCCAACTGTACTTGCCTTGGATTTCCCATGTGATCAGTTTTTGATTTTTTTGTTATGTTTTGTTGGTTTGTTTGTTTGTTTGTTTTTAGTTTGGGGATGGGTTTGTTGTTTTTGAGACTAGGTCTCTATGTAGTCCTGGGTGTCCTGGCACTCACTATGTAGACCAGGCTGGCCTCCAACTCAAAGAGATCTTCCTGCCTCTGCTTCCCAAGTGCTGGGATTAAAAGCATGTACCACCATGCCCAGCCCATATGATCAATTTTTATAGGTTAAGCTAATACATAGCTGTAAACAGAGGCTGAGTTTTTTGTCCCACCTGTTCCCAAATACCCAGCAGCCACTTCCCAAATTACCACACAGAGACTTATATTATGAATGTTCAGCCATTAGCTCAGGCTTATTACTAACTAGCTCTTACAACTTAACCCATTTCTATTAATTCATGTACTGCCCTAAGGCTCATAGCCTTTACCTCTATCCCATTTTGTATGTCTGATTTGTTTTCCATCTGACTCAAGACTCTCGACCCTGCCCTTTTTCATTCCCCCGCCCCTTAGTTTGGTTTGTCTGCCTAATCTTATCCTGCCTGGCCAAAACAGCTTTATTATTAACCAATTAGAGTAACACATTCCTAGCATATAGAAGGATCATCCCATGGCATTTCCCCCTTTCTGTCTAATCAAAAAGGAAGGTTTTAACTTTAACATAGTAAAATTACATATAAAAAAAGTTATCAAGCAAGAATTATAGTTATAATATCCAGTCTATTTTTATTTGACAAAATTAGAGAAAACATTCAATTACCATCTTATATTATCTTGGTGAGTCTAAAGCTTTATCTCTAACTTACTCTGTCATCATAACTAAAAGAATTATAACTATGACTATCTAGTCTTCAACTCCATCAAAGACCCCAAAAGGATGAAATGTTACCTAATGACAGACGTTAGGCTGCCTGGACAGTCACCCAAGGTTTCTCTCTAACTTTGGGGCATCCATCTTCGGCTTGCAGGCCTAGAATATCTGACAGACTTATCTGTGAAGCAGGAATTTTGAAGTACTGTCCTACTTTGTCTTGGCAAAGTTCAGCAGTCACCTTCTTTTGTGTTCTGCTTGTCTAATTTGGACAGCATACTGTCAACAGTCAAGGCAAGGGCAGTGTCTTGCCCAGTGGCTAACTTTTGCCACAAAGAAAGTAAACTCCGATGCTGCCAGGAGCAGATATCTCACTGTCATGAAAAGCCTTAGATTATTAAACATATTAAATGTCATATTCTGTAGGTCTTTGAAGTGTTTGAAGACCACCTATCTAAATATATCTGTGTATAACTTGAAAACATATCTAACCTGACTATAAGTTTGACTATTATAGGTGACTATTAATTTGTATTTCTTAATTATACATTACATTTTTAATTGAGCTGTATAAACACAATACCTTAAACAGAAGTAGAAATGTACATACAGTAACAGAAATAACTTTAAATTTTTATCAATAAACTAAAATCCATACCAGTGTTAATATGTAAGATTAACAGCTGTTTTTTGGATTAAAGTAGATTCAATAATCTACCCCTTTTTTTTTTCATCATAATAATATACCCTTTTCCCCATCATTTCTGTAACATATCCTGCTTTCTTCTTTTAGAGATTGGCTATGACCATAACAATTTGTAACCAAACCCCCTAAACAAAGACAAACATCCATAATCCATTTTGGGCGTATGTAGGTGTAGTTTTTAGGCTACTTCTGGCTGATTGGGGGTGCTGGTAATACTATAGGGAACCTGAGAAAATTTAGGATTATGGTTAAGTCCTGACTGGAATATTCTGTGAGACTGGACTGGATCATCTTAGTCAGTAGCCTTGAAGCTGTTCTGGATGCTGGATCATCTGGGCCATCATATTCATTGGTGTCTCGTCCTCTTGCTCTGAAAATATATAAACTTTTAAAGGTAACATACATCTCTGTATTAATACAAATATAAACTGCATTGTACATAAGCCAGTCAAACATAATTTTTTTGTAGTTAGGAGTTCAGGGGGTCTTCCTCAATCAAACCTGACTTTTTTTAACCTAGAATGAATCCATAGCCTCTCAATTCCTGTGGAAAGAAAGACATAACCTCTTCCCCAAAGTAACATACCTTATGACTTTGGAATCAAGATTTTTTTAAATACATAGTTTGGTTTAACCTTTTGCAATCAAATGTCTCTTAGTAGTTACAATTTGCCCATTAATCGTCAAAATCTAAAGAAAACACAATAGAATATAGAATCCAGACTCTCTGTATATTTCCATCTTTACATGGCTTATAGTTTTGTTATTACTCTATTTCTTTTTTAAGGACTTTATTGTTTTTAAATTATTTTTTAAACATAGAACCGTCTCTACCTTTCCTCTTCCCCAAGCCTACACATATTTTTCAAACACACTGTGACCTGTTTAGAGACCTTTTTGTCTGAATCGTCTTTACTGTGTATCTTTAACCCCTTTTGTCTGTGTGAGCAAAAGCCCTAAGCCCCTGCGCACTCTGTACTGCGCCTTGTGTGAGACTGGTGGTCAGCCATGGTGCAGTGCAAGATGCACAGCGCAGCGCAGCCAGGGGACACGTCTCTGCACTGTGGCCCACATGGAAGACATGAACTAAGAAGCTGCTCTTGGCTCCATTTTTGTATGTCTAGAACCCCCCCCCCTTTTTTTTTAAGCTTTCTCAGGCTTTATGTGGATGAACATGCAGCACATTGGAGTGCCATATGTAAACGGAGGCTGAGCTTTTTGTCCTTCCTGTTCCCAAATACCTGGCAGCCACTTCCCAAATTACCACACAGAGGCTTATATTATAAATGTTCAGCCATTAGCTCGGGCTTATTACTAATTAGCTCTTACCACTTACCCCATTTCTATTAATCCATGTACTGCCCTGAGGCTCATAGCCTTTACCTCTATCCCATTTAATTTTGTATGTCTGACTCATTCTCCATCTGGCTCGAAACTCTCTCAACCCGCCCTTCTTCATTCCCTCCCCCAACCCCAGTTTGGTTTTTCTGCCTAACTTTGTCCTGCCTGGCTACTGGCCCAAACAGCTTTATTATTAACCAATTAGAGTAATATATATTCACTGTGTACAGAAGGATCCCACAGCACACAGCTGTAATTTTGAGTTATCTACTCTTCCATGCTCCTGACCCAAGAATCATGCATGACTGTTTGTACATGTATTATGATAACCATTTGCTGGAAACAGCTAATAGGCTGAAAGCAATCTTATAAAATGAATATCCATAAATGTTGAAGATAACATTCAGATATTGCTTGATAGAAAAAGAAGTGACTTGGATACACAACATAAACAGTATGTGGAGAATGAGGCAGTTGTAGGGGATGATGGTTCAAAGACAAAGAGCACCTAATTTTGCCAGCAGTGGTTTTCAACCCTCCTAACACTGTGACCCTTTAAATACAGTTCTTCCTGTTGTGACCCCCCAACCATAACATTATTTTCATTGCTACTTCATAACTAATTTTGCTACTGTTATGAATCATAATGTAAATATCCGTGTTTTCTGATGGTCTTGGGTGACCCCTGTGAAAGGGTCACTCGACCCCCAAAGGGTTGTGAGCCACAGGTTGAGAACTGCTGCACTAGAGGTAAGAGAGTCATGAAATGCACTCTTCCCCTCAATCTCCAAGAAGGACCCAACCCTGTGAACAACTTGTTTTCCAACTCTTGCTCTGCAGTCAAGAGAGAATCCATTTCTTTTTTTCAAAGATTTTTACTTTTTTTTTTTTTTTAATGTGTATGGGTGTTTTGCCTGCATGTATGTCTGTGCACATTTGTGCAGTACCCAAGGAGTCCAGATGATAGCTTTAGATCCCCTAGAATGGAAGTTACATACTGTTGTGAGCCACCATGTGGGTGGGTGCTGGGACCAGAACCTGGGTCCTCTAAAAGATAAATCAGTGCTTGTAACAGCTGGGCCATCTCTCCAGCCCAGAACCCACTTTTCTTTTTTTATGCCATGGCAGCTCTAGAAGATAATATACTTTTCTTTTTCCTTTTTAGATTTATTCTTTTTATTTGATACACATGAGTGTTTTGCATGCATGTGTATTAGATGCCCTAGAACTGGAATTACAGACGGTTGTGAGCTACCAGGTAGGTGCTGGGAACCAAACTCAGGTCCTCTATAAGAATGGTTTACACTCTTAACTGCTGAGCCATCTCCCCAGCTCTTCTTTGCTTTTTTAAAGAATTTCCAAAGTGATCTGACGCAGAAACCCTTTTTCACATAATACCTATTGACATGCAAGAAACACAATTGGGAGAGTCCAGAAATTGGGAAAGACACTAGTGGTCTCCCTAACTTACAAAGGAAATCTGGAAAGACTCTAGTGGTCTCCCTAACTTACAAAGGAATTTTAGGCTACATCTTTCTCCATTTTGCCACCATATTCACCTGGAACTGGATCTGACTAAATTGACATTTACTTACCTGAGGAAAATACCTAAAATATCTGTTTCTGTCTCACCTGTTGTTTTTTGTTTTGTTTTGTTTTACTATTTTCAATTTTATTTATTACTGGGGAGGGATGCTGCAGCCATAGCATATATGTGGAGGTCAGAAGAGAATTTCCAGGAGTTGGTTCTTCCCTTCCACAGTAGCTTCCAGAGATCAAAATCATGTCACTGGGCTTGCTCGGTAAGTGCTTTTACTGTTGAACCATGTTGCCAGCCCTCACCTATCTTTTAACACCAAGAGACTAAACAGAAAAAGGCTAAAATTAGGGATGAAAGTCAACAGCAACATCAAGGCATAGTTAAGAAGAGTATTGTCACCACCCATAGTCCTTATAATCTCCCCCAAATAAGTGTACTCAATTTAAGACAAGCTCTCTAGCTCCATCCCCAACCCCCAGATTGGCATCCCTAGACCCTTCCTCTCATTTACTCATTAGCCGTCACTGGGCAAACTGCTGTCCTAGTATCTTTACTGCAAAATGAATTGCTTGCACCCTGCCATGGTAATTAATACCATATTGCAAAACATTCTTCAAGATTTATCTTTTATTTATGTGTATATGTGCGTGCATGTGTGTGCAACACGTGTGAGGATATCCGATGTGGCCAGAAGAAGTTGCTGGAGTTACAGGGGGTTGTGAGCCTCCCGACTTGGGTGCTGACAACTGTACTCTTGTCTTCTGGAAGAGCAGCAAGCACCCTTAACCGTGGAGCCATCTCCCCAGTCCCTGCAAAACAGTCTGAGTCACCTAATCTGGCTTGAGTTTCAGCTACCAGCCCTTCCATGTCGTGGTTCCAGTTGTAGTTTTTCTTTTTTCTCTTGAGTTCATCAATGTGGGTCTCATTTCTAGAGTTTCCTGTGCCCTGAGGTGGGACAGTGTTCCCAAAGAGAATCTGCTTTTCCTCAGGCCCTAGGGATTCAAGAGTCATTTGAATTCATTCTCTGTTTGGGACCAATATCCTAATCTGGTCATTAAAACTAGACCCCGAAACCATATGTCTCACAGAGATTTTCTTTTTCACGTGCATCTACTTAGCCCCCAGACTTTTATGCCAACGATATCATAGGCCCTTTCATCAGTGTGTATCGCAGGCACATTAAAATCAGTTTGCCCAATGTTTGTTGCAAAATATTTGTTTAACGATGTAAAGATGGGTTGTATCTGTTTAACTATGTAAAGATGGGTTGTATCTGTTTAACTATGTAAAGCTGTGTTGCTGTCTCACCTTGCCTGCCTAAGGCACCTGATTGGTCTAGTAAAAATCTGAATGGCCAATAGCAAGGAAGGAGAGATAGGCAGAAATTCCAGGCAGGAAGAATAAATATGAGGAGGAATTTAGGCTCAGGGGAGAAAAGAAAGGAGAAAGAAAAAGAGACACCAGGGGCAGACAGACAGACAGACACAGAGGAAGCAGGAAAGTAGGACATACAAAATGAAAGAAAGGTTAAAAGCCCAGAGGCCAAACATAGATGAAGAGAAACAGGTTAAATTAAGTTAAAAGAGCTAGTGAGACAAGCCTAAGCTAAGGCCTGGCATTCATTATTAATAATAAGTTTCCGAGTCTTTATCTGGAAGCTGGTTGGTGGCCCAAAGAAAGGTCCAACTACAGATGTTGAACTTCTCCTGGAAAACCTGTAGTTACCCATGAATTTATTTCAGGAAATAGTACCAGATTGATGTTTGTGGGTATATAGGAAGCTTACTGAGCAATGGGTAAATAGGGGTTGAGATTTGGCTTACAAACAGTTTACTTGTACATCCCCCAGCTGTGCCCAATGAGAAGGAGGTATGTTTTGTTTCCTAATTATACAATGGTGGGCTATGGGCTACACAGGGCCCTATCTCCCTGTGACCACTTTTCCTCCCCTCACCCACAGCTAAATCATCCCAAAGGCTCCCTTAGGCCTTCCATCTCCTATGTCCTCTCTCTTATGGTCACATTAAGCTGCTGAATCTGGATAATATGAACACAGAATTCCGAGTTCTATTTGAAATTTCATTTAAAAAGAACTCATTTTAGTGCAGTTTTGCTCTAACCATCCATTCTGTCCTCATTTTCTAGCAGAAATCTCTGTTTTTACTCCAGTCTCTCACAGAGTTTACGGGGAGGAGCCTCAGCATACAGACACTCAAGGCAGCAGTAGCCTCCCAGATACTTAGTGTGCGATCAGACCATCACTCTGCATTGGAAGGACACCAGCCATCTCTCTGACTTCCCTATCCTTTTCCAAATCCACTGGGAAGCTGGCCCATCAGGTCACTAAAAATTGCACCACTCATGTCTGGCATATTCCTCAGTCAAGGTGGAGGCGTTCATGTGTTCAGATATATTGTCTGGATTGTCCAACAAAGCAAGAAGAGTCTCTGAAGAGCTGCTGCATGGCCTTGGGAGCAAAACTCTAAAATACTTTGCCATGTCAAGTTCTGTAAACAGTGCCACCACTGACCTAACTTTTGGGAGCCAAATGTTCAAGGTCAAAGGAAACAGTCCAACCAAACTAATCCTTCCCACCAAAAACTTGGAAAATACTGTAGGATGCTATAGAAATCTTTTATGGAGTTGTGGAGTTTAATGTTGCTATAGTTTGGATATGACTTGGTCCCTGTAGTGATTGGTCATATTGTGGTGATAGATTTAGAAGATTGTCTGTTTCTGAGGATGTTTCCAGAGATATTTAACAGAGGAGAGAAACCCACCCTGCATGTGAGCAATATCATCCCATGGGCTAGAGTCATAGGTAAAATAAAAATGAGAAATCCAGCTGAGCACAGCGTTTCTCTCTCTCTCTCTCTCTCTCTCTCTCTCTCTCTCTCTCTCTCTCTCTCTCTCTCTCTCTCTCCCTCCCCCTCCCCCTCCCCCTCCCTCTCCCTCTCCCTCCCTCTTCTCTCCTCTCTCTCTTGTTTACCCAGTTGTAGATACAATATGACCAGCTGCTTTATAGTACTGCTGCCGTACCTTCCCTGACATGATAAGACTATATTCCTTCAAATTGTAAGCCAAAATAAACCTTAAGTTGCTTCATCTGATACAGCAATGAGAAATGAAACTAATACAGACACAAAGACATGGAAAATTGACTAGAGGCTTGCATCACCACCACCCGGCACTCGGGAGGCAGAGGCAGGCGGATCTCTGAGTTGGAGGCCAGCCTGGTCTACAGAGTTGAGTTCCAGGACAGCCAGGAAACACAGAAAACCCCTGTCGAAGGAAGGAAGGAAGGAAGGGAGGGAGGGAGGGAGGGAGGGAGGGAGGGAGGGAGGGAGGGAGGAAGGAAGGAAGGAAGGAAGGAAGGAAGGAAGGAAGGAAGGAAGGAAGGAAGGAAGGAAGGAAGGAAATTTTATAGGACTTTGACAGTGCAAGGTGTAAAGGGAAGCAATTTAGTGGGAACTGTCCATGTAAAAGGTAATGCTGGTCTCTTCTCAAGGGGTCTTTAAGGAGGAGATTAGATCCTTTAGGAGGGGAGCATCAGGGAAGAAAGTGGGTCACTGGAGCAGACCTCCTGGCTTTATGCCCTGGTCCTTCTTCCTGCTCACATTTGGACTGTGGGTACAGTGTGAGTAGCCAGCCTCCTGCTCCCACCACAGTGCCTTCCCTGCCTGCTGCCATGTCTTCTCCACTGTGGCCGACTGGATCCCTCCAGCACTGTGAGCCAAATAACCCTTTTTCCCTTAGAAAGTGGTAAGAAGGCAGTGCCTCACCAAATACCAAATCCACCAGCAGCTTGGCCTTGGATTTCCCAGCCTCTAGAACTATGAGAAGGAAGTTCCTTTTGTTTATAAACTATCCAATCTCTAGTATTCTGTCGTAGCAGTCTGAGGAATCTACCTGTTACCACTGACCAATGAGCATTCTTGAGAAAACAAATGTATCTGAGTAAAACCAAATGTGAGCTGTATATAATTACTATCAGTGCCAAATACCTTGCATTGGAAATTTGCATACCCTGGGTAGAAAATACCCACCACTTCACGAGACACACGCTTGAGGTATGAGGTCTGAAGGTGTAAAGGATTATGATGTGTGTCACTAGCTCTCAAGTGGGTCAGAAACCAGTAAGAGGGAAAGGGAGAGGGAGAGAGAACTGGGATAAATGCTGTCGATGGTAGAATCTAGATGAAAGATATGCTGGTGTCTACTTTATGGTTGGTGCAACTTCTCTACACATTTTGCAAGTTTTCACAGTTGACAGTTAAACAAGGCAAATCATAGTGATCCCTCACTAGAGTCAGATAACTGGTTTAGGACAGAGACAATGCCAAAAACAAAGACTAGAAAAACCCAGCAATGGCAGAGGCTGGCTGGAGGTCAGTCAGTGCATGCTTGGGGGCTCATTTCTGCTCAGGGATGTCTTGGAAAGTTTGAAGCACCTGTGGATAGAGGTACAGCATTAAAGAGTGTGTTCCCTTACAAGCCCAACAGCTCTAAACCAACACATTCAATGCTCAATGCATGGTGGGGACCTCTGCCCAGAGGACCCCTTGAGGCAGAACACCCACTCCAGGAGAGGCTCTGCCATCTCTGAGCTCCAAATGAAGCCTCCCAAAAGACTGTTCTTCTGAACTCCAGGTTTTATCATTTTTTGAGATTTCTTGAACCTACCAGAGGAGAAAAAACTGTGTAGAAAGGGTGGTGGTGGCTGCCAATTGTCCAGCTCCTCGACTTCTTTGATCTCATTCTTCAAGTTGTTGGCCTTCTCCTTCTCCCAGAAAGGCAAGCTGGAGGAAAAACACAATCCTGATGAGTTTGAGTGTATGCATGTTAAATTTACAAACACCACCAATAGATAAGGCACTACATGCCCACAAAATTAAGGAGGCCTCCACATCAGGGGGCTGGGGAGATAGATCATTGAGTAAAGTGTGGTCAGACTTTCCTTTGGGCCACCAGCTCACAGATAATGAAATGGAGACTTGATAATTATAAAAGCACAGCCTTAGCTTCGACTTGTCCCACTAGCCCTTACAACTTAAATTCACCAGCTTTTTTTAATCTATGTTTTACCATGTGGCTTTTTACCTTTCTTTCATTCTGTATATCCAACTCTCTCCATGTCTCATTGACATCTCCTCTGTGCCTTGATTATCTCCTATTTCCTCTCTCTGCCCAGAAGTCCTGCTAATACTTCCTGCCTAGCTATTGGCTATTCAGTTCTTTATTAAACCAATCAATGGCAATATTCTTCACACAGTGCACAAATATCCCACAACATTTCCCTCTTTTGTCTAAATAAAAAGGAAAGGTTTTAACTAGTAAAACTATATACAATAAGAACAATTATCAAGTAAGAATTACATTCACAATGTTTAGTACATATATGTATTTGGCAAATTCAGAGACATTATTGTATTATCTATCCTATATTGAGTCCAAAGTTTTATACCTAAACCATTTTCTATTGTAACTTGTATTACCATCCTAAAAATGTATTTTTAGACCTAAAAACATCTTAGATATACAACTTAAGCTGTTATGTTTCTCAACCTTATAAACTTTTTATCTCTTATATAATTTTTTTTCTGAATTTGGTAACACTAAAAACTGTATTCTATCTAGTCGTCATAGAAAATATATCTGACCTTGAAAACATGCCTAACATGGTCACAAATTTGATTGTTAGATGACTAACTACTAACCTATATTTCTCTAATTATCCTAAATATCCTAAGTTTGTAATAATAAGTTTGAAGGACTAGAAATTTACGTTACCTTTTTAAATGAGCTGCATATGTACAATACTTTAAAAAAGAGTAGAAACATATATACAGTATAACAAAAAATAACCTTAAATTTGTATCAATATACAAAAACTCATACTAATGTAAAATATTTGAGACAAGTTCAAAAGCAGACTCAACAATCCACCCTCTTATCCTAGCATTTCTGTATTATAACCCCCTTTTTCCTTTTAAAAGGAGATCCCTGAATTTAATCTCCTTTGTTCAGCTTCTTATCTGACCATGACCAGCAACTGGTAACCAACCCCCCCTCTAAACAATGATAAACATCCACAATCCATTGCATGACCAAAAACTACCCACTCCACCTCTTGGGAATGTGGGTGTTGTGTAGACTGCTTCCTGCTATCTGGGGGTAACAGCATCTTTAGGGAACCCTGAGAAAATTGGGATAATGGTCAAGTCCTGGGAAAGCTGGCTTGTCCAGTCTCGATGTAATGGGCTTATCTGAAGTTCTGGCTGGATAGTCTACGAGGCTAGACCATCTCAGCCAGCAGCTTTGAAGTTGTTCTGGATGCAGAATTTTGAGGAAACTTCAACAGAGGCATTCTGAGAGCTGGATCACTAGGGCTACTTGTCTTTATTGGTTCTAGTTCTTTTTTTCTGACACATAAACTTTTAAAGGATATAGATGATAGAGAGAGAGAGAGAGAGAGAGAGAGAGAGAGAGAGAGAGAGAGAGAGAGATCTCACAATAGTAAAGTGATTGCCATGCAGCCACAAGGACCTGAGTTCAATCCCCAGAACCCACATAACAAAGCAGGATGGTGGTGTCTACTTGTAATCCCAGCACTGGGGAGGCAGATAGAGGCAGATCTTAGTGGCTTTCTAGCCAGCCAGCCTAGCCCAATCAGCAAACTACAGGGCAGTAGAGAGACCCTGTCTCAAAATAAAAAGATGGCCAACACCTAAGGTTGACTTCTAATCTCCACATCCACACATTCAAACATAAGCATACACGTGTGTGTGCGCGCACACATATGCACACACAGATGAAATAAGTAAATTAAATATATATAAATAAGTATTTTAAATATATATATAAATATATGTATATTTAAAAAGGCAGACCTAAATACAAAGTGATTCAAAAGCAAAAGAATGACAAGATATCTCAGCTAAATGCAAATGAAACAGAATGAGAAGTGTAATCTTAATATTTATAGATGTGGATAATGAGAGTAATGCAATTGTATAAAACCCATTCATCCAATGACATGGGAAATAAAAGGCCACCTGCAAATTTTGTTTCATAATTGAGGAAATGAACAATCCAAGCAGACAAAAGCACAATGTTCTCAACAAGCCAGAGATAAGTCATTAGAGAAACTGCAAGGTACGGAAACAGCAGGGCAAAGCTGTGGGAAGGAGGAGCTGCATAGAAAATGAGCTTCCAAAATGTATGCAGCAGTCCCCTTGAGCTTTGCTGGATGTTAGGACATGCATGCATAGGGCAGGATGCCATAGAACAATAAATTAGTCTATTGTGAGCTGTGCTGGATAGTTTTATGTCAACTTGACACAAGCAAACATCATCGGAGAGCAGGGAACCTCAATTAAGAAGATGTCTTCATAAGATTGGTTGTAGGCAGGCCTGTAAGGTATCTTCTTAATTGGTGACTGATAGGGGAGGGCCCCCAGGGCATTCTTGTTGGTGCCATCCCTAGGCCAGTGGTCCTGGGTTCTATAAGAAAGCAAACTGAGCAAGCCAGTAAACAGCTCCCCTCCATGGCCTCTGCATCAGCTCCTGCCTCCATGATCTTGCCCTGACTTCCTTTGGTGATGAACAGTGATATGGAAGTATAAGCTGAATAAACCCTCTAAGATATAAGCTGAATTCTTTCCAGCTTTCACAGAAGACTGAAAAATCCTTCTATATCCCACCAACTAAGTTGAAGACTCTTCATTGATTACTCCAAGCATTTTGTAGAGACTCCAAAGGGAATGGTTAGTTACTCTAAACTATCCTTAGAGAAGTCCTAACAATAGTCAAAACATACTCAAAAGCATCACCACTTCAAAAACTAAATATCAAAATATCATACCAAATTGCAAATGATTGTCAGAATAAAGATGAACATTCTTTAAAAGATAACAAAACCCAGATACTGAACACCATAAAATCACAATGTTCTATATCCAAACAAAAATTACTAGTCTTGCCAAGAATCAGGAAACTGTGATCAATAATAAGATGAAAAAATCAGTCAGTAACAACAGACTCAGCAATGACAGAAATCATTTATCGAACAAAAATACCAACACAACTATGATAACTATGCTGAAGTATTTAAGGAAAACAAGTGAATCAATAAAAGATATAAAAAATCAGATGGGGAGCCAGTCACACAGCTCAGTAGATAAGGGCACTTGCCTTTAACAACTGTGACAGCCCAAGTTCCATCCCCAGGACCCACACATACATACACACAATAAATAATGTAAAAAGTCACACAGAACTTCTAGAAATTAAAAATGTTAAGCCAGGTATGGTGGTGCATAATCCCAGCACTCAGGAGACAGAGGCAGGTGGGTCTCTGTGAGTGTGAGACCATCCTGGTCTACAAAGAGAGTTCCAGGACAGTCAAGGCTGCACAGAGAAACCCTGACTCGAAAAACCAAAACCAAAAAAAAAGTACCAGTGACAGAAGGAGGTGTAGCTCAGTTGGTAGAGTGCTGTTGTAGCATGCACTGTGGCTTGATCCGCAGTACCACATAAACCAGGTATGACAGTGCCTGTAACCCCAGCACTTGGAAGGTGCAAGCAGGAAGACCAAAAATTCAAGGTCAGGCTGGAGAGATGGCTCAGCTGTTAAAGGCTAGGCTCACAACTGAAAATGCAAGGTCATCCTTGGCTACATAGTGAGTTTAAGGTCAGCCTGATCTACATGAGACCCTGTCAAAGAAGAGGAAAAAAAATAGTCTCTAGATAAGATTTTCAACTGTATAGAGACACAATCTCAATATAGTATTAGCTAGAGCAATAAGACAACAAAAGATCAAAGGGATAGAAATTGAAAAGGAAGAAGTCAAATTTCCACTATTTGCAGACAATATGATAGTATACATAAGTGACCCCAAAAATTCTACCAGGGAACTCCTACAGCTGATAAACTCCTTCAGTAAAGTGGCAGGGTACAAGATCAACTCAAAAAAATCAGTAGCCCTAATATAAATGATAAAAGGGCTAAGAAAGAAACCACAGAAATATCACCCTTTACAATAGCCACAAATAATATAAAATACCTTGGGGTAACACTAACTAAACAAGTGAAGGACCTGTATGATAAGAACTTTAAGTCTCCTGGCGAGGGTGGTGTACACCTTTAATCTCAGCACTTGGGAGGCAGAGCCAGGCAGATCTTTGTGAGTTCAAGGCCAGCCTGGTCTACAGAGTGAGAGCCAGGAAAGGCACAAAGCTACACAGAGAAACCCTGTCTCAAAAAACCAAAAAAAAAAAAAAAAAAAAAAAACTTTAAGTCTCTGAAGAAAGAAATTGAAGAAGATATCAGAAAATGGAAAGATCTCCCATGCTCGTGGATAGGTAGGATTAACATAGTAAAAATGGCAATCTTATCAAAAGCAATCTACAGATTCAATGCAATCCCCATCAAAATGCCAACACAATTCTTCACAGACTTGGAAAGAACAATACTCAACTTCATATGGAAAAACAAAAGCCCCAGGATAGCTAAAAGAATCCTGTATAATAAAGCAACCCCTGGAGGCATCACCATCCCTGATCTCAAGCTCTACTATAGAGCTATGGTAATAAAAACAGCTTGGTACTAGTATAAAAACCAACATACAGACCAATAGAATCAAATTGAAGACCCTGACATTAATCCACACACATATGAACACCTGATTTTTGACAAAGAAGCCAAAACTATACAATGGAAAAAAGAAAGTGTCTTCAACAAGTGGTGCTGGCATAACTGGATGTCAACATGTAGAAGATTGCAAATAGATCCATTCTGTCACCATGCACAAAACTCAAGTCCAAGTAGATCAAAGACCTCAACATAAATCCAGTTACACTGAACTTGATAGAAGAGAAAGTAGGAAGTACTCTTGAATGCATTGGCACAGGAGACCACTTCCTAAATATAACACTAGTAGCACAGACACTGAGAGCAACAATTAATAAATGGGACCTCTTGAAACTGAGGAACTTGGGTAGGGCAAAAGACACAGTCAATAAGACAAAAAGACAGCCAACAGAATGGGAAAAGGTCTTCACCAACCCCACATCTGACAGAAGGCTGATCTCCAAAGTATATAAAGAACTCAAGAAACTAGACATCAAAATACTGAACAATCCAATTTAAAAATGGGCTACAGACTTAAACAGAGAATTCTCAAAAGAAGAATCTCAAATGGCTAAAAGACATTTAAGGAAATGCTCAACATCCTTAGTCATCAGAGAAATGCAAATCAAAACGACTCTGAGATACCACCTTACACCTGTCAGAATGGCTATGAGCAAAAACACTAATGACAGTCTATGTTCAAGAGGATGTGGAGCAAGGGGAACACTCCTCCACTGTTGGTAGGAATGCAAACTTGTACAACCACTGTGGAAATCAGTATGGCAGTTTCTCAGAAAATTGGTAATTGATCTTCCTCAAGACCTAGCCATACCACTCTTAGATATATACCCAAGGAATGCTCAATCATACCACAAAGATACATGCTCAACTATGTTCATAGCAACATTATTCATAATAGCCAGAAACTAGAAACAACCTAGATGCCCGTCAATTGAAGAATGGATTAAGAAAATGTGGTAGAAGCAGACGCAGGTAGGCCTGTGGCAGCGGCCCGCGGAGGTGGTTGGGTCCAGCGGCAGCGGCCGACAGGGACATTTAGGCCGGCGGTAGCCAGCCGAGACATTCAGGCCCGGCGGCGGCCCACAGAGGTGGACAGGCCCTGCTGCAGAGATAAGCAGACCGAGGTGGATGGGCCCGGCGGCGGCGGCCGACAGAGACATTCAGGCCCAGCGGCGGCGGCCCACAGAGGTAGACAGGCCACTGGGAAGAAACGGGCGGACGCAGGTGGGTCCGCAGCAGAGACTCGCAAAGGTGGACGGGCCCGGTGGCAGTGGCCGACAGGGACATACAGGCCCTGCGGCAGCCGGCAGAGACGTGCACGCCTGGTGGCAGTTCGCAGAGGTGGATGGGCCCGGCAGCAGTGACAGGCAGGGGTAGGTAGGCCCGCGGTGGCAGCCGGCAGAGACATACAGGCCCGTTGGTTGCCCGCAGAGGCAGACGGACCCAGCGGCGGCTGACAGGGACATACAAGCCCTGCGGCGGAGACAAGTGGACCTAGGTGGGCCTGTGGCGGCGGGCCGCAGGGGTGGACAGGCCCAGGGACGGAGAGGGGCGGACGCAGCTTGGAGCAGGGACGCCCCTGGCCCCAACACCTGGGGAGGAGGTTGTCTCCGTGGGTCAGAACCAGGGCGAGTCTGGGCACTCCATCTGGGGACAACCCAGGGCCCAACTGCTGATCCTGTGAAACCCAACAACTTGGAGGTGTTGGTGAGACTACCCTGCTCAGCTGAAACCCATCTGGGAGAGGATTCAGATGCCTACAGTTTGAAGTCTGAAGAAACAAGATCAGCTGAGGAGTTGACAAATGAACAAAACGTGACCTGGGAACACAGAAGAAGGCGCTACCCAGCCACTAAACCAGATCACCAGAATCATAAGTATATAATTCACCGACTGAAATCAGCTCTCCCTGAAGAAACAGCCCAATAGCACCAATTTAACCAAGAACCCCTACTAAACCAAGACTAAAAATTAGAACAAGAGAGGCACTCTCAGACACAGACACCACCTGCACCGCACAGAGGAAAATATGAGTAGACGCCAGTGCAAAAATACAGGCAACAACATAAAGACCTATATGGCAACATCAGAACCTAGTGATTCTATACCTGCAAGACCTAAACATACCATGACAGAAGAAACAGAAGAGATCAACCCTAAAAATGACTTTAAGAAGATGATAGAGGCCCTTAAAGAAGAAATAAAACATTCCCTCAATGAGGAAATAAAAACTTTCCTTAAAGAGGAAATGAAAAACTACCTTAAAGAGGAAATAAAAACTTTCCTTAAACAGGAAATGAAACACTCTCTTAAAGAGGAAATAAGAACTTCCCTTAAAGAGGAAATGAAAAACTTCATTAAAGAGGAAATAAAAAACTCCCTTAAAGAAATGGAAGAAAAAACGAACAAAAAATGGGAAGAAATCAAATCAAGCCAAGAAAAAGCAATTAAACAGATGAAAGAAACATTCCAAGATCTGAAAAATGAATTTGAGACAATAAAGAAAACACATGCTGAGGGAATGCTGGAAATAGAAATCCTGACAAAACGAACAGGAACTATAGAAACAAGCATAACCAACCGATTGCAAGAGATGGAACAGAGAATCTCTGACACTGAAGACATGATAGAGAAAATAGATTCGTCAGTCAAAGAAAATACTAAAGACAAAAAAGTTGTAACACAAAACGTCCAGGAAATTTGGGACACCATGAAAAGACCAAACCTAAGAATAATAGGGATAGAAGAAGGAGAAGAATACCAACTCAAAGGCACAGAAAATATATTCAACAAAATCATAGAAGAAAACTTTCCTAACCTAAAGAAAGAAATACCTATGAAGATACAAGAAGCTTACAGAACACCAAATAGGCTGGATCCAAAAAAAAGTCCCCTCGCCACATAATAATCAAAACACTAAACACACAGAACAAAGAAAAAATATTAAGAGCCGCAAAGGAAAAAGACCAAGTAACATATAAAGGTAAACCCATCAGAATAACACCAGACTACTCAATAGAGACTATGAAAGCGAGAAGATCATGGACAAATCTCATGCAGACACTAAGAGACCACGGATGCCAACCCAGACTATTATACCCAGCAAAACTCTTAATCACCATAGGCGGAATAAACAAAATATTCCAGGATAAAACCAGATTTAATCAATACCTGTCTACAAACCCAGCCCTACAGAAAGCACTAGAAGGGAAAATTCAACCTAAAGAAGCTAAACACATCCATGAAAAATCAAGCAATAGATAATCCCACACCAACATACACCACAGAAGAAACAAGCTGGCGTAGCTATCCTAATAGAGAAAAAGGATGTTTCAAAAGAGAAGAAGTCTTGTGGCAATGCCTCAGTGGTTCAGGTAACTACCAGAACTCGGAAAAGTTGGTTGAACTTGGGATTGACTGGGAGGCCAAAGATTTAAAAAGCAGAAGACTCTCTCAAGACATAAGTTGTGTGATAATATTGTGGTTTGTGTGTGTGAATGAGAATTTGTAAATGTTGAATTCTAGGCTTCGACAATCATTGTCAGTGCAGATTAAGCTGCAAGTATTTATGTTCTAAAACTTAAATTATAAAGCTAGTTACGTCTTTCTAACAACTAGTTTTAATGTTCATGAGCATATTTTACCTACATTACTTTTTCAGGATGTTGAGAAAGCACAGGCTGGAGGCTGGGGGCTAGATGGTTTTGAGGAAGAGGTCTTGGTGGACTCTTTCATAGAGCAAAGGGAAGCAATGCCTTCTGGGAAATGAGCTAAGTTTTAATCTAGTCTTTAAGATTAGAAGTCAAAAACAAAAATATTAAGGAAAGGAAAACTTAATTGATCTTTGAAGTATTGTTATGTGGAATTGAGTGGGACTTTTGAGGCCTTTCTTCCAGAAAACAAGGACTTGGTTGTCAGGCCTATATTAGGCCTAAACCTTGGTGCCATGTAGTTGTACTTAAATCATTTAATGGAAAGTGTCTTAGTGATTGGATCTTCTAGTGCAGTTTGGAGTTCTTCCATTTGAAAAATGTGATATTTACATGGGATTGTTTGAATCTTGTTTTCTAGTCCCTCCCCATCACCACCCTCATAATCTGAAGGTAGATTTTTCTCTTGATAAAGGAACAAAAAAGGTGAACATCTTGTTTGTAAATAGGTATCTAGTAACTAGTGGTAAACTTGAAATGGTAGAATTCTTTAAAGCCTAATTCTAGGTAGCCTTAAGAAAATGTATCTTAATTATTTTTGAACCTGTATTCACCTTGTTTTTTTCAAATATCTTAAGTTATATTTTCTTTTTCAGAGCTGCTTCTTATTTGGGGCTACTTTTTTTTTTTTTTTAATTGGGGCGTAATTCATAAAAGGGTATATTGTTTTTTGTTTTTTGTTTTTTTTTGTTTTTTTTTTTTTTTTGGTTTTTCGAGACAGGGTTTCTCTGCGTAGTTTTGCGCCTTTCCTGGAGCTCACTTGGTAGCCCAGGCTGGCCTCGAACTCACAGAGATCCGCCTGGCTCTGCCTCCTGAGTGCTGGGATTAAAGGCGTGTGCCACCACCGCCCGGCTAGGGTATATTGTTTTGATGAGACTTTTTACAACTATGGCTGGATGTCTTTCTTTAGTCTTCCAAGAAGGGCCATTTTACTTTTTTAGAGTTACTTTTTAAAGTCATGAGGTCAACAACTTGGACTACTATGCATGTAAGCGCTAATGCAAATTAAAGCCCAAGTTGACCTCCAGCAGCAGTTCATTCTATGTTGACAGTGAGAGAACACTTTGCCTGTTAGGATACTGTTACTCGTGGACTGAAATGCTGAAAAAAACCCTCCCCCTATTTTGTTTTTTGCAAAAATCAAGGTATATTCTAGGGTTTCCTGGTTGACCTCAACAGATAAACTGAGATGATAGTCTTAGATCAGTAATGATCTGAATGTAGATTTACAGTCTACGTGTACAGCTGGCTAAGTGAGATCGCTTTCACAGTTCTGCATGTATCCCATCGGCTCCCCATTAGTCACTGAACTCTTAAAACTGGTATTGTAACATTATCACAATGTTTTGCGCCAATTTTATAAACTTTACAGTACAATATGTGTTCCTTTTCTGAGGCAAACCAAAGGTATATTTCTCAAGGTTCTGCTGCTATCAGCAGCGTTGATGGAGGATTTTTTATACATTTGTAATAGATAGGAATAAACCAGAAAAAAAAGAAGAAAAAAAAAGTGGTGGAGGGAAAGGTGAACACTGCAAGAATACTCAAAAGGGCTGAGAGTTGCAAACACCAAGAATGGCTTTGCATAGTAAATGGAATAGAACAGCTCTGAACTATAGCTTACTTTTCCTGGTTTGGTCTGACAGAATGATTGAATGCTTTTGTACAAAAATCAGAGCCTTAAAAACAAGGATTTGGTGAGATTGTAAAATGGTGTGCCACTTTGGCAAAACAGTTTGGTGGTTGGTCAAAATGCAAAACATTGTTACTCTGTTACTCAACAATTCTACCCTTAGGAATATATCCTCAAACTACTGAAAATGTGCACCTATGAAACATGTACATGAAGGTTTACAGCAGTGTGTTGCTAATAGTAAAAAAGTTAAAACAACTCAAATAGCTATCAAATACTGGAGAGAAATAAAATGTGGCTTATTCATAAAAAAAAAAAAGAAAGAAAGAAAGAAAATGTGGTACATATACACACTGGAGTACTACTCAGCAGAGAAAAATATTTAACTATTAGGATAAGAATTTGTACTAGATCAATCTGATGAAAGAATATGCTGGATATACTTTCAGGAGGGGAGGATAAAATTTTTTTAGAGTATGAATTAGCCTATAGAAAAATGTCTGATGTAAATCAAACAGTGAAGGGGAATATGAATAGGAATCTCACACAACTTAAGTAAAACATAGCTCTCTGAACAGATGAAGATAGGTTTCTTCTGTATCCCAGAATCTAATCAATATTTATATGTATAATTCAGCTATTATTTGGCTTAAAAGGGCTTATTGGGAAATGTTATCATATTTATTTTCTACAGAGAAAATATCTTCCTGTTTCAAATAACCCTGGACTTTTAAATTATAACCTGTTTTTATGTTCAAAATATCTGTGTATTATTTCTCCTGCAGTTGTACATAAAATGTTTTTACATTCAAAAAAGGACAAATACTATAGAATGGTATTACATAAAATATATGAAATATACAAATTCATAGAGACAGAAAGATTAGATGTTATCTCAAGATGGAGAAGAAAGGAATATAGAGCAATGATTTCCTAAGTACAGAGTTTCTGTTTTGTGTGATGGAAAAACCCCACAAACGGACAGTAGTATCAAGGCATAATATCATGAATGTAATAAATCATATCATAAATATAGATATTGAATGAATACTGAGAATGTAATCAATGAATACCACAAATGTAATTAATATCATGAGTGTAATTAATTAATATGAGTGTAATTAATATCTTGAATGTAATTTATGCCACTGAATTGTGAACTTAAAAATGGTTACAATTGCAAATACTATATTCATTTAAAAAAATAAGGTGGAATGTAATCACCATACATTATATGTGTGTATGAAATTGAAGACAGCAATGTTCTAAAATAGAAAGTGGTGATGGTGTCATGGGCCTATGAGGATGCTGGACTAAAGTCTATCAAATTGTGCAAAGAGGCAAATTGTATACTATGTAAATTATTTGTCAATAAAGATTTTATAAAACATAAAAAAAAAAAGATTTTCGACTTGTGTCCTGAGGGAGTAGGGGACTAAATCTAAGAAACAGTAAGTAGTATTTCCAGCAACAGCTCCTGAAATGGGAGCCCTTTTGTCTCCTGATTTGTAGATTGCCCCCAGTACAAACGAGCACCTAGTCTACAGTGGTTTGTTCTTTGAAAGTACAATCCCAGCACTCGGGAGGCAAGGCAAGCAGATCTCTGTGAGTTCCAGGACAGCCTGGTCTACAAAGTGAGATCCAGGACAGCCAGGGCTATACAGAGAAACCATGTCTCGAAAAACCAAAATAAATACAATGTAATAGGTTAGAAAAACCAAACTGCTTGGTATTTTATGATTTATACATACAGATATATTTGCATATATTTACAAAAACTAAAATAGTTGGGTAGAATGGTAAGATTAGGCAGTTGCTGGTATTTTGAGTATTCTAGAATAGCGTTTATAAAAAAGAAAGTACAGACATGAGGAGCCTAATTATATGTTATAAGGAATAATGAAGTATAATGAAGGCATTAGAGGTGCCAAGTTTAGAATCAAAGGTTTTTATTTCCAACGAGCTCTGAGGTTGGGTACTCCCACAGAATCTCGACATGTGAGACTCGGGAACATGTGCCTACCTCACCATACTTACATGAGACTATATTCGAAAAGAGAGAATGAGGAGAGGTAAACGTATGAGGTTCAGACTGGGGCAGAGCAAAAGTGTGAAATCAGGGCTGGAGAGATGGTTCACAGTAGTTAACACTGGCTGCTCTTGCAGAAGACCCTGCTTTGATTCCCAGCACCCACATAGCGGCTTGAAATTCAGTTCTAGGGAATTCAAAACCCTCTTCTGGTATCTCTGGGTACTGGGCACACACATGGTACACAGATACACATGCAGGCAAAACACCCACACACATAATTTTTAATTTAAAAAATAATTAATTCTATAAGCATGAAATTAGGGCCACTGATGGCTCAGTAAGTAACGACCTCTGCTGCCAAGCATGAAAATCTGAGTTCAGTCCACAAGACCCTATACATAGCAGGAGAGAACCAATTCCCTCATACATGGCACGTGTGCCTCCATGCATGCAGATCTTTTTTTTTAATCTTAGTATAAAAACAGAGAGATTGTCCTTCCCTTAAATATAGGGGTGTTGTATTGGGTTTCTCTTTGGTTTTGAAGCTCTGAGTTCCCAGTTACAATCATTAAACATGTGCTTTTCTCTCCCAGAACACTCAAATGTGATAATACTCTGAAAACGGGGTGTTATCAGCCCCTTTGCTCCATGTTAACTCCCCTCCCATGCATACTCAAGCACACAGTGGCATCTGGCAGTTAGCTAGTGTCCTATGTAGAATTTGTCCCCCTCTCCTTGCCAGATGCCACAGACACTTGACCTCTGTGTCCACCTTACATACTGCACTGCCCCGCTGCTGGGACACACAGGGTCCCCATGGTTCGACGTTCTACAGGCTCTTCGGTGGGAGAAAAGGATGTCATTTTCTCAGAGATAGTATCATAGAAACTTGGTGAGAAAACTCACTTGGGAATTTGTGGAAGTGGCTCCAATGGGATAAATGTATCGAATTTTTTCTCATAAGGAACCCTGAAAGAGAACAATAAAAACAACCATAAAATGGCAATGACCACTTTAAGCATGGAGAGCAACACATCATCATTTCCAAACTATGATACCTACTTTCTGGTATCAGTTGTCACTGTGGGCTTCAAAACTGGACAGGGAATAATGTTTAATTTTTTTTGTTGTGTTTCATCAAGATCATTGACTCTCGGGTGACTGGTTTTCTAGCTATTTTCAATATAATATAACTACTGTTTTCCTTTTAGTTGGATGACTCTTCTCTTTGATCGTATTTTCCCAAGTTTGCCTCCACATTTAATGTCATGCTGTGTACTAGTCACTAACAGTCAGACTGGATAGGAAAGCTCCGAAGCCTTCAAGTATGTGGTAATAGAAATCAGACCAATAAACAACTACTTCTTTCTTGTTCTATCAGCTTTTAAAAGTACAGTATAATGGGTCTAAAGACATTTCTAGCCAGGCGATGGTGGCGCATGCCTTTAATCCCAGCACTTGGGAGGCAGAGGCAGGCAAATCTCTGTGAGTTCGAGGCCAGCCTGGTCTCCAAAGTGAGTTCCAGGAAAGGCACAAAGCTACACAGAGAACCCCTGTCTCGAAAAACCAAAACCAAAAAAAAAAGAAAGAAAAAGAAAAAAAAAGACATTTCTATACATGTGTATCATTGGAGTTGGCTCATATTCAACCCCCTATCCCCCATCTTGCCCCCTCCCCACACTGTTCCTCTTCCTTCCCCCACTGTGTCCGCACCACCAATAAGTTATATCCCCAGTCCTTCTTGTATCTCTTATCATGTCAATTCCGCAGTGTGTATAGGCACAAATGAACTAAATAAGAACTTTTTAACGAATTTTTCACTCTATCACATCTTATGCGATCCACCCCTTCAAAAATAATTTCTATGCAAGGACTAGGGAGATGGTTCAGTGGGTCTGAGACTTGCTACAAAAGCAACAGGACCTGAGTTTCAAATCCCCAGACCCCACATAAAAGCCAGGCACAGCTGTGTGTGCGTGTGACCCCAGTGTTAGGGGGCAGAGGCAGGCAGATCCCAGGATCTCACTGGCCAGCTGGCCTGGCCAAAATGTCCAGCTTTGGGTTCAGTCAGAGAGGGCTAGTCTAAAAGCATAAGGTGGGGACAGCAGAGGAAAATATTCAATGTCCTCTGGCCGCCACACACACATGTGTGAGTGTACATGCTTGCACAAATAGTTGTTTATAACACACACCAAAATACATACATAAATACATAAATAACAACAATAATTTACATACAGCAGAAGAGACTCAATCCCTTTACAGTCCCTAAAGTTCCTCTGGAACGAGCATGCACTCACAGTGAAAAGTTGACAGGTGGAAGAGTTGCCCCCGCTTTGAAGAACTCTTTACTCTGCTCTGGGAGCATGTACGGATTATCCCCTGGTGTTAACTTTGGGATTCCATTTCTGGGATCAATATCTGTGGGAAGCGTTTGAAAACATCACATGGAAGGCAGAAGCCAATGCCCTTTTGCTGTGAGCAAGCAACAAGACAGTGAACGTCAAGTATCTTCGTGCTTATTGAGAGACGGAGTTCTCGTTACCCTGCCTTAGGAAAGTCGAGTTCACTGCACTAGGTTATCAGACATAACCATTGTAAAACATGGAGGGCTGGGGAAGAGGGAGTGGAAAGAAGGTCAGAGCCAGAGGGTAGGAGGAAGGTTGTGAAATACCATCCCCTGGAGGTGGTATGGCTGTGGCTCCTGCACTCACAGCAGCTGGCAACATCTGCACAAGATCAAGCCAATTAAAATTTCACATGAGTCAGAGCAGCTTGAGGCCTTAAAGCTGAGGACCTATTGGAAGCAGATAGCTGCAGGAAGAGGGAGAGTCACTTTTATTTAAGAGTATGGCCTCTGGCAGGTTCCCCACACCCGTGGATGACCTCACACATATGGGCAGCCCCAGTTGAAGGTTAAAAAATAGCTAAATTTTTTTTAATTTAAAAAAAAAAAAGGTTGGGAAGAAGATATAATGGGGGTCCAAGAGGATTGGAGGTGGGGAGTGAGGGGAAGGTGTGGCCAAAACACGCCATGTGCATGTGTGAAATTTTCAAATAATAACTTAAAATTTTTTTAAAAAACATAGAGGGCTGGGAATATAGCTCATGCAGGTAGCATGTAGGTTCAATTCCCAGCACCGTAAAAAAAAATGCAAAGGAGTCAGGCGAATGCTTTTAAGCCCAGCTCAGAAGCAGAGGCAGGCAAATCTCTGTGAGTTTGAGGCCAGCCTGGCCTACAGAGTGAGTTCCAGGACAGCCAGGGCTACACAGAGAAATCCTGTCTCAAAAAACCCTAAAACGAACAGAAAAAGTATTCTATCATTATAGATTATAAAACGTTACACACAAGCCAGATAGTGGTGGTCATGCCTTTAATCTGAGCACTCCAGAGTGAGTTCTAGGACAGCCAGGGCCACACAGAGAAACTCTGTCAAAAACAAAAAAAGAAAAAAAAAAAAAAAAGAAAAAAAGAAAAAAAAAACCAACTATACACATTTGCTTGCTTGGTAGGTTTTTGTTTGTTTGCTTGTTTGATTGATTGATTCGTTGGTTGGTTTTGTTGGACATGCAAGACATGTAGCTTTTATTTTGATCTTTTAACATTTTATTATTTTCTGTTTATGAGTGTTTTGCCTGCGTGTCTGTCTATGTACCAGTGTGTGCAATGCCCTCGGAGGCCATGAGAGAGTCAGATCCTCTGGGACTAGAGTTACAGATGGCTGTGAGCCACCATGTGGGTGCTGAGGGGCAAACCCGGGTCCTCTGAAAGAGTAACCAGTGCTCCTAACCATTGAGCCATCTCTCCGGCCCCTTGATTTTTTTCAATGTTTTTATTTATTCCTTAAGAATTTAAACAATATATTTTAATCATATTCTTTCCCCTCCCCCAACTCCTTCTAGATTCTCCCTAACTTCATGTAATGTCTTTCTCTTAAACAGAGAGAGGGGGGAGAGGGGGAGAGGGAGAGGGAGAGGGAGAGGGAGAGGGAGAGGGGGAGGGGGAGGGGGAGGGGAGGGGGGGAGGGGGAGGGGGAGGGGGAGGGGGAGGGGGAGGGGGAGAGAGAGAGAGAGAGAGAGAGAGAGAGAGAGAGAGAGAGAGAGAGAGAGAGAGAGAGAGAAATCTAATTTGTGTTGGCTAAGCACTCCTGAGCATGGGGCCTGCCCTGGCATGTGGCTGTTATGCCCACTGTCACTCCATTAAAGAAAACTGATTTCCCCTCTCCCAGCCACCAGTTTCAGGCAGCTTCTTGGCGAGGGTAGGAATTATGCCCACCTCCGTGCTGGGGTCCTTGTCTGGCTTGAGCTTGTGCAGGTCATGTGCATGCTGCCTAGTCTTCTGTAAGTTCATATGTGCTTCTGCCCTGTAGTGTCAGGAAAATGCTTTCTTTTGGAGACATCCACCACCTCTGGCTCTTACAGTTTTTCTGCCTCTTCTGCATGTATCACTGAGCCTTGAGATGGGGAGCATGATACAGACACCCCATTCAGACCTGAGCACTCCCAAATCTCTCTCTCTCTCTCTCTGCGCCTTGTCCAGTTGTGGGTCTGTGTGTTAATTTCCTTTCATTTTGAGAAGTTTCTCTAACGAAGACTGAGCCATGCACTAATCTGATGTTCTGGGTGGAACTCTGTTTGTCTGGGGACAGAGCTTCATGTGTCCCAGGCTGCCCTCGAACTCACTGTGTAGCTGAAGATGACCTCTAATGCCTAATCCTGCTGACGACATCTCCCAACTGCTGGGATTACAGGCATGTGCTACCACATCTGATGTGTACAGTGCAGGAAGTAGAGCCAGGGCGTGGTCCATGCTAGGCAAGCACTCTACCAACTGAGCACCATTTTATTCCATGATTTATATTTTTAAAACTAAAAACAGAAAAGTGGTTATCACTAGGTATTGCACGTTAGGTATTTGCTAAACTCATCAAGTTCTGCTTATCATGGTGGTCCATCTGTATAACACTCTAGCTTCAATTCTAAATAACAAAAACAGTAAAATATTTGAGTGAGGAAAAAGTAAACTGTATACATTCTGGATCTCAATTAAATGTCATGCATTTCCCTTTCTAAATGTATTTGGGTTTGTAGTATACGTACATGTACGTGTTTGTATATGTGCACATGAGTGCACATGGGTGCACAATATGCATGTGTGGTCTCGCACGTGGATGCCAAACATCAGTGCTGGATGTTTTCCTCAACTGCTCTCCACCTTATTTTTTTACTCAGTCTCTCACGGGTCCTCCTGTCTCAGCTTCCCCAGTTCCGGGGTTACAGAAAATGACCATTGCACCTCGCTTTTGTGTGGGTGCTGGGAATCTGAACTCGGGTCCTCACGCTTGTGCAGCAGCCATTAATTTAAAAATTAATCTTTTAAGTTTATGTGTACGAATGTTTTGCCTGCAGGTATATCTGTGCACTACCTGTGTGCCTGGTGGCCACAGGGACCAGAAGAGGGCATCAGGTCCCCTAGAACTGGAGTGACAGACAGCTGTGAGCCACCACGTGGTGCTGGGAATAGAACCAGGGCCACGGCAAGAGCATCCCGGGCTCTTCACCACTGAGCCGTCTCTGTGGCTCTGCATTTTCTCTTGAATAGGAAGTTTAGGATGTAGGCAAGGCATGGGATTCCTGGGAGGATCCACATCAGGAGGGGCCATGCTTGCGGCTTCCCCAGGATGGCCCTTTATCCAGGTAAATCCAAGCCTCAACCTGAAAATCCATTTGCCCTTTGCATGAGTTTTACAAGAGAAGTTGGTACTTATTTCTCTTTGCATAGCTTCTGCAGGAATCTTAGTCATCACCTAGGCACTGGCTGCCACCTCCTACGTGGGTATTCCTATAAGAAAGGGCCATAAATGGCCCTCTGGTGCTCAGCAACCTCTCAGGATCTTTTGAAACGTATATTCTGAGGGAGTTGGAGCAAAGAACTCACCAGACTATGATCCAAGGTGATACATGGCTTAGATATGGTGTATGTATATTATTTTTACCTTCGTTACCTTTGATTAAATTAAAAATAACATTGTGTGTGACATGCTAAGGCTTACTTTAAATGTACATGGCAGGTGATATCTAACAGAAATGTACGTGATTGTCCTCGGACTTCAATGAGGCGTCTACTAATAAGGATCTGAAGTGACTCATTTGGTGACGTAAATGTCACATTAGCATTTTATAAGAGCTAGAGAAAGATGAAAGTGAAGTTCAGCATGCATTCCGAGCCCTTCACAGAAGGTTGTCACCTGTGAGCTGGGCTCTCTGTCTTCCTGTGTGCACTGTGGGCAGCAGGGTGACCCTGCAGAGCTGTCCCAGCCAGAGAAAACAGAGTCCACAGAGCCACAACTAAGGGCTTGCTGTGTGTTTGTTTCATCCTTGATGGGATGAGGCACATTACCATATTTCTTCCTCCCAAGGCTCTTGTCCACCGTCTGCTCTGCCACAGACCTCCTGTTGCCCCGGAAGACCCCACTGAAGAAGCACTGCTTTCCAACGTGGTAGGTGTGGATATTGCTGCTAAACCGTGGATAAAATGTCCACTCAGGGCGCTGCCCATCTTCTGCAAGATACCAGAAACCTTTCCGTTAGCCCTGCTCCCTCCCTCGAGACGATTAGACGGCAAGATGTAAAAACTCCCCAGGTTCTAGTGGCCTACAGCTTATCACATGTACACTTTAAAAAAATGCGTGTTTGTCTGCAAATACGTATGTGCACCACAGGCACGCAGTGTCCGCAGAGGCCAGAGAGGGCCTTGCATCTTCTTGGCACTGACGTTACAGGCAGTTGTGAGCCACCATGTGGTGCCAAGAACCAAACCCAGGTCCTCTGAAAAGCAGCCAGTGCTGTTACCACTGATCCGTCTCTCCAGTCCTCACACTCTTTCGGCTTTTAGAGATAATCTCACTATGAACTCTTTTGTGGGGGTCTGTGTGTGTGTGTGTGTGTGTGTGTGTGTGTGTACATGTATGTGTGTTTATGTACCAGAGGTCAACATCAATGTCTTCCTCAATTGCTTTTTCATCTTTTTATAATATTTATTTTTGCTTTTATGTATATGGGTGTTTTGCCTGCTTGTATGTCTGTGAACCACGTGCATGCCTGGTGCCCATTGGGAGTTAGGAAGGGCATTGATTCTCTTGGCACTGGAGTTACAGATGTTAGCCACCACGTGGGTGCTGGGACTTGAACCACAGGCTCCCATGTTCACATGGGCTCTCATGTTCATACGGGCTCTCATGTTCACACGGGCTCTCATGTTCACACGGGCTCTCATGCTCACAAGGGCTCTCATGTTCACACAGGCTCTCATGCTCACACGGGCTCTCATGCTCACACAGGCTCTCATGCTCACACGGGCTCTCATGCTCACACAGGCTCTCATGCTCTCACGGGCTCTCATGTTCACACGGGCTCTCATGCTCACACAGGCTCTCATGCTCTCACGGGCTCTCATGTTCACACGGGCTCTCATGTTCACACAGGCTCTCATGCTCACACGGGCTCTCATGCTCACACGGGCTCTCATGTTCACACGGGCTCTCATGCTCACACAGGCTCCCATGTTCACATGGGCTCTCATGTTTACACAGGCTCTCATGTTCACACAGGCTCTCATGTTCACACGGGCTCTCATGCTCACACGGGTTCTCATGCTCACACAGGCTCACACAGGTTCTCATGCTCACACGGGCTCTCATGTTCACACGGGCTCTCATGTTCACACGGGCACTCATGCTCACACAGGCTCTCATGCTCACACGGGCTCACACGGGCTCTCATGTTCACACGGGCGCTCATGATCACACGGGCTCTCATGCTCACACGGGCTCACACGGGCTCTCATGTTCACACGGGCTCTCATGCTCACACGGGCTCACACGGGCTCTCATGTTCACACGGGCTCTCATGTTCACACGGGCTCTCATGCTCACACGGGCTCTCATGCTCACACGGGCTCTCATGCTAACACAGGCTCTCATGCTCACACGGGCTCTCATGCTCACACGGGCTCTCATGCTCACACGGGCTCTCATGCTCACACGGGCTCACACAGGCTCTCATGCTCACACGGGCTCTCATGCTCACACGGGCTCTCATGCTCACACGGGCTCTCATGCTCACACGGGCTCTCATGTTCACACGGGCTCTCATGTTCACACGGGCTCTCATGTTCACACGGTCTCTCATGCTCACACAGGCTCTCATGCTCACACGGGCTCACACGCTCACACGGGCTCACATGCTCACACAGGCTCTCATGTTCACACGGGCTCTCATGCTCACACGGGCTCTCAAGCACACACAGGCTCTCATGTTCACACGGGCTCTCATGCTCACACAGGCTCTCATGTTCACACAGGCTCTCATGTTCACACGGGCTCTCATGCTCACACGGGCTCTCACGGGCTCTCATGTTCACACGGGCTCTCATGTTCACACAGGCTCTCATGCTCACACGGGCTCTCATGCTCACACGGGCTCTCATGCTCACACGGACTCACACGGGCTCTCATGTTCACATGGGCTCACACAGGCATTCATGCTCACACGGGCTCTCATGCTAACACAGGCTCTCATGCTCACACGGGCTCTCATGCTCACACGGGCTCTCATGGTCACACGGGCTCTCATGTTCACACGGGCTCTCATGCTCACACGGGCTCTCATGCTCACACGGGCTCTCATGCTCACACGGGCTCACACAGGCTCTCATGCTCACACGGGCTCTCATGCTCACACGGGCTCACACAGGATCTCATGTTCACACGGGCTCTCATGCTCACACGGGCTCACACGGGCTCCCATGTTCACTCGGGCTCACACAGGCTCTCATGCTCACACGGGCTCTCATGCTCACACGGGCTCTCATGTTCACTCGGGCTCTCATGCTCACACAGGCTCACATACTCACACGGGCTCTCATGCTAACACAGGCTCACATGCTCACACGGGCTCTCATGCTCACACGGGCTCACACGGGCTCACACAGGCTCTCATGCTCACACGGGCTCTCATGCTCACACAGGCTCTCATGCTCACACGGGCTCACACGGGCTCACACAGGCTCTCATGCTCACATGGGCTCTCATGCTCACACGGGCTCTCATGCTCACACGGGCTCTCATGCTCACACGGGCTCTCATGCTCACATGGGCTCTCATGTTCACACGGGCTCTCATGCTCACATGGGCTCTCATGTTCACACGGGCTCTCATGCTCACACGGGCTCTCATGTTCACACGGGCTCTCATGCTCACACGGGCTCTCATGTTCACACGGGCTCTCATGCTCACACAGGCTCTCATGCTCACACGGGCTCTCATGCTCACACGGGCTCTCATGCTCACACGGGCTCTCATGCTCACACAGGCTCTCATGTTCACACGGGCTCACACGGGCTCACACGGGCTCACACAGGCTCTCATGCTCACACGGGCTCTCATGCTCACACAGGCTCTCATGCTCACACGGGCTCACACAGGCTCTCATGTTCACACGGGCTCTCATGTTCACACGGGCTCTCATGTTCACACGGGCTCTCATGTTCACACGGGCTCTCATGCTCACACGGGTTCTCATGATCACACGGGCTCTCATGGGCTCTCATGCTCACACGGGCTCTCATGCTCACACGGGCTCACACGCTCACACGGGCTCTCATGTTCACACGGGCTCTCATGCTCACACGGGCTCTCAAGCACACACAGGCTCTCATGCTCACACGGGCTCTCATGTTCACACAGGCTCTCATGCTCACACGGGCTCTCATGCTCACACGGGCTCACACGGGCTCTCATGTTCACACGGGCTCTCATGTTCACACGGTCTCTCATGCTCACACAGGCTCTCATGCTCACACAGGCTCTCATGTTCACACGGGCTCACACGGGCTCACACGGGCTCACACAGGCTCTCATGCTCACACGGGCTCTCATGCTCACACGGGCTCACACGGGCTCTCATGTTCACACGGGCTCTCATGTTCACACGTGCTGTCATGCTCACACGGGCTCTCATGCTCACACGGGCTCACACAGGCTCTCATGTTCACACGGGCTCTCATGTTCACACGGGCTCTCATGTTCACACGGGCTCTCATGTTCACACGGGCTCTCATGCTCACACGGGCTCTCATGCTCACACGGGCTCTCATGGGCTCTCATGCTCACACGGGCTCTCATGCTCACACGGGCTCACACGCTCACACGGACTCACATGCTCACACAGGCTCTCATGTTCACACGGGCTCTCATGCTCACACGGGCTCTCAAGCACACACAGGCTCTCATGCTCACACGGGCTCTCATGCTCACACAGGCTCTCATGTTCACACAGGCTCTCATGTTCACACGGGCTCTCATGCTCACAGGGGCTCTCACGGGCTCTCATGTTCACACGGGCTCTCATGTTCACACAGGCTCTCATGCTCACACGGGCTCTCATGCTCACGCGGGCTCTCATGCTCACACGGACTCACACGGGCTCTCATGTTCACACGGGCTCACACAGGCTCTCATGCTCACACGGGCTCTCATGCTAACACAGGCTCTCATGCTCACACGGGCTCACACGCTCACACGGGCTCACATGCTCACACAGGCTCTCATGTTCACACGGGCTCTCATGCTCACACGGGCTCTCAAGCACACACAGGCTCTCATGCTCACACGGGCTCTCATGCTCACACAGGCTCTCATGTTCACACAGGCTCTCATGTTCACACGGGCTCTCATGCTCACACGGGCTCTCACGGGCTCTCATGTTCACACCGGCTCTCATGTTCATACAGGCTCTCATGCTCACACGGGCTCTCATGCTCACACGGGCTCTCATGCTCACACGGACTCACACGGGCTCTCATGTTCACACGGGCTCACACAGGCTCTCATGCTCACACGGGCTCTCATGCTAACACAGGCTCTCATGCTCACACGGGCTCTCATGCTCATACGGGCTCTCATGGTCACACGGGCTCTCATGTTCACACGGGCTCTCATGCTCACACGGGCTCTCATGCTCACACGGGCTCTCATGCTCACACGGGCTCACACAGGCTCTCATGCTCACACGGGCTCTCATGCTCACACGGGCTCTCATGCTCACATGGGCTCTCATGCTCACACGGGCTCTCATGTTCACACGGGCTCTCATGTTCACACGGGCTCTCATGTTCACACGGGCTCTCATGCTCACACGGGCTCTCATGCTCACACAGGCTCTCATGCTCACACGGGCTCACACGGGCTCACACGGGCTCTCATGCTCACACGGGCTCTCATGTTCACACGGGCTCTCATGGGCTCTCATGCTCACACGGGCTCTCATGCTCACACGGGCTCACACAGGCTCTCATGTTCACACGGGCTCTCATGCTCACACGGGCTCACACGGGCTCCCATGTTCACACGGGCTCACACAGGCTCTCATGCTCACACGGGCTCTCATGTTCACACGGGCTCTCATGCTCACACGGGCTCTCATGCTCACACGGGCTCTCATGTTCACTCGGGCTCTCATGCTCACACAGGCTCACATGCTCACACGGGCTCTCATGCTAACACAGGCTCACATGCTCACACGGGCTCTCATGCTCACACGGGCTCACACGGGCTCACACAGGCTCTCATGCTCACACGGGCTCTCATGCTCACACAGGCTCTCATGCTCACACGGTCTCACACGGGCTCACCCAGGCTCTCATGCTGACATGGGCTCTCATGCTCACACAGGCTCTCATGCTCACACGGGCTCTCATGCTCACCCGGGCTCTCATGCTCACACGGGCTCTCATGCTCACACGGGCTCTCATGCTCACATGGGCTCTCATGCTCACATGGGCTCTCATGTTCACACGGGCTCTCATGCTCACACGGGCTCTCATGTTCACACGGGCTCTCATGCTCACACGGGCTCTCATGTTCACACGGGCTCTCATGCTCACACAGGCTCTCATGTTCACACGGGCTCTCATGCTCACACGGGCTCTCATGCTCACACGGGCTCTCATGCTCACACGGGCTCTCATGCTCACACGGGCTCTCATGCTCACACAGGCTCTCATGTTCACACGGGCTCACACGGGCTCACACGGGCTCACACAGGCTCTCATGCTCACACGGGCTCTCATGCTCACACAGGCTCTCATGCTCACACGGGCTCACACAGGCTCTCATGTTCACACGGGCTCTCATGTTCACACGGGCTCTCATGTTCACACGGGCTCTCATGTTCACACGGGCTCTCATGCTCACACGGGTTCTCATGTTCACACGGGCTCTCATGGGCTCTCATGCTCACACGGGCTCTCATGCTCACACGGGCTCACACGCTCACACGGGCTCTCATGTTCACACGGGCTCTCATGCTCACACGGGCTCTCAAGCACACACAGGCTCTCATGCTCACACGGGCTCTCATGTTCACACAGGCTCTCATGCTCACACGGGCTCTCATGCTCACACGGGCTCAAACGGGCTCTCATGTTCACACGGGCTCTCATGTTCACACGGTCTCTCATGCTCACATAGGCTCTCATGCTCACACAGGCTCTCATGTTCACACGGGTTCACACGGGCTCACACGGGCTCACACAGGCTCTCATGCTCACACGGGCTCTCATGCTCACACGGGCTCACACGGGCTCTCATGTTCACACGGGCTCTCATGTTCACACGTGCTCTCATGCTCACACGGGCTCTCATGCTCACACGGGCTCACACAGGCTCTCATGTTCACACGGGCTCTCATGTTCACACGGGCTCTCATGTTCACACGGGCTCTCATGTTCACACGGGCTCTCATGTTCACACGGGCTCTCATGCTCACACGGGCTCTCAAGCACACACAGGCTCTCATGCTCACACGGGCTCTCATGCTCACACAGGCTCTCATGTTCACACAGGCTCTCATGTTCACACGGGCTCTCATGCTCACAGGGGCTCTCACGGGCTCTCATGTTCACACGGGCTCTCATGTTCACACAGGCTCTCATGCTCACACGGGCTCTCATGCTCACACGGGCTCTCATGCTCACACGGACTCACACGGGCTCTCATGTTCACATGGGCTCACACAGGCTCTCATGCTCACACGGGCTCTCATGCTAACACAGGCTCTCATGCTCACACGGGCTCACACGCTCACACGGGCTCACATGCTCACACAGGCTCTCATGTTCACACGGGCTCTCATGCTCACACGGGCTCTCAAGCACACACAGGCTCTCATGCTCACACGGGCTCTCATGCTCACACAGGCTCTCATGTTCACACAGGCTCTCATGTTCACACGGGCTCTCATGCTCACACGGGCTCTCACGGGCTCTCATGTTCACACCGGCTCTCATGTTCATACAGGCTCTCATGTTCACACGGGCTCTCATGCTCACACGGGCTCTCATGCTCACACGGACTCACACGGGCTCTCATGTTCACACGGGCTCACACAGGCTCTCATGCTCACACGGGCTCTCATGCTAACACAGGCTCTCATGCTCACACGGGCTCTCATGCTCATACGGGCTCTCATGGTCACACGGGCTCTCATGTTCACACGGGCTCTCATGCTCACACGGGCTCTCATGCTCACACGGGCTCTCATGCTCACACGGGCTCACACAGGCTCTCATGCTCACACGGGCTCTCATGCTCACACGGGCTCTCATGCTCACATGGGCTCTCATGCTCACACGGGCTCTCATGTTCACACGGGCTCTCATGTTCACACGGGCTCTCATGTTCACACGGGCTCTCATGCTCACACGGGCTCTCATGCTCACACAGGCTCTCATGCTCACACGGGCTCACACGGGCTCACACGGGCTCTCATGCTCACACGGGCTCTCATGTTCACACGGGCTCTCATGGGCTCTCATGCTCACACGGGCTCTCATGCTCACACGGGCTCACACAGGCTCTCATGTTCACACGGGCTCTCATGCTCACACGGGCTCACACGGGCTCCCATGTTCACACGGGCTCACACAGGCTCTCATGCTCACACAGGCTCTCATGCTCACACGGGCTCTCATGCTCACACAGGCTCTCATGCTCACACGGTCTCACACGGGCTCACCCAGGCTCTCATGCTCACATGGGCTCTCATGCTCACACGGGCTCTCATGCTCACACGGGCTCTCATGCTCACCCGGGCTCTCATGCTCACACGGGCTCTCATGCTCACACGGGCTCTCATGCTCACATGGGCTCTCATGTTCACACGGGCTCTCATGCTCACACGGGCTCTCATGTTCACACGGGCTCTCATGCTCACACGGGCTCTCATGTTCACACGGGCTCTCATGCTCACACAGGCTCTCATGTTCACACGGGCTCTCATGCTCACACGGGCTCTCATGCTCACACGGGCTCTCATGCTCACACGGGCTCTCATGCTCACACGGGCTCTCATGCTCACACAGGCTCTCATGTTCACACGGGCTCACACGGGCTCACACGGGCTCACACAGGCTCTCATGCTCACACGGGCTCTCATGCTCACACAGGCTCTCATGCTCACACGGGCTCACACAGGCTCTCATGTTCACACGGGCTCTCATGTTCACACGGGCTCTCATGTTCACACGGGCTCTCATGTTCACACGGGCTCTCATGCTCACACGGGTTCTCATGTTCACACGGGCTCTCATGGGCTCTCATGCTCACACGGGCTCTCATGCTCACACGGGCTCACACGCTCACACGGGCTCTCATGTTCACACGGGCTCTCATGCTCACACGGGCTCTCAAGCACACACAGGCTCTCATGCTCACACGGGCTCTCATGTTCACACAGGCTCTCATGCTCACACGGGCTCTCATGCTCACACGGGCTCACACCGGCTCTCATGTTCACACGGGCTCTCATGTTCACACGGTCTCTCATGCTCACACAGGCTCTCATGCTCACACAGGCTCTCATGTTCACAAGGGCTCACACGGGCTCACACGGGCTCACACAGGCTCTCATGCTCACACGGGCTCTCATGCTCACACGGGCTCACACGGGCTCTCATGTTCACACGGGCTCTCATGTTCACACGTGCTCTCATGCTCACACGGGCTCTCATGCTCACACGGGCTCACACAGGCTCTCATGTTCACACGGGCTCTCATGCTCACACGGGCTCTCATGCTCACACGGGCTCTCATGGGCTCTCATGCTCACACGGGCTCTCATGCTCACACGGGCTCACACGCTCACACGGGCTCACATGCTCACACAGGCTCTCATGTTCACACGGGCTCTCATGCTCACACGGGCTCTCAAGCACACACAGGCTCTCATGCTCACACGGGCTCTCATGCTCACACAGGCTCTCATGTTCACACAGGCTCTCATGTTCACACGGGCTCTCATGCTCACAGGGGCTCTCACGGGCTCTCATGTTCACACGGGCTCTCATGTTCACACAGGCTCTCATGCTCACACGGGCTCTCATGCTCACACGGGCTCTCATGCTCACACGGACTCACACGGGCTCTCATGTTCACATGGGCTCACACAGGCTCTCATGCTCACACGGGCTCTCATGCTAACACAGGCTCTCATGCTCACACGGGCTCTCATGCTCATACGGGCTCTCATGCTCACACGGGCTCTCATGTTCACACGGGCTCTCATGCTCACACGGGCTCTCATGCTCACACGGGCTCTCATGCTCACACGGGCTCACACAGGCTCTCATGCTCACACGGGCTCTCATGCTCACACGGGCTCTCATGCTCACATGGGCTCTCATGCTCACACGGGCTCTCATGTTCACACGGGCTCTCATGTTCACACGGGCTCTCATGTTCACACGGGCTCTCATGCTCACACGGGCTCTCATGCTCACACAGGCTCTCATGCTCACACGGGCTAACACGGGCTCACACGGGCTCTCATGCTCACACGGGCTCTCATGTTCACACGGGCTCTCATGGGCTCTCATGCTCACACGGGCTCTCATGCTCACACGGGCTCACACAGGCTCTCATGTTCACACGGGCTCTCATGCTCACACGGGCTCACACGGGCTCCCATGTTCACACGGGCTCACACAGGCTCTCATGCTCACACGGGCTCTCATGTTCACACGGGCTCTCATGCTCACACGGGCTCTCATGCTCACACGGGCTCTCATGTTCACTCGGGCTCTCATGCTCACACAGGCTCACATGCTCACACGGGCTCTCATGCTAACACAGGCTCACATGCTCACACGGGCTCTCATGCTCACACGGGCTCACACGGGCTCACACAGGCTCTCATGCTCACACGGGCTCTCATGCTCACACAGGCTCTCATGCTCACACGGTCTCACACGGGCTCACCCAGGCTCTCATGCTCACATGGGCTCTCATGCTCACACGGGCTCTCATGCTCACACGGGCTCTCATGCTCACCCGGGCTCTCATGCTCACACGGGCTCTCATGCTCACACAGGCTCTCATGTTCACACGGGCTCACACGGGCTCACACGGGCTCACACAGGCTCTCATGCTCACACGGGCTCTCATGCTCACACGGGCTCACACGGGCTCTCATGTTCACACGGGCTCTCATGTTCACACGGGCTCTCATGCTCACACGGGCTCTCATGCTCACACGGGCTCACACAGGCTCTCATGTTCACACGGGCTCTCATGTCCACACGGGCTCTCATGTTCACACGGGCTCTCATGCTCACACGGGTTCTCATGTTCACACGGGCTCTCATGGGCTCTCATGCTCACACGGGCTCTCATGCTCACACGGGCTCACACGCTCACACGGGCTCTCATGTTCACACGGGCTCTCATGCTCACACGGGCTCTCAAGCACACACAGGCTCTCATGCTCACACGGGCTCTCATGTTCACACAGGCTCTCATGCTCACACGGGCTCTCATGCTCACACGGGCTCACACGGGCTCTCATGTTCACACGGGCTCTCATGTTCACACGGTCTCTCATGCTCACACGGCCTCTCATGCTCACACGGGCTCACACGGGCTCCCATGTTCACACGGGCTCACACAGGCTCTCATGCTCACACGGGCTCTCATGTTCACACGGGCTCTCATGCTCACACGGTCTCTCATGCTCACACGGCCTCTCATGCTCACACGGGCTCACACGGGCTCTCATGTTCACACGGGCTCTCATGCTCACACAGGCTCTCATGCTCACACAGGCTCTCATGCTCATACAGGCTCTCATGTTCACACGGGCTCTCATGCTCACACGGGCTCTCACGGGCTCTCATGTTCACACGGGCTCTCATGTTCACACAGGCTCTCATGCTCACACGGGCTCTCATGCTCACACGGGCTCTCATGCTCACACGGGCTCACACGGACTCTCATGTTCACACGGGCTCTCATGTTCACATGGGCTCACACAGGCTCTCATGCTCACACGGGCTCTCATGCTCACACAGGCTCTCATGCTCACATGGGCTCTCATGCTCACACAGGCTCTCATGTTCACACGGGCTCACACGGGCTCACACGGGCTCACACAGGCTCTCATGCTCACACAGGCTCTCATGCTCACACAGGCTCTCATGTTCACACGGGCTCACACGGGCTCACACAGGCTCTCATGCTCACACGGGCTCTCATGCTCACACGGGCTCACACGGGCTCTCATGTTCACACGGGCTCTCATGTTCACACGGGCTCTCATGCTCACACGGGCTCTCATGCTCACACGGGCTCACACAGGCTCTCATGTTCACACGGGCTCTCATGTCCACACGGGCTCTCATGTTCACACGGGCTCTCATGCTCACACGGGTTCTCATGTTCACACGGGCTCTCATGGGCTCTCATGCTCACACGGGCTCTCATGCTCACACGGGCTCACACGCTCACACGGGCTCTCATGTTCACACGGGCTCTCATGCTCACACGGGCTCTCAAGCACACACAGGCTCTCATGCTCACACGGGCTCTCATGTTCACACAGGCTCTCATGCTCACACGGGCTCTCATGCTCACACGGGCTCACACGGGCTCTCATGTTCACACGGGCTCTCATGTTCACATGGTCTCTCACGCTCACACGGCCTCTCATGCTCACACGGGCTCACACGGGCTCTCATGTTCACACGGGCTCTCATGCTCACACAGGCTCTCATGCTCACACAGGCTCTCATGCTCACACAGGCTCTCATGTTCACACGGGCTCTCATGCTCACACGGGCTCTCACGGGCTCTCATGTTCACACGGGCTCTCATGTTCACACAGGCTCTCATGCTCACACGGGCTCTCATGCTCACACGGGCTCTCATGCTCACACGGGCTCACACGGACTCTCATGTTCACACGGGCTCTCATGTTCACATGGGCTCACACAGGCTCTCATGCTCACACGGGCTCTCATGCTCACACAGGCTCTCATGCTCACATGGGCTCTCATGCTCACACAGGCTCTCATGTTCACACGGGCTCACACGGGCTCACACGGGCTCACACAGGCTCTCATGCTCACACAGGCTCTCATGCTCACACAGGCTCTCATGTTCACACGGGCTCACACGGGCTCACACGGGCTCACACAGGCTCTCATGCTCACACGGGCTCTCATGCTCACACGGGCTCACACGGGCTCTCATGTTCACACGGGCTCTCATGTTCACACGGGCTCTCATGCTCACACGGGCTCTCATGCTCACACGGGCTCACACAGGCTCTCATGTTCACACGGGCTCTCATGTTCACACGGGCTCTCATGTTCACACGGGCTCTCATGTTCACACGGGCTCTCATGCTCACACGGGCTCTCATGGTCACACGGGCTCTCATGGGCTCTCATGCTCACACGGGCTCTCATGCTCACACGGGCTCACACGCTCACACGGGCTCTCATGTTCACACGGGCTCTCATGCTCACACGGGCTCTCATGCTCACACGGGCTCTCATGCTCACACGGGCTCTCATGCTCACACGGGCTCTCATGCTCACACGGGCTCTCATGCTCACACGGGCTCTCATGCTCACACGGGCTCACACGGGCTCACACGGGCTCTCAAGCACACACAGGCTCTCATGCTCACACGGGCTCTCATGCTCACACAGGCTCTCATGTTCACACAGGCTCTCATGTTCACACGGGCTCTCATGCTCACACGGGCTCTCACGGGCTCTCATGTTCACACGGGCTCTCATGTTCACACAGGCTCTCATGCTCACACGGGCTCTCATGCTCACACGGGCTCTCATGCTCACACGGGCTCACACGGGCTCTCATGTTCACATGGGCTCTCATGTTCAATGTTCACACGGGCTCACACAGGCTCTCATGGTCACACGGGCTCTCATGTTCACACGGGCTCACATGCTCACACAGGCTCTCATGCTCACACGGGCTCTCATGCTCACACGGGCTCACACAGGCTCTCATGCTCACACGGGCTCTCATGCTCACACGGGCTCTCATGCTCACACGGGCTCTCATGCTCACACGGGCTCTCATGTTCACACGGGCTCTCATGTTCACACGGGCTCTCATGTTCACACGGGCTCTCATGCTCACACGGGCTCTCATGCTCACACAGGCTCTCATGCTCACACGGGCTCACACGGGCTCACACGGGCTCACACGGGCTCTCATGCTCACACGGGCTCTCATGTTCACACGGGCTCTCATGGGCTCTCATGCTCACATGGGCTCTCATGCTCACACGGGCTCATACGTGCTCTCATGCTCACACGGGCTCTCATGTTCACACGGGCTCTCATGCTCACACGGGCTCCCATGTTCACACGGGCTCACACAGGCTCTCATGCTCACACGGGCTCTCATGCTCACACGGGCTCTCATGCTCACACGGGCTCACACAGGCTCTCATGCTCACACGGGCTCTCATGCTCACACGGGCTCTCATGTTCACACGGGCTCTCATGTTCACATGGGCTCTCATGTTCACACGGGCTCTCATGCTCACACGGGCTCTCATGCTCACACAGGCTCTCATGCTCACACAGGCTCTCATGCTCACACAGGCTCTCATGCTTACACGGGCTCACACAGGCTCTCATGCTCACACGGGCTCTCATGTTCACACGGGCTCTCATGTTCACACGGGCTCTCATGCTCACACGGGCTCTCATGCTCACACGGGCTCACACTGGCTCTCATGCTCACACAGGCTCTCATGCTCACACGGGCTCTCATGTTCACATGGGCTCACGCGGGCTCTCACGCTCACACGGGCTCACACTTTCAGCTTTTACATGGGTGCTGGGATCCAAACTCTGATCTTCATGCTTGTGTGGCAGGCACTTTGCCTACTGAGCCGTCCTCTCCGCTCCCTCCGTCCTCTAACCCACCCTGTCCCAAGCCCTAATGAAGGAAGTGCGTTACTGGGGTTTATGGCTTTGCCCATTTCCTGTTCTCTGTCCCCACTGCTTCCCATGTAGGGGTGAAATGTGACCCCTCTGCTTCCTACCCCTTGCCTCCCCCACCTGCCTTCCCCAACATTCTGGAGTCTATCCCTCTGGAGCTGTAATCTATAATAAATCTTTAAGTTGTTTTTGGTCGTGGCATTTTATCCCAGCAACAGACGAATAACTAATACTGGGGTTGGAGAGATGCCTCTGCAGTTAAGAGCACTGACTGCTCTTCCAGAGGACCCAGGTTCAGTTCTTAGCACCCACATGATGGCCTACAACCATCTGTAACTCCAGTTCCAATGAAGATGGTATTGTGTAGTACACTAAATATCTAAACCAGTGGTATAGTTATTTATCTGATACCCCCTTTCTGGCTCCCATGGGCACCAGACACAGACCAGGTGCACACACATACATGCAAACAAACACTCATATATATAAAATAAAAATGATCTTCTAGGAAAAGAAAAATAACTAATGCAAACAGTCACATAGACCTAAAGCGTGGATGCATGAAAAGGTCTGTGATCTCTGCGATGATTAAAGGTGGTATACTGTGGTATACCGTGTATACCACAACTCAGTTTTTTTACATGTGTGGCACTGAGTGACTGGGGAAATGTGTCATTGGGCTGCTTTGTTCTTCTTTGAACACCACAGTGTGCTTACACAGACCTACACAGAGAGGTCAGTGAGGGAGCTGCTGCTGTCACCTTGATGGGATCCAGAGTCACCTAGGAGACACATCTCTGAGCACGTCTGTGAGAGTGTCTAGACTGGGTTAGCTGAGGTAGGAAGGCTGGGGTGTGGACTACATCCTGGATTGAATGAAAAGGAGAAGCAAGCTGAGCACCAGCCATTCCCACACCACCCCTGTCCTTCCTGACTGTGGACACAGTGTGAGCAGAGAGGCCTTCTAACCCTGCCACTTGCCTTCCAGCCCAGCTGTGGAGATGGGTCAGAAGTCCTCCTCCTCTTCCTCCTCCAGACTCACTCAGACACAGGGGCCTTTGTCCGCTAAGCACCCTTGCCCAGCCCCTTAACTTCTCGTAATAAGTAGAGAGAGTACACTTTATAATGATGCTATAGTGCAGCACACTAAACATCTAAGCCAGTGGTACAGTTATTTATCATTATCAGATATGATGTGTGTGCTATGCCTTAATATAACTGGCCAGTATCACCACCAGTATCACCACAGACTCAAGTCTCGTGTGTGACCATGTTAGGAGAGTTATGACATCACCAGACAATGGGAAGTTTTCAGCTGCATCATATTTTGGTGGAATGCTGTCATATATGCAGGCCACTGCTGGCCAAAGCGGCATTATACAACATATGGCTGCTTTTGGATTATGTGCGTACATACATACACAGTGTACATATTTCAAAAGTCAGCTCTTCACGGCTATGGGGAAGAATATGGTTGGAGAATACTGAGTAAGAGGGGTTTGTAGTCAATACACTTCTATATTGCTTCAATACTTTTTGTGGCACTTACACTAAGACCTTTCACCTGTGAAAACCATATGACTATACATACCTCCCACACAGCCATCATGAGGACCCAAGAGGAAACATGCCAGAGCTGGCACTGGGCAGGGGAGGTCTTCCGTGACTTGGCCCATAATATGACAGATTACTGAAAAGGCCCCAGAAGCAGAGGCCTATGGAGGAAGGCCTGGGGCCTACTCACTTGTCTGTGACTTAAGCAGGCTGAATTCCTCAGGATATTTTTCCTTTTGGAATCCAGGCAGTGAAAATTCAGAGGAGCGATGAGACTGTGCAGAGGAAGGGGAGGAGGAAGAAGAGGAGGAGGAGGACTTCTGACCCATCTCCACAGCTGTGCTGGAAGGCAAGTGGCAGGATTAGAATGGCCTCTCTGCTCAAACTGAAAAATCAAACTAATCCTATATTAGCAGCACATGAGTTCTCAGCAACAGGACTGGCCTCACTCTCTATAAACTCCCTGAGCAGTTTTACTGACTCACAACTTGAAGGTACTAAAACTTACTCAAAATATCAATGCTTTAAAACAATCAGGTTAGCTGGGCAGTGGTGGCTTATGCCTACCAGCACCCAGGAGACAGAAGCAGGTGGATCTCTGAGTTCAAGGCCAGCCTGGTCTACAGAGTGAGTTCCAGGAAAGCCAGGGATATACAGAGAACCCTGTCTGGAAAAACCAAATATATAGATAAATATAGATAGATAGATAGATAGATAGATAGATAGATAGATAGATAGATGCATAGATATATAGATACATACATACATAGATATAGAGATAGATAGAAAGAACAAAACATTGGGTAAATGTTGTAGAATATTATTCAAAAATGTGTTACATTTGTTTATGCTGTGGAACATTTGTTTAATGATGCAAAGATGTGTTGCATTCCTTTATGTTGCATTTGTTTAACTCTGTGAAGCTGTGTTACTGTACCTGTCTAAAACACCTGATGGGTCTAATGAAGAGCTGACCAGTCAATAGCAAGGCAGGAGAGAGGATAAGTGGGACTGGGCAGGTAGAGAGAATATATAGAAGGAGAAATCTGGGAATAGAAATGAAGGAATGAGAAAAGGAGAGAGGATTCCAGGGGCCAGCCACCCAGCTACATAGCAAGCCACAGAGTTAAAAAGAAAGAAAGAAAGAGAGAGAGAGAGAGAGAGAGAGAGAGAGAGAGAGAGAAAGAAAGAAAGAAAGAAAGAAAGAAAGAAAGAAAGAAAAAAAAAAGAAAGAAAGAAAGAAAGGGATATAGAATAGAGAAAGATAAAAGCCCAGAAGCAAAAGGTAGACAGGATAATTTAAGAAAAACTGGCTAGAAACAAGCCAAGCTAAGGCCAGGCATTTATAAGTAATAATAAGACTCCGTGTGATTTATCTGGCAACTGGGTGGTGGGCCGCCAAAGAGTAAAGAGTGAAAACAACCAACAGCAGGTAAAGCTGTTTGCTGCCTGTGGACCTGAGTTTGATCCCTGGTAACCCATGTTTCCAGGAGGAAAGAATCAACTCTTGTTAGTGGTCCTCTAACCTCCAGGCATACACCCAACCACACACCAAAGTAATTAATAAATTAAATGTAATTTTTAAAAACAGGCTGGAGAGATTGCTAATCAGTTAGGAGCACTTGCTGTTTTTATAGAGAACCTGGGTTCAATTTCCAGCACCCACATGGTAGCTCACAACTACCTGTACCTCCAGTTCTAAGGAATCTGATGCCCTCTTCTGGCCTCCACAGGCACCAGGCATGCATATGGAACACATACATACATATTTAAACCAACATTTTTTAAAAAGCAATCAAAGTACTAGCTCCTCATACAGTAAAACATGGAATTGCTCCATGACCCAGCAACTCTACCCCTGTGTATGTACTCACAAGAACAGAAAACAAAAACTCAGGAAGGCACTGATCTATGGCTGTGCATTGCAGAAAATAACTCCAAGCATCCAGCAACAGGTAGGTGAACAGATGAAGTTCAGCTTACACATAGGAATAAAACTCAGCCTTACAAAGAGTGGAGTTCTGCAACATGCTACCACATGGGTGAGCCTTGAAACAATTATCTGAAGTAAAAATTAGCCAGACATAGAACAAATCAATATGGCTCTACTAATACAAGGACAGAGGGTAGCTGAGAAGTTTCTAGGAGCTGAGGAGGAAAGAACACTGCTCAATGGACACAGAGTTTGTGTTTGGATTGATGAATTGTTTTGAAAATAGACAGTGGTGGGCTGGAGAGATGGCTCAGCAGTTGAGAGCACTGACTGCTCTTCCAGAGGACCCAGGTTCAAATCCCAGCACCCACATGACAGCTCACAACTGTCTGTAACTCCAGTTTCAGGGGATCTGACACCCTCACACAGACATACAAGCAGGCAAAACACCAACGTACATAAAATAAAAACAAATAATTAAAAAAATATATAGGCAGTGGCAAAGGTTGTAAGACACTATGAATGTAATTGATGCTACTTCACTGTACAGTTAAAAGGGGATAAGGTGGGGCAGTGGTGGCACTTGCCCTTAATCTTAGCACTCAGGAGGCAGAGCCAAGCAGATCTCTGTGAGTTCGAGGCCAGCCTGGGCTATAGAGTGAGTTCCAGGAAAGGCTCCAAAGCTACACAGAGAAACCCTGTCTCGAAAAACAAAAATAAATAGGTAGATAGATAGATAGATAGATAGATAGATAGATAGATAGATAGATAGATAAGGATAAAATTCCTTTGTTTTGTTATATGTATTTTAAAGATTTATTTTTTGTGTATGAGTGTTTTACCTGCAATGTAAGGGTACCATGTACACACAGTGCCCATGTGGCCAGAAGAGGGCATCAGACCCCCTGGAACTGGAGTTCCTGGTGTTTGTGAACCACCTTGTGGGTTCTGGGAACCAAAGCCAGGTGAGGCACCTCTCCAGGCCTCTGCACTGGAATTCTTGGCTCTCAGCCAGTGAGAGACTTCAACCAGAGTGCAGGTGAGGGCTCCGTTCTCTTCCAGTGTCCACTTATGTCCTCTTACTTTTTCCTGTCTTCCTGTATTGCTTGAAGGAGCGACGGGAGGTAGAGCACTGGAAAGTCTGTGGTCTTCATAAGAAGTGTGCTCATCTCTCTATCACTCTGATCTTTTTCTTTTATCATTTTTACAAAGAAGGACCCAGGTTGGACCCAGGGCCTTGGCATTCTGGCAAGTATGTGTTCTATGCTGAGCTACATTCTCAGCCTTAAGAAGTTTGTTTTTATTGGTGGGGAGGGGTGTCTGTTTGTTTAAGATTTATTTATTTTATGTATATAAGTGATCTATCTGCATGTATGCCAGAAGAGGGCATCAGATCCCACTATAGCTGGTTGTGAGCTGCCGTGTGGTTGCTGGGAATTGAACTCAGGTCCTCTGGAAGAGCAGCTGGTGCTCATAACCACCGAGCCATCTCTCCAGCCCCGGTAATTATAGTCCTGATTGTATCTCTTAGGATGCTCATTCTTTATTTTCTTTCATTCTTTTGTATGTTTGCGTGTGTGTGTAACTCTCTCAAGTTGTCCCTTTGACCTCCACATGTTCATAATGGCATGCAGGCACACATATGGGGGAGGGGTACATAAATAAATGATTCAAAAAAACCGAAGGCCTAGAGAACGATGCAGTTTGCTCGAATTCACACAGACCATTAGTGGAAGAGTTTGGATTTGAACCTGGGTAGCCTAGCTCTAGAGTTCTTGCCTAGAAGGGCACACTGATCTCAGACTATCCACTTCTTGCTATAGTTCACCCCAATACTGTCAAAATCTCAACAGACACCCCCATACACACACACACACACACACACACACACACACACACACACGCACTCACGCACGCACGCACGCACGCACGCACGCACGCACGCACGCCCATGCACATAGCCTTACTTACTCAGAGTGAATCACCACCCCAGTGGATCCCGGAGGCTCAGTGACTCTCAGACCTGCTTCATCAGAAGAGGAAAGACTGGCCCTTCTGTCAGAGGCCATCTTGTTGGTCAAGGAACTCTTGGATTCTAGAACATCACCGTGCTTGGCATCTGTAACACAGGGTCTCCATTTAAGTATATTGATGAAATACCTGACAGTCTGTTTTATTTCCTAAATTATATTTGAAAAATGGGGGAGGGGTATCTGGTGAGGTGGCTCAGTGGGTAAAGGGGCTTGCGGCCAGGCCTGACAACCTGAGTTCAATCCCCAGATCTCACCAGTGGCAAGAAAGAACTGACTCCTGAGGGCTGTCCTCTAACCTCCACATGGGCACCAGGCAGAAGCACACCTGTACTCACACATACGCTAAGTACAATTTTAAAGCAGCTAGTATTTAGTATTTATTGTGTCCTGGGGTCGTGTTAACACATTATCACATCTAGCTCTCATAAGCGCTCATATTCACACACACACACACACACACACACACACACACACACACACACACACTGAGGAGGAAACAGGTTCAAAAGATTATGCACATGCCTACATTCAGGGAAAAACTAATCTAGACCCAAGGTTGACAACAATACTGTGGTGCCAGAGTCTGAAATCCAGGGCACTAATCCAGACTGCCTGTGCCTCCACACAGCTCACCTGCTCTAAACTGAGTGGAGGAGAACTCTGAAGCAGCTGGGTGTCGCTGTTCACTGTGTGGACACCTTGGCACGTTCTCCAGAAGTTGGCTCATGACCTGAAGAAGTGCCTTCCGAAACTTCCACAAGTCACCTCCCATTATTAACCACTCACTCACAAACGTAACTTTGTGTCCGTCCACCACCACCACCACCACCACCACCCCGTGGCATCTAGAATAGAGCCTGGCAAAGGTGACTCAGATCTCAAGCAGCATCTGAGTGAATAAATGTAAAGAATTACATGGGCTGGGACTGAAGGTCAGTTGCTTGGTGTGCAGGAAGCCCTGGGTTCCATCCCCAGCACTGAAGAAAGCAGGCATGGTGCTCCATGCCTGTGATCCCAGCACTTGGGAGGTAGGGACATGAAAATCAAAAGGTCAAGGTTGCCCTCAGCTACATAAAGAGTTCGAGGAGGAGGGAGAAGAAAAAGAAGAGAAATAATTCTAACCCTCCCAGCCACCCATAATGACAAAAGAGTCCTTTAAGTCTGTGGCTGTCATATGGAAAGATGAACTAGTCTTTTTATTTTGCTGTATGATTTATACTTTATAAAAGTCAATCTGTTCTTTACCATTTTACATCAGCATGTGCCCTGTTTAATTAATTTCTAAGATTTATTTTTATTGTTATTAATTATGTGTACATGTGCACACCTGCATGTCTGTATGTGTACTACATGTGTGCTGCTGCTCATGGAGGCCACAAGAGGGCATCAGATCCCACGGAGCTAGAGTTACAGATGGTCGTGAGCCGCCTGATGTGGACTCTTCTGCAAAAGCAGTAAGTCCTCTGCCTGGCTGAGACACTGCTCTACCCCTCAATCAATTTTTTTAAAGGTCAGATGAGTAGACACTGGATTTCTTTGTGCATAACTTCATAGAGCACAGAAACTCAATCACACAGTGTAATCGCTCGTGGTAAGAAAATCATACAGGCCAGGCTGTGGTGGTGTACACTCTTAATCCCAATGCTTGGGAGGCAGAGGCAGGAGGATCCCTGTGAGTTTGAGGCCATCCTGGTCTACAAAGTGAGTTCCAGGACAGCCAGGGATACATAGAGAAACTCTGTCTTGAAAAATTTTTAAAAAAAAAAGTAGAAGAAGAAGAAAAAAGAAAGAAGGAAGGAAGGAAGGAAGGAAGGAAGGAAGGAAGGAAGGAAGGAAGGAAGGAAGGAAGGGAATAGAAAAGAGAGAAAGACAGAGACAGAGAGGAAGGAGGATGAGGAAGAGGAGAAGATGGAAAGGGAGGGGAAGGGAGGATAAGTGAAAGGAGCTGACACACACACACACCACACCCTTCCCAGAGTTACCCTGGTGATTGAGATAGGATGGACACACACCACACCCTTCCCAGATCACACTGGTGATTGAGATAGGGTGGACACACACCACACCCTTCCCAGATCACACTGATGATTGAGATAGGATGGACACACACACACACACACACACACACACACACACCACATCCTTCCCAGAGTTACCCTGGTGATTGAGATAGAGTGGACACACACCACACCCTTCCCAGCATTTTACTTGTGAATACAAACATCAAAAGTCAGCTGAGCTACTTCCTCTCTTCAAAATCCTCCACCCCATCTTCAGGTTTTCTGGGGTGTGGCACAGGACTGAGGCCTGCGGCAGTTATAGACTCCCAGAGCTCCAGAACCCAGAGTAGCCTTAGTACAGCGAGGCCAGTGGTGACCGGAGGGCTGAGTAGCTGCCATAGTCAAGGCCTAGGAAAGGGACAGAGCCGTGAGGAGGGCAAGACAGTCTCCAGCAACCAGAGAAGGAACCACCTTTATACTAGGCCACGAAAGAGCCAACAAAATACCATATAGACTCCACTCAGACCTCAAAGCAACACAATCAGAAATCAATAATAGAGACAGCCCCAAGCCAAAACCCCACCGTAAGCCTGGGAGCTCAAACCACACTGCTGAATAATTCATCAGAAAGAAATCATAATGGAAACCACATTAACTTTCAATGAACTTAGGTCCTACACATCAAAACCTGTGGGATTCAACTAAAACAGAAATTAGAAACTTGGATTCTTACATGCAAATACTATATTTCACTGAGCATAAGACACCATCTTTTGTTGTTGTTTGTTTGTTTGTTTTTTGGTTTTCTGAGACAGGGTTTCTCCATGTAGTTTTGGTACCTGTCCTGGAACTCTCTCTGTAGATCAGGCTGGCCTTGAACTCACAGAGATCTGTCCGGCACCATCAATTTTAACATTGTTTTATGAACCACAAAGAACAAGGGCTGTCAATTAAGACACGATGCTTCATGGCCTGGAACTGAACCTTTTTCACTTTGTTTTATTTTATCTGTATGTACGTGTAGCATGGCCGGGGGGGGGGGGGGGGGGGGGGGGGGCACGACACGACATGACAGCTTGACCACACAGCTGCCATGACAGGCTTAGGGGCCTAGACACAGCTTCTGTGACAGGCTTACTGGCAGGCAACATCCAGATCCAGGAAAAACCTTAAGCTGACACCATCCAGGGATCCACCCAGGGATGGGAAAGTACCTGACATCCTAAACATTCCAACCATTAGATAAGGTAGCCAGATGTCCAGGAATCTAGCACACACCTGTTTTTGTTTTACAGATACCCTAGACAATTGTCAGCCAATCAGGGTCCTGGACCCTGGAAATCCCCTCACCCCAACCTCTGCTATGATAAAAACTCTGCCCCACCTGAGCTCAGGGCTCTCTGCTCTCACCACTGCGTCCGGCAGACAGAGAGACCAAGTTCGGAGCTTGAAAAGAATAAAAGCTCTTTGCTTTTACATACAGGATTCGGTCTCCATGGTGGTCTTTTGGGGGTCCCTGAGGTCTTTTGGGGGGTCCCTGAGATCTAGGCATAACATAGCAGAGTGTGTATATGTGCCATGTGAATGCAGGTTGCTGAGGAGGCCAAAAGAAGGCATCAGATCCCCTGGAACTGGAGTTACAGGTGGTTCTGAGCCACCATGTGGGTGCTGGAAATCGAACTCAGCTCCTCAGCAAGAGTAGCAAATGCTCCTGACCACTGACCTGGAATTTTTACTTTATCCCTATTGAGGTATTCTTTTAGACTTGGATATAGGTTTTAATCACACTGTCACATGTGCACATACAAAGAATAATTGGTTATGGTATTGTTACACCTTATTCAAAAATCTGGCTTCTCAATCATTTTCCAACTCAGCCATTGATGTCCACATTTTCTACCTAATAGTGACCTCAGTGAAGTGAAAACGTGGATGCTTCTCCCTTGTCTCCAGAATGTTCTTCCAAGCTATGGAGGCGTTTTTCAAGCTTCGGTGCCCACACAGGAAGGACATGGATGACCACTGCGCACCTCTCACTACCTGAAGAGCTGGTGGTGCTAGCTCTAACTCAGAAATGCAAGGTGGCTCAGCGGGGACGAGCACGTGTCCTGTAAGCCCAGGGACTTGAGTTCCACCCCCGGAATCCTCGTCAACTAGGAAGCAGAGAACTGACACCACAGAGTTGTCATCTGCCTTCCTCATACGCATTGTGAGACACACACCTACACACACACACACACACACCTACACACACACACCTACACACACACACACACACACACACCTACACACACACATACCTGCACACACACACACACACACACACACACACACACACCTACACACACATACAAATATATACACACAATAATAATAATTATACAGTTATATAGTTTAAAGCCAGATGTGGTGGCATGCATACATTTTTAGTTCTAGAACTCCTTCAGTAAGATGGAAGACAGAGACAGGAGAATTGTCCATATACTCACAGGCCAGGTAGTCTGGAGTACAAAGAAAGGAAAGACCCTGCCTCGGCAAGGTCTAAAAGTTGTCCTCTGATCTCCACCACACACACACACACACACACACACACACACACACACACACACAAAACACACACACACACACATACTCTCTCTCTCTCTCTCTCTCTCTCTCTCTCACACACACACACACACACACACACACACACACACACACACTAACTCACACAGAAGTAATTGACCCCTATGAACAACGTCAGAAGGTCTTGTCCCTTCACAAGCATTTTGTCTGTGTTGGGATTTGGGGAGGGTTCTTTTCTTGGTGGGGGAGTGGTTGGAGACAGGGTTTCTCTGTGTAACAGAGCCCTGGCTATCCTAAAAATCCCTTTGTAGACCAGGCTGGCCTCTAACTCACTGAGGTCCTCCTGCCTCTGCTTCCCAAGTGCTAGGATTAAAGGTGTGCACCACTGTGACCAGCAGGATTCAGGGAGATTTTAAAAGTCCTACGTCCCCCACACCAGTGAGCAGTGAGTTACACCTACGAGTTGGGGTACTTCCTAGCTTTCTTAGTAAGTTTTACAGTAGCAACACTCTAATGAAACAGTGACCCCAGCTTCTGGGATGGGAAAGCTTGTCTGATGCAAGGTGGTCAGAGCCATCTATCTCTCTGCTAACTGTCATGGTCCCCATTTCAAGCTGACTACAGGATCTCCCTAGGAGTATCCCTGTGTCAAAAGTGGGCTGGAGCATTGAACACGGCCTCAAGATGCCTCCCTGGCCAGGCACAGGCAGAGTGCCTTCCGTTACCAGTGTTGGCCGACCTCCCCACGCCCAGCTCCCAGCTCCTGCCACCTTTTGCTGCCTAGCTCAAAGGCTGTGGTGAGGAATAATAAACTCGGGATTCATACGCTCCTCCAGAAGTTCACCATTCCTCAGGAAACCTGCCGTAATGAATGCCAAGGAAGCCATGACTCTAAAACACTGTAGCACAAGAAAAGATGACACTATCTAAAAAAGCAAAGTGGGGGTTGGAGAAATAGCCCCGGGGTTAAGAGCCCTTGCTGCCCCTGTGGAGGACCTGAGTTCGGTTTCCAGCTCCCTCTTCAGGAGGCTCCCAACCATCGGTAACTCTAGTTCCCTCTTCTGGCACCCATGTGTGACTACACTCATTTTTGTGACTACATACACATTTTTGGCTTGGCTTGGTTTGGTTGGTTTGGTTTTCAAGACAAGGTCTCTCTGTGTAGCCCTGGCTATCCTGGAACTCACTCTGTAGACCAGGCTGGCCTCGAACTCAGAGATCCTCCTGCCTCTGCCTCCTGAGTGCTGGGATTAAAGGTGTGTGCCACCACTGCCCAGCCACATTAATTTTTTAAATGGAAATTCTTCTTTTTAAAGACCAAAAGAAGGTTTTGGAAACCAGAAAGGAATTCAGGGAGAAAGGGAATTTGGAAGAAAGTCTATGTCTTTGGTGCCATCTGTGAAACTCATGGAGTTTCCACATCTTTGGGCAGGAACAACACCTTACATAGATGAAATCTGCTCCTCACGCTTGTCTTCTCGGCTAACTCAAATCCCTCTGTCTGGCAGGGGAAGAATAATTCAGCAAACTATGTTGGCTTAATATGGAGTGTTTTTAATTAAAAAAAAAAACAGCTTCCTATTTCCTGCTTCTTCTGCTCAACAAGCAAGCTAAAGATCTACAGTAGTAAGGGAAGTCAAGGGCCCTCCCTGCTGGAAAAAGGCACACACCCACTCACTGTACAAGTGGCTAGCTTGGCCCCTCCATTCCACAAGACCTGGACTCCCTGGTTTTCTGTTTGTTTGTGTGTTTGTTTGTTTGTTTGTTTGTTTGTTTGTTTGTTTGTTTTTTCGAGACAGGGTTTCTCTGTGTAGCTTTGGTGCCTATCCTGGAACTCACTCTGTAGCCCAGGCTGGCCTCGATCTCACAGAGATCTGCCTGCCTCTGCCTCCCTAGTGCTGGGATTAAAGGTGTGCGCCACCACCCAGCCCTGGACTCCCTGTTAAGCTGAACCTTAGACATGTCTTCTGAAAGGACGTATTGAGAGTAGAACATCCAGTTAAAAAGCACGGGTCCTCGCTAGCTCACCCTCAAAGTGGCTTCCTCCTTATTCCAAACCAAATTGGAAAAACAAAGTTCTGGAAGCTTAAAGTTAAGTTCCCAGGTAGCTCTGCTGGCAGAGCACTTGCCTGACATACATGAAGCCCTGGGCTCAACACCACACAGGACCAGATGATGGCGGAACACGCCTGTGATCCCAGCCCTCAGGAGGTGGGGTAGGAGTTCAGGACCACCCTCTGCTAATATGAACTACCTGAGACTGGGAAGGAAGGAGGAAACGGGGTGCAGGGAGGAAAGGCAGGATCCCAGCCCTCCTTTCTCCTTGCTATCCTTGCCATGTTGGACAGTTGATGGTTCGAAATCCTCCAGCTCCTTCAGCCCAGTTTATAGTTGAGGCTAGGGATCCCTCCCACCTCTCTCTAGGTTATGAAGGAGAATCAGATAATGAAGACCTGGGACCTAGGAGACCGGGGACAAGGCTCCGCTGGGCCAAGACAAGGCTTCTCCAGCTCCTTTTGCAGCACCCTGGCTTGAGCCTGGACTCACCCTGAACGGGTTTTTGGGAAACTGTGGCTGTCCTCTAGCCTCTGCGCCCTCAAGAGAACCTTGTTTCCACTGTTCCTCTTCCGCCTTAAGAGCAATTACAGAGTAAGAGCCATTATTTAATTTAAACCTGCCTCAGAGTGCTCACAGTTTCCACCTTAAGTGCCCCAGCCAATAAGCAGTACCGTATATCTATTAATATCTGAGCAAGAAAAAAAATGGATGTGGACAGGTGCTGGAGGCAAGCAGAATCAGGCCGAAGACCAGCCTCGGTATTTATTTATTAACCAAAGCCCGGGCAGCTCAAACCTCTGACTCCCTTTACTTCCCAGCTGTTTGGAGTTCCAGTCAACAACACGTTCAAATCTCTGCTTTGTCTTTGTTGTTCAGACAGGGTCTCAGGTAGCCGAGACTGGCCTCGAAGTTGCTATGTAACTGAGGATGACCTTGAATTAATCCTCCTGCCTCCACCTCCTGAGTGTGGGCATGGCAGGTGTGAGCACGCCAGCTGTGGCTCCTCCTTTTGCACTATTCTCTGCCTGATCAGATCTTGAATATAGACGTGAGTTGACTGTGTATGCCCCCTAACTAGCTCCCGTAGCTCGGATCTGGAATGTTCTCCAGAAGCCTGTGTTTTAAAGACTTAGTTCCCTTAAGTCACACTATTGGGAGATCGCGGAGGTGGAGAGACAGCTCAGCAGTTCAAACTGCTGTTGCCCTTGCAGAGGACTGGATTTCTATCCTCAGGACCCACGTGGTGGTTCCCACCCATCCATAACTGCAGTCCCAGTGGATCCAGCGCCCCCCTCTAACGCCTGCTGGCACCGGGCGCATAAGCAGGTAGACATCCACGCAAACACGCAGGCAAAACACACATATAAAATAAAGACCGTCTTTAAAAAAACAATTGTAAGAGGCCACTGGGGGATCACCGTTTCTTGACCAAGAGAGGAGATGCTTTGATCTGACATGTGCCGTCACCACAAGATACGCCACCAAGAGGTCCAAAGTAACAGGGGCATGAACAGAAACTCTAAAGCTATGAGCCAAGCCTGGAACGACAGAGGCTGATGACGATCCCAGCACTTGGGGAGTTGAGACAAGAAGATGGAGAATTCCAGGCTAGCCTGGGCTACATATGGGGGTAGCAGTTTTTGAGAAGGGAGGCGGGGAGACTATAAAGCCACAGGCTATGAGGTTATAAGCCCACCCAGGACTCAACTGTATCTCCTTTCCACCTTGGTCACGCCCAAGTCACTTTTCTCTGGAACCTTCTCCAGCTCTCTAGCACAGGCCGCTCTTGAAATGGAAGGAAGCTGGCAGCCGGGTTTGCCGTTTCCAGCACTCATGGGCTCCCCTGAGCGCGTGGTGATTTTAAACATGAAAAGCAACCGGAGACAGACAAAGCGTCTTGTTAGAAAGGCTGTCTTTCAAAGCCAACATACCCCTTGAGCCTTTGATCGTCATGAGGCAGAGCAGGGGCCTCGTGGTGTTCCTGGGTTTGGATGCCAACTCTCCCTACCCCCACCACCCCGCCCGCCCTCCCTCCCTCCCGACTCAGGGCTCCAGAGAGTCCTCGTCCCGCCCAGCCCCAGAGTCTCCTTTCCACCTCCCGGCCCTACACCCACTGCCCTGGGGGAGCCCTTGATCTACCCTTGGAGGACTCCATGGAGGATATGGCCCCGATCAACGCTCCAACCGGCAGCCGAACTACCGAATGCCAGGATGCGAAGCGAAAGCATGGGCGCATGCCACTGCCTGCAGGCTCGGTCCAGGGTTGCCAGGACAACCCGCCCCAACCCGCTAGTCTTGGTGCCTCTCTCCCTGCACCCCGCGCCCTGGCCTGGCTTGAAGATGGGGGTCTCAGGCCTAAGGGCTGCAGAACCTCGGGATTTTGTTTCAACTTGTGGGTCTTTTCCAAGCAACCCTCTCCGCTCCTCCTGTAACCTCTAGTGGCCGTGAGCGACGCATCCTTCGCAAAGCTTGCAGATGCGGGTTTAGAATCGGCCCTGATTAGGCAGGGCTCACCCACTATTCACAGCGCCTTTTTCTGGGCCAGGCTCGCTGCTGGATCCTTCAACAGCCAGCTGCGCTTTTCAAAATAGAAAACTGACTTTGAGCAAAGGCTCATTCAAGGTCACCCAGAAAACGGAGTCACCCTCACAAACCCATCATTCTTTCCATGGTATAGATTGAAATTTATCTTTCTAACCCTTTCCCCTAGTATATCTTACATAGAAAGTTATTGGGTTTGGGATTTTTTTTTTCTCCAACTCAAGCTTAGTCTCTAAATTTATATTGAGACCTACTTTCTCCTATGGTTAAGTGGGGAAAAATACGAATGTTTTAATTAATTTAAATACTCATTTGTGCGTGTGCTGCATGCATGTGTGTGTGCACGTGTGTGTGCGGCACACTAGCCCATGCACGTGCATGCAGCGGCCAGAGGTCATGTGTCATCCTCCATTGCTCTCCACCTTATTTTTTGAAACAGGGCTCCTCACTGACCCTGGAGCTCACCCACGGTGACAGCCAGGCAGTCCCGGAGTCCCAGGGGATCTACCTATCTCTGCCCCTCCTAAGCAGGGCACATGGCCCTTAGTGGGCTGTGGATCTGAACCCAGGGCCTCACCTTCGTGGAGCAAGCACTGAGCCATCTCCACAGGGTGGTTTATTTTTAATATTTTCATTGACTGTAAAAAGCAACGACAGACTGGAACTCTTGAAACTGTGCGTAGGTGGGGGAGGTGCTCTCCAGGCCACACCCCTCGCTGAGGAGCCGTCGAGTGGCGGCTGGGGTTATAAAAAAAGACGGAATGGCCACCTGTGAGGTCAAACACGGTTGAATAGTGTGAGTTTCACAGGACTGGATTTTAATAAATGTTAACATGTAATAAAATTTTAGAATTCCTAGCAGGGTCCACAAGGTCCCAGACAAGAGACAGATTAGAAGGTCCCAGCTCTCCCCGGAGCGGAAGCGGAGCATTACTAAGGTACTGTTCGTTACAGCTGAAGTACTTTTCACATTAATGGTAAGTCTTTACTGTAAGCATCCCTTCTGGGGGCCAGAGTAGCCCGATTCTTGTTTTATTTTATTGAGACGGTCTCACTAGGTCGCCCCAGCTAGGCTGGACCTCTCCGTGTAGAGCACTGTGTCCTGAATGCTGGGATCAGGTGGTCTGACTCTCTCTCCACTGACTGTGTTAGCTCTCTCCCAGGAGCCCTGACTGCTGGGCAGGACTGTCATCCACAGTCAGGCGGGCCACCCCGGTGGTGGCAGCGGCCACTCTGACACTCCAGGGACTTGAGGAAGTTGCACAGCTACCCACAACCACAGGCGCTGGCTGCTGAAGCTCTCTGGCTGTTGGAGGCGCTGCCCCGCCCATGACTGCTCCCAACAGCTTGCCCTGAACTCTCTGTCATCAAACGCTCTGGTAAACTCGGAAGGATCTTGCCTTTCCCACCCAGACCAGAAGAGGGACGCTTTCCCGGAGGCCCAGCCGAGAACCTGTAACTGGTGCAAGTGAAGGGACCAAGCAGATGCCATAACAGACTGCTCAGTCCTTTCTCGGAGATCAGGCCTCAATTTCAGTTTCCGGAGACTTGAGCAAGCAGTTTCTGGGAGGGCTATGAACAAAAGACATAGTCCTTGCAGTAGCTCCCTTTCTGCACATACTCTGACTGCTCACGGTTCAGCCAATTGTTTACTGTCTGGGACCCCTCAGCAACTTAGAACTATGTGCATGGGCCAATGTGAACGTGCAAGGCCAGCCAGCCCCCATGGCAGCTCAAGGACAAAGCCTGGGACTTATCCAGGCCTGCCCCCAAAATGATAACTGTAACCCCCAACCAGTAAATTTAAAGGTTACATACCCTCACCCAACCATATGACGCCAAGGCTTGTGCCACCCTGCTTGCAGCTTTTCCCTTTGAAAATCCCTCACCCTGAGAGCTCAGGGCCGTCCTCCTCCTCCCGCTGTGTCAGATGTTGGACACGGACCGAGCCCGGGCTTGCTTGTTATCAAGAAACCCCTGTGTGTTTTGCATCGGATCTTGGCTCTGTGGTGGTCTTGCTTGGGGGGTCTCGAGACGCGTCCACCACACAAGCATAGTCCTTCATTGCACGAGAGTCGGCTGTGGTTGGCGCAGTGTGGCTGTGGATGCAAGTATTCAGCTCCCTTTGTGAACAGACAGGTGGGAGACATTCTTCTGTGCTGCCTCTTGGGATTACAGTGGTAGGCCCAAAAAAAGGCTTCTCTCAAGTGGTGTGTGTGTGTGTGTGGTGTGTGTGTGTGTGGTGTGTGTGTATGTGTGTGTGTGTGTGTGTGTGTGTGTGTGTGCACATCCGTACATACGTGTGGAGACAGTGGCTGATGGCAAGTGTTTTCTTCAGTCACTCTCAACCTTATTTCCCTTTGTTCTTGTTTTTCCCAGACAGGGTTTCTCTGTGTAGCCCTGGATCTCACTCTGTAGACCAGATCTGCCTGCCTCTGCCTCCTGGGTGCTGGGATTAAAGATGTGTACCACCACTGGCCAGCTTTCCCCGTTATTTTTTGATAGAGGGTCTCTCACTGAATAGTTTACCTATCCGGCTAGATTATCTGGCCAGCAAACCCGGAAGGATCCGTTCATCTCTGCCTCCCTAGTGCTGGGATCACAGGCCCGTTTCTCCAAGCTTTTCGAGACAGGTTCTGAGGATCAAACTCAGGCTTTAGAGCTCTCCACAGATGGAGCCATCTCCCTAGGCCTTCATGCCTCCTCCCTTAGCCGAGTGGACTCATCTAGTAACGGGAAGAAGGAAGGATACATCGGTGAAGCAGGCCACAGTGGAGATAACAGGACTAGACCACAAAAGAAAGCTAGAGAGAAAGTTCCAGAGAGCTGTGGAGCGCTAAGACTCCAACATCCTGAGCACAACACGCATGACATTGGTTGCTGCGTGAATAAGGGTCCCGGAACCTGAGACCTGAACAAGAACTGTAACCACAGAAGGTGCCATTTGCTGCCACCCCCTCCAGAAGCGGAGGATTCCCAAAACTGCTGAGTGCTGGCCACTGACGGTAAAGTTAGCCTCCAACCTGAGAGCTCTAAGTCTCTGGCTTCGGAAGGACTTAGAACGCTAAACCTCTGGGGCTAGGGCACTCAGCTCAGTTTGCCAGCCCTAGAAGATCTTGTCCTCAACATTCTGTGATCCCTATAGGGTTCCTGCCATCTGATCGGGGGCAGAGACAGGAACTGACTTAAGCCTGCGTGTCCATGACCTTCACTCTTAAGGGTCCCAGCTTCCTCAGTTCAGTGACCTGGAGTTTGGCTCCAGGCAGGGAAGCAGGAGCTGCGGGCAGACCCTGGACAGGGAGAGCAGCTGGTGGTTGGTTTCCCACACCTCCTGCAACCCCATCCTTGAGAGACGCTGCAGCAGGAGCAAAATCTAGATGTCTGGGGATAAGAGAAAACCAGCAGCTGAGGAGAAAGGTATCAGATAAACTCTCCCTCTTCCCGCATGGGTCTTGGCAAGACAGGAAGTGATGCCGTGAACAGAAACTTGAGTCGGGCATTATCTGATGGCTGAGGCGTCGCATACATTGGGAAGAAGGCCGTGTGTTTGTTCAGGCCCCAGAGCTGCAAGCTAAATCGGGGGATGGAGGCCCAGCAGCACTGCCAAACCTCCTACAGAAGCCCTTCTTCCTCAATGTCAGAAAAAGGTCACCCACCCAAGTCACGGCTCCCGTTTGGACCATCGGTGTCCACCAGAGGGCAGTGTAACCCCAGGCATGGGGAAGAGGATGCCCGCTCTGTCACAGCAAGGCTGGGGCCTCACCGGGGCGGGGTGGGTGGCCTGTTGAGTGGCAGGCTGAGTTACAAAAACGGGGTGAGGAAGTACGACTGACCCCAGATCCAGCCTCCAGATCTGCAGCGGAGGACAGTTCATCTCCAGATTTACTATCAACTCAGGTCAGGAAGGACCCATAACCACCTATCTTCCGAGTTCCACGAACAGTTCAGTGCAGAGACTCCAAGGTGAATACAACACAGCCTTGGGAGCTGGCGAGAAGGTTCCGGTAGAAAGTGCTTACTCCCTAAGCTCAAGGACCAGAGTTCAATTCCCAGTACCCGCGTAAAAGAGCCAGACCTTCATTTTCTCACTTCATAAAGAGACAGACAGGGATGGGGGACAGTGGGGTAGCCAGTCCAGTTAGTACCGGGACTTCAGAACCCGACTTCCTTGCTCTGGTTTTCGTAGTGAGCCTGGGTCCTCACTTCAGCCCCGTATCCCAGGCCGTCATGTGTGTGCTCTCTGCAATGATGGGGTCCACTTGTCATCTCGGTACTAGCCAGGCCATCGTCACTCCCATTACTGACGGACAGTTTGCCCAGGAGAGATCTGAGATGATGAGTGTTCCCAGAAGTGCCAAAAAAGAAAGAAAAGAAAGAGAGAAAGAAGGGGAAGTACCTTTATTCTAGGATGCCAGGGTAATGTAAATCAGTACCCACGATGCTAAAGCGTATTTAACATGTACAATACGTAAAGCAGATCAGGGTATCCACCCAGACAAGCAGATCAGGGTATCCACTCGGGCAAGTGGAGTGCCTGTGCTCTTTGGGGTGGGGAGGGAGAAGCCTGAAGTGGGTGGGGCTGCCATGGGATTCCTTGAGTACTAAGATTAACCCAATAGGCACTAGAAAGCCTCTGCTGTGCTGTTAGAGGGGTGATCGGCGGGTAATGAAACCTGTGCACATCCTCAGGCTTCCTTTGCCCTCTGAATCCGCTCCCCACAGCCCCCATGCTGTTTTGTGTCTGGGAAACTGACCTATAGGTGCTTACATCCCCAACCCCCAGCTCCCACAGAGGAAAGGAGAGAAGGGGAGGGAAGCAAATGTGGGGTACTTCTTCCCCCAGCTCCCCATGGTGGTCTGTCTTGTCCATGTCCTCTCCTTGAGGCCACTGTCCACGCACACAGAGAGAGACACAGATAGACAGATGGATAGATAGATGGATGGACGGATAGATGGATGGATGGATGGACGGACAGACATATAGACAGACAGATAGATGATAGATAGATAGATAGATAGATAGATAGATAGATAGATAGATAGATAGATAGATAGGTGGGTAGATGGATGGATGGATGGATGGATGGATGGATGGATGGATGGATGGATGGATGGATGGACGGACGGACGGACAGACAGACAGACAGACAGAGAAATGCCCTGTAACTGCTTCCTTCATGGACCCCGCAGGCCTGGAAGTAGGAATATGCTTTTGCTGTTCCAGCCCTGGGCACCGCCCCATCCCTTAAAGCTGCGCCTTCGTAAATAGCCATTTACTACAATCCGCAGCCACCCCATTGAGTCAAGTGTGCCATCTCTCTCCTACTGAGACCCAAGAGGGAGATCCATCTGATAAGACGGAAAGGCAGTTAGAAATGATGCTCAGAAGAGAGCAGGCCAGCAAGGACCTGCTAGACACGAGAAACAGCCCTAGGCAGTAAAGACAACATCGAGACCTGGGACCTGAGAAAGAAATGTCTTTAAAATGGACCTGATGGTGCGTTCATCTCTGTGCAAGCTAGAAAGGAAAGTGAGGTCACAGGGGTCGTGAAGTTGGATTCAGGCAGGCTGAGGATAGATGTCACAGATTTATGTGTAGTTGAGGAGGCTTTTTCTGTTGCCTGAAATTGGTACTTGGCCCTCCGAATTGGGAACAGAAGCATTACGTAATCCATATTGTTTTGTTATTGTTCTTGTTTTTGTTTTGATTTGATTCTGAGACTGTTAGCCCAGGCTAACCTCAAACTTGAGTTCCTCCTGCCCCAGCTTTCCAAGTACTGGAAGACAGATGCGCCTCACCACATCCCACAGAAGTGATCCACATTTCTAAAGAGAACATCTGCCAGCAGGGGGCAGACTCTTCCTGGGGCCTAATTAAAAAAAAAAAAAAACTGTAAACAGCTAAACGCTGCAAAACTTCTGTACCTTTTCCAAAAAGATGTGTGTGTGTGTGTGTGTGTGTGTGCGCGCGTGTGCGTGTGCGTGTGCGTGTGCGTGTGTGTGTGTGTGTGTGTGTGTGTGTGTGTGTGTGTGTGTGTGTTATTGAGCCATCAAACCAGCCAGTACTGTGAAAATCAACATGGTAACATGGATACCTGACGCTGACTCCTGCAGAACCCTCCCCGAGCCTAGGCCCCTTACTCAGCAGGCCTGCTGTGAGGAGGGATGCTAGATCCTTGTGGACTGGACCTGTCAGCGGACAGCCTGCCCACACCCCATGCCCCCATTTCCATTTCCTCAGTAGGTAAGTGTGTTTGGACATTCGGTCTCCGACTAATAGTGCTGTTTGGGAAAGTTTGTCAAATTTAGGAGGCAGAGCCTCACTGGAGGAAGTAGGTCACTGAGGGTGAGGTTTAAAGTTCTATGGCCCCACTTCCTGTCTGCTCTCTGCCTCAGAAGTAATGCGATTAACCCCTCACTCTCCTGATGCTATGAGGTACCCACCGGAGAAGACCACTCAGACAGTCTATAGTCAACTGAAAGTCTTTATTCCAGCCAACGGAACTACACTCCGGTATTTGGGACCCAAGTGTAACCTCACTTGGAGTGTTAAGAGTAAGTGTATTCTGACTTTTCCCACAGAGACCGTCAGCTCCCCAGTAATGACACAAAGACTACTTATTAATTATAAAAGCTTGGCTCATAGCTTAGGCTTGTTTCTAACTAGCTCTTATAATTTAAATTAACCCATTACTTAGCTTTCTGCTTTGTGGCTTTATTACTTCATCTCTGTATTGCTCATCCTGCTTGCTCTCTGTGTACCCTGACATCTCCTTTTCTTCTTCCCAGCATCCTCTCTGCCCCCCAAATCCTGCCTAGCTATTGGCTGTTCAGCTTTTTATTAAAGCTATCTAAGTGACATATCTTCACAGTGTACAAATAGATTTTTTGTTGTTGTTGTTGTTTTTGTTTTTGTTTTTCAAGACAGGGTGTCTCTGTGTAGTTTTGGTATCTGTCCTGGATCTCGCTCTGTAGACCAGGCCTACATCTGCCTCCTGAGTGCTGGAATTAAAGGCATGTGCCACCACTGCCCAGCTACAAATAGATTCTTCTACAACATTTCCCTGCTGTGGGATGTCATTCTGTATGCTGTGAATATGTGTTGCTTTGATTTGATTGATAAATAAAACGTTGATTGGCCAGTAGCCAGGCAGGAAGTATAGGTAGGGCAGGCAGATGAGGAGAATTCTGGGAAGAGGAAGGCTGAGTCAGGAGTCACCAGCCAGACACAGAGGAAGCAAGATAACTAGGCAGAACTGAGAAAAGATACCAAGCCACGTGGCTAAACATAGATAAGAATTATGGGTTAATTTAAATGTAAGAGCTAGTCAGTAATAAGCCTGAGCTAATGGCCATACAGTTTGTAATTAATATAAGCCTCTGTATGCTCACTTGGAAGGCTCAAGTGGAAGAGATTTGTCCCAACCACTGGCCAGGGAGGACACAGGAAAACTTTCAGCTACATTTCCCCCTTTTTGTCTAAATGAAAAGGAAAAGTTTTAGCTCTAACATATACAATAGAAACAATTATCAAGTAAGAATTACATTCACAATGTCCAGTCCATTGTATTTGGCAAATTCAGAGAAAATACTCCATTAACTATCCTTTCTTGAGGAGTCCAGAGTTTTGTACCTAATTTACTTTCTATCATGACTAAGGAAAACTCTATAACTATCTAATCTTCAACTGCATCAAAGACCTGAGAAGGATATAATATTACCTGAGTAAACAGGAAGTGCAGAGCAAGCAACTTCCAAAACTATAGAAACCTCTGCCTGCCTGGACAGTCACTCAAGTTTCCTCTGTAATGTTGGGGCATCCAACTCTGGCCTACAGATCTAGAATATCTGACAGACTTTTCTGTGAAGCAGGAATTTCAGAAGGACTGTCCTGCCTTATCTTGGCAGTTGCCTTCTTTTGTGTCCTGCTTGTCCAGTTTGGACAGCATGCTATCAGCCATCCAGGCAAGGCCATTTTCTTGCCCAAATGGCTAGCTATTGCCACAAAAAAAGCAAACTCCATATGGAGGTTCTTCGATGCCCATCATCCTTTTTTGAAGTAAATTGGTGCTGCCAGGAGCAGATGTGTCTCACTATCATGAAAAGCCTTCTATTACTAAAACATTTTAAATGCCATATTCTGCAGGACTCTGAAGTCTTTGAAGATGGCCTATCTATCTAAAATATATCTTTGTATGACTTTGAAAACATATGTAACATGATTATAAACTTAATTGTAATAGATGACTAACTATTAACCTCTATTTCTTTATTATCCTAAATAGCTTTCAAGTACATTACATTTTTTTAAATGAACTGTATAGGTACAATGTCTTAAACAAGAAACGTATATACAGTATAAGAAAAATAACCTTAAATGTGTATTAGTGCCAAGCAGTGGTGACACACGCCTTTAATCCCAGCACTTGGGAGGCAGAGGCAGGCGGATCTTTGTGAGTTTGAGGCCAGCCTGGTCTACAGAGCGAGATCCAGGAAAGGCTTCAAAAGCTACACAGAGAAACCCTCTCTCAAAAAAAAAAAAAGTGTATCAGTATGCAAAAATCCATACCAATGTAAAATATTTGAGACTAGTGGTTGTTCAAAAGTAGACTCAGCAATCTACCATTTTATCTCATCATTTCTATATTATATTCCTCTTTTTCCTTCAGAAAAAGATCCCTGAATCTAATCTTTGTTTAGCCTTCTCCCTGACCATGACCAGTAACAATTTGTAACCAACACCCCTAAATGATGACAAATATCCATAACCCACCAAACAACCAAAACCACCCACCCTACCCCTTGGGAATGTGGGTGTTGTGTTCTCTAGACTGCTTCCTGTTGTCTGGGGGTGATGGCATCTTTGGGGGACCCTGAGGAAATTAGAATAATAATCAAGTCTGTGAGGTTGGACCTTCTCAGCCAGCAGCCTTGAAGCTGTTCTGGATACAGAACTCTGAACAGAGGCACTCTGGGAGGCTGGATCACCTGGGCCACCCATTTTTATTGATGTCTGGTCTCCTGGCTCTGAAAACACATAAACTTTCAAAGGTAATATGCATATCTGCATTAACACAAGTATGGATTCTGCAGTGTGCACAAGCCAGCCAAAGATGAATTTTTGTTCTTTGTTTGAGCAGGTAAAATATATGTCACCTGTCTTGAGTTTTTCTAGGTTTATTTCTTTATGTCTGTAGCCAAGATTGTCTCCCCTGATCAAATCTGATTTATATCAACCTTAATGAATCCACAGCCTTTCGTTTTCTGTGGAAACAGAGCATAACCTCTTCCCCAAAGTAACATATTTTTTGACTTCCATTTTGAAGTTAAAACATTTTTAAAATATATAGGTTAGTTTAATTTAGGAGTTTTCATAATCCAGTGTCTCTCAGCAGCTATTGTTTGCCTATCACCAATCAAAAAATTTAAAGTCAATACAACACCCTACAGGATCCAGACTCCCTGTGTATTTCCCATCTCTACATGTCTTGTCCTTTTTATATTACTTAATTTTCTCTTTAAAGACTTTATCTTATTATTTATAAACTATTTTTTCTATGCCTATACCTATTTTCTTTTCTTCTTTAAGCCTATGAACATTTTTTTAAACACGCTGTAACCTGTTTAGAGGGTTTTTTCCATCTGGATCTGTCTTTACTACATACCTGTAACCCTTTCTGACTGCATGAGCAAAACCTAAGCCACCATGCAACTTAGCTTAGCACACGGTGTTGGCAGCCGGCTCTAGCCCACCAAAACCAGCCCGCCTGAGACTGCAGGACTAGGAAGCAACATCTGGCTCTTCGTTCAGAATTTTATTTATTTATTTATTTATTTATTTATTTATTTATTTATTTATTTATGCTTTTTCAGGTCCTATGTTTGGATATTTGAGGTCCCACATTGGACACCATTTGTAGTCTGACATTTTTATTGGGACCATCAGCTCCCCAATAATGACACAAAGACTTCTTAATTATGAAAATTCGGCTGATAGCTAGGCTTTTTTCTAACTGGCTCTTATAACTTAAATTAACCCATTTCTATTCATTTACTTTCTGCCTTGTGGCTTTATTACCTCATCTCTGTATTGCCCATCCTGCTTGTTCTCTGTGTCCCCTGGCATCTCCCTTTCTTCTTCCCAGCATCCTCTCTGCCCGGGAAATCCTGCCTAGCTATTGGCTGTTCAGCTTTTTATTAAACCAATCCATGGAGCTTCTCATCAAGGAGATCAAATCCTAGTTAAATCTAACATGGCCTCAGAAAGAATACAAGATGAAGGAACCTCTGTATTATCTCACCTGTCACACTGACATCATGTCTTCCCTTCCATAATGGATAAAATCCCCTCAACCTGTATCTAAAATAGTGATATCATGTCTACCCTTGCCATAATGGATTAAATCCCCTCAAACCTGTGTCTAAAATAAATCCCTCCTCTCTGACGTTGCTTCTTGTGAGAGATTTGGTCACAGCAAAGAGAAAAGTCCCTAATCCAGCCTGGTTGCCTCTCTGCTGACCTTTGATCAGAACCAGGGACAAAGAGCTTCCATCCAGTAGAGTTGGCTTTAGAAAGGAGGTGAGGAAGAAGATTCCTTCTTGGGACAGATGGGCTTCTGCACACAAACTCTAAGAAAAAAATGCAGACTGGGTTGGACAGGGACCTCGGTGTGGGATATCCTTGGCCTGAAAAGAAGAGTGCAAAGCTGAACCAGAGGACAACAGTCCAAGAGAGCAGGAAAGGCGGCACATCAGTGTAAAGGCATCAGTGCAGCTGAAAACGCTCCAGCTCGTGCTACGACTAAAGGTCACAAACACAAGTGCCGTGGCGTGGTCGCCAGCCACCCTGAAAGAGTGTAAGAGAGTGTGCCCACAGCCCAGGCTGGTCATAGGATGGAGCGACCTGCTGAGCTCTGTGGTCCAATCCACCTTCTACACAAGCGTGAGAATAGAGTTTCCCTGGGAAAAGAAAAGAGAAAACTAAGGCCAGCAGGCTGGCCAATGAGAAGCTGAGGGAACAAAATGGGGGAGGGGCGCTGATGAATTCAGAGGGTGCTGCCCTCATTACATCAGACTTGGGCTGTTGTTCAATGTCTAGACAGAGAAAACCCAGCATCTTCCCCCTTTCTCTTATTTTTAAGGAGAAATCTGGGCCACCATAGGAATCAAACTCTTTGGAAACCTCTCAGTCACTGACAGTACTGGTCAAAGACACCAGACAGGTACAGTGTTCACAAATGACGTGGGGGGGGGGGGGGCAAGTGCCTGCACCCATAAGAATCAGAAGGGGGCACCAGATCCCCTGGAACTGGAGTTCCAGGCAGTTATGAAGCTCAGAACAGAACTCCTGTCCTCTACAAGAGCAGCAAGCACTCATAACGACTGAGTCGTCTTTCCAGTCATAGAGATTTGTTTGTTTGTTTGCTTTTGTTTTTCGAGACAGATTTTCTCTGTGTAGCTAACCCAGGTTGTCCTGGAACTCACTCTGTAGACCAGGCTGGCCTGGAATTCACAGAGATCCACCTGCCTCTGCCTCCTGAGTGCTGGGATCAAAGGCATATGGAACCGTGGCCCGGCTTCCAAGCGCCTCTTTCCATTAAGCCCTGTTTTCAAATGTCTTTTAATGAACTCCAATCCTGATTCATATCTGCTCACCTTGAAATTCTTTTTGGCAAAGGATCCAGCTTTACCTGAGTGAAGAAAGTCTCTAAAGGATAAAGGAACTCCTCAGGCTGCGGGAGACAGCAAGCACTCCTAACCACTGAGCTATCTCTCCAGCCTCCACCACTATTTTTTCTTTTAAATAAGCACATGTCTGGGTATAAGGCCTATCAATTTGGAAAGAAATCTTTCAGAGAAGGGCCAGCGAGATGGCTAAGCAGGTAAAGGAGCCTGATAACTAGTGGGTTCCAGATAACTAGTCAGCTGCCTTCAACACCATGCTGTGGCACGTGAGGAGAGAGAGAGAGAGAGAGAGAGAGAGAGAGAGAGAGAGAGAGAGAGAGAGAGAGAGAGAGAGAATGGAAAAAAAAAAACAAACGAAGAAGAAAGATTCCAGAACCATCACTGGCAGAGGCGGCGGCAGCTCTGAACACAGCTTTCATGCCTGAGAGGCCGGGCTCACTGAGCAGAACCCCGCCCCATGCGGTCCACTTGCTACTGTGATGCACAAAGTTCGCTACGAAGTTGGCAGTTCCTGTTCCACATGCCCCGGACCATGGTGGGCATCTGAATACCAGCTGACTAGCAGCGTCTCCCAGTGGTGACAGGTAATAGAGGACAATCCACAGGAGCGGCCCTGAACGCACCACAGCTGGCTGGGGACTGGCATCACAGAGCTGCACACTAATTAACTTATACCAAGTATAAAGAGACCAGAGCGGTGAGGTGCCTGGTGTTCAGGGTGACAGCCAGTCGGCTCCCCATCACACGTCCATACCTGGAATGGCCACAGTCACAGAAACAGAAAGTGGATTGGTGGCTGCCAGGGACTGGGGAGTGTTCAGAGGGCACAGAGCTTCAGTATGGAGATGGAAAACGGTCATGGGCACAGTAACTTGAGCGGATGTTTTAAAGTGGTTAAATGGGGGCTGGAGAGATGGCTCAAGAGGTAAGAGGTCCTGCTGCTCCCGTAGAGAACTGAGTTCGGTTCCCAGCACCCAAGTGAGATGGCTCACAGCTGCAGGTATGGCCTATAACTCCAGCTCCGGGGGTCTGACACGCTCTTCTGGCTCCTTTGAGCACCAGTGTTTATGTGCGCACACACACATACACATAGTTACAAATAATTTTAAGCCGGGTGTGGTGGCACACACCTTTAATGCCAGCACTCAGGAGGCAGAGGCAGGAGGATCTCTGTGAGTTTGAGGTAAGCCTGGTCTACAAATCAGTCCCAGGACAGCCAGGGTTACACAGAGAAAACCTGTCTTGAAAACACAAAAAGCAAAAAACAAGGCCCTATATGTTCAATACCAGTACTTCACAAAGCAGACAATCCCAGCACTCAAGGATGGAGGTGGGATTGGATGGTGGAGACAGGGTGATCTCGTCCGAAGTCATTCATCTTCAGCTACATAGAGAGTTTGAAGTCAGCCTGACCTACTTGAAACCCTGCCTCAGGATAACAAAGTCTCAAAATAATAATAATAATAATAATAATAATAATAATAATAATAAATAATGTTTGGGGGAAGTGATGGCAAATGCTTGTAACCCCAGCACTCAAAAGGCAGGAGGATCAGAAAAGTTCAGGGCCAGCCTAGTCTATGTAGTCAGTTTCAGGCTAACCAGAGCTACATGAGGGCCCGCCTCAAGAAAAAAACAAAACAAAACAAAAAGTAAACTAGTACATAAATAATTTTAGTTTTAAAATTTATGCCAGGGGGTGGTGGCACACGCCTTTAATCCCAGCACTGGGAGGCAGAGGCAGGCAGATCTCTGTGAGTTCAAGGCCAACCTGGGCTACAGAGTAAGTTCCAGGAAAGGCACAAAGCTACTCAGAGAAACCCTGTCTCAAAAAAAAAAAAAAATTGTGATCACTGGGAAATCCACCTTTCTGCATGTGTGTTATACTTTGGTGGTAACTGAGGTGGGGGTGAGGTGCCCATGCATGGGTATGGAGAAGCCAGAGGAAGATGGAGGCCTTCCTCTATTGATTTCTGCCTTATTCCTTTGAGACATGCTCTCTCCCTAAGATGGACATCCCTATTTGTGTGTGTGTGTGTGTGTGTGTGTGTGTGTGTGTGTGTGTGCGCGCGCGCTCTCATTAGTACAAGTATGTGTGTGTGCTCAATCATGTGTAGGTATGTGGGGGGGGGGTTAACATTGTGTTTGCATATGTTGAGTGCATATGCCTGTGTGTACCTGTGGAAATCTGAAACTGATGCTCTGTGTCTTCCTCAACTGCTCTCCATTTTATTGAGGCCAGGTCTCTGGCCGATCTGGTTAGCCTTGTTAATCAGATTATCCCGGGAAACTCCTGACTGTGCCTCCCGACTGCTGGGGTTGCAGACAGAGCCACACTACTGGACATTTATGTCGGCTCTGGAGATCTGAACTCTGGTCCTCACACATCACAGCAAATGGTTCATCCACTGGCCGACCTCCCCGGGCCCTGCCATTTTCTTCTTCCAGCTAAGCTGGTAGCCAGGAGCCCCGACGATCCTCCTGCCTCTGCCCCAGCTCCCTACGCAGCATTGAGTTACAGGCACACACAGCCGTGCCCTGCTTTTTATGTGGTCACTGGAAAGCTGCACTCTGGTCTTCACGCCCAGGCAGCAAGCTCGTTACCAATTAAGCCATCTTCTCAGCCCTGCTGGCCGTGTTTACAGGACAGAGAAATAAATACAGAAGCGAGGAGGGAACTGAACACTAAGAAGAAAGAGAAACTGTGAATGCGTAGGGAATGGAGGGGGAAGGCAGGGCTTGGCGTCCTCAGGGCATGGTGGACCATGTTATGGATTTAATTTTCCTATGAACATCAAGAATCAAGTTTATACATTTTTTGTGGGGAAAATAGACAAAAATTCAAGTGCTGGATATAATATACTAAACATTGATGGTTCGATATATTTATTATGTCAAAGAGAACAATGTCAAGTCACTGGGAATAAACTGCAGGATTTCTCATGCACAGATATTAAATTTTGATTTTGGCCATATTCAAGGGTTTCCATCTTGGTATCTTATTTACTATGTGATAGTATAAATTTTTAAATCTGCTCACAAAGTTTTGCATGAAAAACAATTCTTTTTTTTTCTTTTTCTTTCTTTTTTTTGTTTTGTTTTGTTTTGTTTTTCAAGACAGGGTTTCTCTGTGTAGCTTTGCGCCTTTTCTGGATCTCGCTCTGTACACCAGGCTGGCCTTGAACTCACAAAGATCCTCCTGTCTCTGCCACCCGAGTGCTGGAATTAAAGGCGTGTGCCACCACCGCCCAGCATGAAAAACAATTCTGATGAGTCTTTTTATTGAAAGCCAAATTAGGGCCGGCAAGGTGGCTCAGCGGGTAAAGACACCTGCCGCCAAGACTAATGACCTGAGATGTCCCCTGGCACTCACGGTAGAAGGGAAGAATTGACTCCTCCGAGTTGTCCTCTGATCTCCACACATTACACATGCATGTGTGTGTGCATGCACGCACACACACAAATAAATTTTTAAAGTGCAAAAATAATTGAAGTCAAATGAAGGTCGGGGACTGTAGCCTAGCACTAGGCTGTTTACTTGACAACACAAAGCTCAGGTTCCATGCCTAGCACTGTGAAAAGTAAAATAGAAAGCCAAATGAATATGTGTGTACTGTGTGTATATATCTGTGTATGTATACATATGCACGTGCATATGTATTTACATTAGTTTATGTAAAAGAAGCCATTTTCCTGACAATAAAATTATAGACGGTTCTTAAGCTCATGACCATCTGCTGCTGGATTTGGCTTTGACTTAAAGCTCAGCCCAAATCAGTTCAACTCTTATCTCTGAAGACTTGGGATGCAAGGTAAGGTCGCCTGAGACTCCAGGGAAGCCAGCTCTGAGGGAACGCGCTCCCTCGCCTGGCTGAGCCCACTGTTTCTTGCCTTTCCCTGAGTTTCACCTCCCTCTTCCCAGCTGCCATCATCCAGACTCTTCCTGAGTTCAGTGTCTGAAGAAAAGAAAATGTCAAGTGTCTTGCAGGCATCGATATTTCTGCAAGACTGTTCCAAAGTAATTCATTACTGACTTTTCTTCCCCCCCGCTTCCCAAGTGCCATTTAATACCTTCAATTTATCATTCCCTGCGGTCCCTGCCTGCGGAAGGGCAACATCATCATCCACAGACCTGACAGCCAGGGTTTTTAACTTGGTATCTGTCTGCCTGTCACTGAGGGCAACACTGCCTGTGAGTGCTGGCTCTATCCCCGAGGCCTCCCTGCCCCCTCCACCCTCACCACTTCCTAAGGATGAGGGAGGAGACTGGAGATGAGGATGCATACTGCAATCCTGGCACTGAAGACATGGAGGCAGGAAGGATCAGAAGTTCAAAGTCATTCTTGGCTGCCTAGAAAGTTCAAGACCACTGGACATGGTGGCGTGTGCCTTTAATCCCAGCCCTCGGTGACACCGAGGCAGGCAGAGCTCTGAGTTTGAGGCCAGCCTGGTCTACATAGTGAGTTCCAGGACAGCCAGGGCTACGTCTCAAACGAAAGGAAAAGAAAAGGAAGAAAGGGAAGGAAGAAGGAAGGGAGGGGAGGAGGGAAGGAAGGCCTGGTCTCGAACGTGAGACCTTGTCTTTTAAAAAAGGGTGAAGGAAGAGAGTAGAGGTGAATGTCCTCTGTCACCCAGATGACAGCTGGATATAACACCTACTGACCAAGAGCCACATAGTCACCTTAAAGTCTGCAAGAACCTACCTCCAGGTTGGGGGGACCCTGGAACAAAGGGGAAACCGGGGAACTGAGGATGGAAGTTTCTGTGGCCACGTATATTTCTCTAGACAGAGAAGCCCTGTGGCTTCCCTTGCATAGAACAGGAATAAGCCTTTATTTAAGGGAATTTCCATATCACCGAGCAAAGAAGCTCCCCACAGCCCAGCACAGAAGTCTGCTTGGACGCCACTAGAATCTTTTTTCTTCAATACTGGGTCTGATGTAGCCCAGGCTAGCCTAGAACTCACTGTAACTATATAGCTGAGAATAACTTTGCACTTCTATCCTGGTTATGTCAGGGAAAGAGGATGGAAACATCTGTCTTTCCACCTCTGCCACCCAAGTGTGGGAATTACAGGTGTAATGCCATCACAGATGTGTATGCCATCACAGATGTGTATACCATCACATCTGCACTCTGCCAGCTGACCCCCAAGGAGCATCTTGGTCCCCAAATCAAAGCCACACTGTGTGCTCCCTGACTACTGACCTCTTTTCATCTCCACATGTTCTTCTGACTGTGCCCTCTGCCGCCACAGTAAGGGTCTAGCTTGACCTGAGTGCAGCCATCTTGCACCGTAACATCGGCCCTGGCCTGTTTCTCCACCTGCTTCCCAGAGCTACGGACAGACAAACCCATGGGAAGGTTATGCAAAGCTCTGTGACTGGACGCTGGTGCTCTCAGAGCCAATAATGTGAGCTTGAGATAAACCAGGTACATTGCAGCCGAAAGGAGAGTCATTTCTTTCCTGACCACAGTAGGAGCCCCTCCTTCTGACCCAAATGGCGGGGATCCAGCTGTACTGCTGCTACCCTTGGCCATGCTTCTGCCCGAAGGTCCCCAATAAACTGTTCTCTGTGACCCTGCATCTGTCTTTTTCTTCTGTCTCTTAGCATCTTTGGGGTCAATTGTTCTCCACCGCCTTTTCCTGGAAACACACACACACACACACACACACACACACACACACAAACCCCCTGTGGGCAAGGGCTCATCACCCTTGCTAGGCACACAGTAGTCACTCCACACATTTACAGAAATGAAAGGAACTTATGTATACTCTTAGCTCTATCAACCAAAGAGAATTCAGCCCTCCCTTTTCTACTATCATTGGGGAATTTTCCAAGGACGTTTCTGAATCACTGAAGTGCCTCTGCTGATCCTCAGAGCTCCATGGGCTACTGCACTTACTCTAACATGCTTTGAATATTTCCTTGGCTTGCTACCAAAATGGGGCAAACATATCCCATCTGTCTTTTGCCTCCTGTGGTGCCTCCATCAGCTTGCAAATCTGGCTGCGCATGTAGAGACTTGGGTGACTTAAACAAGAAAGTCTATTTTTCTCACCCGTAGCAATGCGCCCGAGGTTCCCAAGTGACTGTGCAAGGTCAGAGATGCTGGTCTTTCCATCCTTTCTCTCTGTCATGGCCAGATGTGGCCCTTCCCATCAATCCAACCTGTAAGTCTGTGCCTCAGCCTATGAAGAACAGAAGGCAGAAGGGTAGAGGTTGTATGACCTGGAACAGATTGCTTCTACCCCCATCTGGGGACAGCTCTGAGCTACCTGCCTGCACCTCAAAGCAAGAAACTCAGCCGCCAGGGTCTTCGGTAAAGTCTTCACTGTGATGAGTGGGCTTGCTAGTGACCCTGTTTCCTACTCTACTGAGAATTAGGATCACAGATACATAGACTTCCAGAATTGTGTGTTTTACACACACACACACACACACACACACACACACACACACGGAGTTAACAGATGTGTGTTAGAGCCAGGCTCTTGAGTTCAAACCCCCTCTCTACCACTTATTGCCTGCATGTTATTAAACACATCACTCAACCACCCTCAGCATCTTCATGTGTAAAATAGGGTTAATAACAGCTTAACATGAGAACTACATGTTACTACATATAAGGCATGTCACCAGAGACTGGGTATGTAGGGTCAGTGGTGGAGAACTCATCTAGCATGCGGGAGGCCTGGGTGGGAGCCCCAGCACAGAGAGGAAGAAAGATGCATCACCGGATGCATACGGGGTGCTCGGCAAAGGGTGGCCACCATTAGGAACATCCGAACGATGCAGAGTCCCAGGTCCCCAGTAAGGATGGCGGACAGCCTCATTGAGTTTGGCTTCCTAGGCCTCTGCCAGCACTTATCATTGCTCAGAGGCCCTTTTCCTCCACACTCATGTTCTGCTCTGGGTCGCGTCCCAGATGGCTGAAAGCCACTGGAAGCTAAAGGGCCAGGGAAATGGAGTGCCACCATCAATTAGAATCAACTTGTATTTTGATATGGCCCATCTCGCTCACATCCTGAATGCATTTTTAATGACATCTCAAAGGGTAATGGGGTAAGCTGATAGCAAATGAACTGCACTAGGGTTAGATCTTCAGCTCTGTGTTTACATCTCTACGCTCCAGACGTCCTAACAGACAGACAGAGGCCCCACTTCCTGATGGGATAATGGAACTCTGTGTTCTGATTTATTAAGTATTTTTTGGGAGAGAGCTTCTAAATCAAAGCCGTAGTGACTGCCTCCACCCAGGGCAGCTCAGTGACAAAGAAGGACATCAGCTACCTGGGTAGATGAGCCCATTTGAGTGTCAAGAGCCGCAGGCATCTCATGACACCTGCTGTGGCAGCGTGTGTTCCAGAAGATAGCTCTCTTTTCCTACCACGAATCCCACCTTCGGGAAAGAGACCTGGCCACATACCTGTAAATGGAGAGGGATTCGATGAGAAACATCCTTGGAAAATAAGCAAATGCTATTCCAGATGCTTTGTTCCTGTGCTTCATCTAATCTGGAACAAGAGAGCAATTACCTCGTTTACAAACTCCGAAACCACGAAAGCAGGCCTGGAGAAAGGCTCCGCTTGTAACCTGCTTGCCGTGTACTTACAAGGTCCAGTGTTTGTCAAGAGCCAGTGCAGCAGCCCTGGGATGGGAAGACAGGGGTCCTGGGACTCTCTGGCCAAGCAGTGTAGCCAAAGTGACCAGCTCCCGGACCAGTGAGAGACCCTGTCTGCAAAACACATGGTGGAAAAACAGCTGAGGAAGACGCAGATGCCAGGCTCTGGTCTCCATGTGCATGCATACCACACACATATGCACAAACACATGCACACAAAGACACCCCCTCAAAAAAAAACCTACAAAAAAACATCCAGAGGAAGCTTCCAGAAACCCCACCCATCTAGCCTAGCCCCACCCCTTTGCATCCCAGAAGCCCTTGTCCTCAGGTACCTCCTCACAGCTACAGATACAAAGACGCTTGCCTTTGCACACAGTGGCAGCACCCACCACACCAGCAGCGAGTTTTCTTTTCACGTTTGCAGGTCTGTTCATAACACGACAACAGACTGACTTTATTCCAGACTCCCCCAACGAGTATGCCCATATCTCTTGAAGAAAGGAACATGCAGGCTTGCTTGTACTGAGCAAAGGAGAACAATCTAGAACATGGAAGAAACTGATAATAAAATAAAATAAAATAGAAATTTAAAAGCAACCCGCACAGTATCCCTCTTGCCTGTGTTACCTTATACTTGTTTCATTTTACTACGCTATGTTTGATTTTGAGACAGACTCTAGCCATGTAGCCCAGACTAGCCTGGAACTCATAGGTAGCCTAGGCTGGCCTCAAGACCAGCCTCTGATCTCTACCTCCTAAGTACTAACTAGGATTATGGGTGTGCATCAGCATGCCCAGTTTAAATTATAGTTTTGAAATAGCATTTTGAGTTGGGCGGTAGTAGTGAACGCTTTTAACCCCAGCACTCTGAGGAGATCTCGGAATTTGAGGCCAGCCTGGTCTATAGAGCAAGTTCCAGGACAGCCAGGGAAACACAGAGAAACCCTGTCTAGAAAAACCAAAAAGAAAAAAAGAAAAGAAAGACGGAAGGAAGGAAGGAAGGAAGGAAGGAAGGAAGGAAGGAAGGAAGGAAGGAAGGAAGGAAGGAAAGCATTTTTAACCTCGGGCTTTTAGAAGTGGCTGATTCCAGGTCCAAGGCAAGAAATATATAAAATACCCAGGCATGGTGGCTCACGCCTGTAATCCTAGTGCATGGGAAGTAGAGCTGAGAGGATCAGGAATTCAAGGACAGCCTCAGCTACATGGTCAGCTGGAGGCCAGCCTGAGCAACTAGAGATCAATAATAGGATAAATGGGTAGATCATTGAATCTACTCTAAAAAGAAAAAGGGGAAGATATAAAAATGACAAAAGGTAGATTATTGAATCTATTATGAAAAGAAGAAAGAGAATATGGATATGATAAGATAAAAAGGTCAATTATTGAATCTCCTTTTAAAAAGGAACTGCTTGTTTTAAACAGGATAAGTAATGAAATTTTTTTGTCTGAGTTTATCAAATGTTACTGGACTGGGCATTGTTAATATATATAATGGAGTTTTTATCTAAATCTGTTTAATGATAATGGACTAGACACTGTTAATGTAATTCTTGACTGTAACCTTCTTTTATTATTTTTGACAAAAAAGGGGAAATGTGATGATATTGTATTCCCCAAAATATTGTGCACCCTAATAAACTTATCTGGGGTCAGAGAACAGAACAGCCACTAGATACAGAGGCCAGAAAATGGTGGCACACATGCCTTTAATCCTAGCATTCCAGAGGCATAGATCCGCCTGGATCTCTGTGAGTTTGAGGCCACACTGGAAACCACCAGGCATGGTAACAACAGCCTTTAATCCCAGGAAGTGATAGCAGGAAACAGAAAGGTATTTAAAGCATGAGGACCAGGAACTAGAGCCTGATTAAGCTTTTAGGATTCTGAGCAGCAGTTCAGCTGAGAGGCTCCCGGTCTGAGGAAACAATCAGCTGAGGAATTGGCAAGGCGAGGTAGCTGTGGCTTGTTCTGCTTCTCTGATCTTCCAACATTCACCCCAATAGCTGGTTCTGAGTTTGTTTTTTTTTTTTATTAATAAGACCCTTTAATATTCATGCTACAGAGATCCATATTAAAAAAAAAACCAAACAAACAAAAAATAGTGGCACAAAGTTTGTGGAAGTAACTAACCAATATCTGATTGGATTTAAGGCCTACTCTGAGATGAAACCCTTCCCTGACACTGTTCAAGGTGGCCAAGAACCTGAGCCTAGATAGATGGAAGACCTAGTGGAAAACCAAATCCTACAGTTCTTCTAAAGGAACTTAACGTAAACAAGCAAATAAATAAATAAATAAATAAATAAATAAATAAATAAATAAATAAATAAAAGTAAAGAAAAAAATTTATCTGATAAGCCATAAATGTCACTGAAATTAGAAAAAAAACTACTACTAGTTGGAAGTAATGGTAATGAGACTAGATTACTAATCATTCATAAGGACCCAGGGTGTTGGGGAAATGCCACACAAGTGTGAGTATTGGTACTGTGACCCCCAGAGCCCACATTCAGGCAGATGCAGTTGGGCACATCTGTAATCCCAGCACTCTTACACAGAGATGGAAGACAGACACAGGAGCATCCCCTGAAGTGGGTGGGCCAGCTAGCTTGGCGGCAGCAGCGGCAAGCAAAAGGGCCTGCTTCAAATCAGGTGGGTGGTGAGGTCCAGCACCTGATGCTGTCTTCTGACCTCCACACAAGGAGGGAAACGAAACATCTGCCCTTTTCTATACTGGACATGCTGCTGGCTAGCCAGCAGGTCAGGGGAAGTGTCTCCTCATAGCAAGACTCCAACTGAACAATGAAAGTGAGAAGAAAGAACTAGAATTGCTCATATTGCAAGTTCTATCGAATTAATAGGTACAGGGCCAGGTGGCGGTGGTGCACGCCTTTAATCCTAGCACTTGTGAGGCAGAGCCAGGCGGATCTCTGTGAGTTCAAGGCCAGCCTGGTCTACAAAGCAAGATCTAGGACAGGCACCAAAACTAAACAGAGAAACCCTGTCTTGAAAAAACAAACAAACTAACAAAACCAAAAAAAAAAAAAAGGCATGATGCTATTGATGTTGATAAGGAGACAAAAAGACAGCCATCTAAGTTCGAAGGCACTGCTTGGTATACGAGCATCTACCGGGGCCTGGAGAGATGATTCAGCTGGTAAAGTGCATACTGAGCAAGCATGAGGACCAGAGTTTGGAGCTCCAGCACTCACATAAATCCCAGGAGGACTGGTAGCCCCCCTGGAATTCCAATACTCAAAGGGTAGAGTTCCCCAGAGCACGCTGGTTAGCAGGACTAGTCATTTCAGTGAGCCCTGACTTCAACTGGCAAACCCTGCCTCAAAGAACAGGGTGGAGAGCAATAGAGAAAGATTCCCCAGGTCAGCTTCAAGCCTCCACATACAGGGACACACAATGTTAACCCACACACATGCACAGCACACATGCAAAAGCCAAACAGAAGAGCAGCTGTAGTCTTCCCAAAGGGACCCAAACCTGTGCCTAAGAGGTCTCCACAGCCAAGTGCTAATCTGCATAAAACAGAGAAGGCAGAGGAACATCAACTGAGTGTTGAATACAGTCAACAAACACCCAGACTGTGAGGAACAGTACAGGTCAACACGCCTGGCTCTGCAGCGGGTGTTAGAGGAGAAGGATGAAGCAGGACCCCTAGATGGAAAGATGAGACGCGTCCTAAATCATCAGGCTGACTGTGCTGCTGCAGGGCTACAGTCCCAGCAGTGCTAGAGGGGCCGAACTGCAAGGACCACTGCAGCATAAGACCAGTGGTGGCAGGAGGTATTCAGGAGGCAGAGGCAGGCAGATTGCTGAGTTCAAGGCCAGCCTGGTCTACAGAGGGAGTTCCAGGACAGCCAGGGCTACACAGAGAAACCCTGTCTCGGAAAACAAAAACAAAACAAAAAAGAGTTTGAGATCTAGAACAGGAGAGAGAACTCAGTGGTTAAGAGCACTCACTGGTCTTGTGAGGACCCAGGTTTGATTTTTCCCTCAGCCCTAGATAGTGGCTCAGGACCAGTTCCAGGAGATCAAACAACCTGGATCCCCGGACACCAGGCATGCCCACACATACATGCAGACAAAACACTTATATACAACATAAAATTAAAATGACAAGAGTTTGAGACCAGCTTGGGCATAACTCAGACTCTGGTTTAAAATATGAGGGGAATGGTGGGATATGCAAGAGTTAAAAATGCACATTTGACCTGGATCATGGTGGTGCATGCCTTTAATCTCAGCACTCAGGAGGCAGAGACAGGCGGATCTCTACAGAGCAAGATTCAGGACAGGCACCAAAACTACACAGAGAAACCCTATCTCAGAAACAAAAAAACAAAAACAAAAAAACAAAAAACAAAAATGCTGTGCATATCGCTCTATATAAATAAACACTGGCCAGTGACCAGGCAGGAAGTATAGGCGGGACAAGGAGAGAGGAGAATTGAGGGAACAGGAAGAAGGAGGGAGAGACACTGCAGCCACAGCCAGGACAAGCAGCATGTAAAGATGCCAGTAAGCCACGAGCCACGTGGCAAGGTATAGATTTATAAAAATGGGTCAATTTAAGATATAAGAACAGTTAGCAAGAAGCCTGCCACAGCCATACAGTTTGTAAGTGATATAAGCGTCTGAGTGGGTTGTGGGACTGCCGGGCTTGGTGGGATCTGGAGAGCTCTCCAGCAACACAAAAACAAACAAACAAACAAAAACCCTGCACATTTGGCTGATGAAAGAAAGGCAAGCCAGGGGTGGAGCTCCTTGGTGAGTACTTGCCTGGCACACACAAGGCCCTGGTTCCATCCCTAGCATCATATAAGCCAGGCGCGGTGGCTCATGCCTATAATCCCAGCACTCGGGAGACAAGGCAAGAAGATGAGCAGTTCAAAGTTGGGGGCCAATCTACACTACCTGAGACTTTGTCTCAAAAAAAGAAAATGCAAATTGAATGTGAATATTAAGGTCCATTATATACATGTATGAAAATGTCGTCATGAAACACATTACTTTGTGCAATTAACATGCACTAGCTGGGCAGTGGTGGCGGCGCATGAGTTTAATCCCAGCACTTGGGAGGCAGAGCCAGGTGGATCTCTGTGAGTTCAAGGCCAGCCTGGGCTACAGAGTGAGTTCCAGGACAGGCACCAAAACCACACTGAGAAACCCTGTCTCAAAAAAAATAAAAAAATGCATTAATAAAGGGTCAAGAACTACAAGTTGGTGATAACTGTGATTGTCAAGGTTTTGGACGCCTTTGAGGAGGAAAGTGGGCTGGAGTTGAGGCAGAAGACAGAGAACATAACAGCCAAGTTCTATTTCATATCCAAGATAGTAGAGAGAAATGCTGTGTGGGGGTTTTGATTTGTTTGTTTTTGTTTTGTTTGCATGCTGGATAATGAAATGCAAGGCCTCATACATACTGCACACGCTCTCCCTGTATGCCCATGATATTGGCTTTTTTAAAAAAATGTATACAAGTATTTTGTCTGCTTGTATGTCTGCATATCAGAAGAGGGCATCAGATTGTGAGATGCCATGTGGGTGCTGAGAACTGAACTCAGGGCCTCTGGAAGAGCAACCAGTGCTCTTAACTGCTAAGCCATCTCTCCAACCTGTGTGCTTGCTATATCCCAGCCCATGATATTGGCTTTCTAAATATTAAGCCATACATTTATCTTACTTGAGTTTCTATATTTGTGTTTTGTTGTGATGTCTAAATAGTTTTTCATTTGTTTGTTTTACTTTGGGTTTTTGGGGGTTTTGTTTGTTTGTTTATTTGTTTGCTTGTTTTTTCAGACAGGGGCTCACTGTATTCCTAGCTGACCTGAAACTCACTATGTAGATCAGGTTGGCCTGAAACTTACATTTTCTGCCTCTCTCTACCCTCCTAGTGCTGGGATTGAAGGCTTTAATGGGCCAGCTATAAATGTATTTTTGTTTATTTGTTTGTTTGTTTAACAATCTTTCATGCAGAGACTGGGAAACTTTTTAATTTTTTTAGTTTGGTTTTTCGAGACAGGATTTCTTTGCATAGATCTTGCTGTCCTGGTTCGAGACGGGATTTCTTTGCATAGATCTTGCTGTCCTGGAACTTGCTCTGTAGACCAGGCTGTCCTCGAACTCACAGAGTTTGCCTGCCTCTCCCTCCCAAGTGCTGGGATTAAAGGTGTGTGCCACCACAGCCTGGCATTAGAGACTAGGAAACTTTTAAAAGGACCAGGTTTTGCAGGCTAAGTGCCCAAACTGAGGACATTATGCACACAATTATAAAACAACTTTTTGTTTTTAACACAAAGCATATGTCTGTAGCGCTCTTGACCTTGGGGGTCCACTACTGTTTGCATTCCCAATCCTTGGTAGTTCCCACCTGGCCAGCTGCACACAGTGTCCGGTCCCTGAGGGTGCCTTTCCATTCCTTTGCTGGACTGCAAGCAACTTTCTGTCTCTAAGCAATGGGAGAAAAGGAGCTACCACGCAGGCACAACCACAGGACTAGCTTGGGCTCCACCCAACTGCTCAGAAAAAGCATGGAGCATGACTCCCAAGAGAAGTGATAACCTAGGTTCACCCAAACATTAGGTCCCCAACTAGACCCTTAATCCCAGCACTTGGGAGACAGAGGCAGGTGGAGCTCTGTGAGTTTGAGGCCAGCCTGGTCTACAGAGTAAATTCCAGGACAGCCAGGGCTCTGTTACACAGAGAAATCCTGTCTTGAAAAACAAAACAAAACAAAACAAACAAACAAACAAACCCAGACAGATAGATAGGTGATAGATAAGATAGGTAGATGATAGATAAGATAGATAGATGATATACATCTATCAAAGAAAAAAGAAAGGAAGGCAAGATCCCACTAAAACCAGACAACAATGACTTCTCTTCCCTCTGGAACCCCATCCTAGACCTAATCAATCAGTGTCTGCACTTTTGTGGGATGGGTGTTTCGAAAGTGATGCCTGTGTATGTGCATCTGACTGGAAGCCAGAGGTATTATTTCTCAGGAAATATTCATTTTTTGAGACTCTAGGGCCTAGAGATCACCCAAAATAGGCTAGTCTGGCTGGCCAGCCAACCCAGAGAGCTTCCTGCCCACCTTCCCAGCACTGGGATTACAGGCACTTGCCACCAGCCCTGATCTTTATGAGGGGAGCGGGGACCAAACCCAGGTCCTCATGCTCACATGCCAAGCACTTTAGGGACTGAGAGAAATCCTCAGCCTCCAGTATCTGCACCTTTAGCCTTAGCCTAGGAGACCTATTTTTCATACCCCAGGTGAGACAACTCCATGAAAAATACATTCTGTGGAGAGGCCTCTTAGAGAGTGGACTTTCAACACTCGGGCTACAGCCTTCCTAGGAGGAAGTTCCCAGAGCTGGTGGGCTGTGCTCTAAGGGTGAAAAGTCCCTCTTCCAGTTCTGTCCGTCAGTCCAGGACAGAGAGTTCATTGACCTTGAGTTCCTGCTCTCAAAGCAAAGGGGAAACCAGAAAAGACATGTTCCATCGCCAGCACAAGAGTGTCACCTCTTTTGAACAAGTGAAACAGAAGAAAAGGTGTCAGATCGGACGCTTTGTACCTTCCACGATAAGTAGGTCAGGTGTCAGCGAAAGAGAAAGCCCTTGAGAAGAAAAAGCCCCGCTTTTTTAACAACTATGTAGGCAGCACTCAGCGCAGTGCTCACAGAGCTCCGGCTGGGGAATGACCAGAAGACAGTCTACATTTGCATTTTAAACCACAAAGTGAAATTCCTCCAAATACTAAGGCAGTGGAGCGGTTCTCCCGAGAGACTTCCCCAGGTTGGTGACTTCCTGTCTGACGAACTCTCTCCATCTCCAGCTATCTCGGGAAGGTACAGACCTTCAGTGTAACTTCCTCATCAGGTGACAGTGTCAACTCAAAACAACTGTGTCCCCAGACCAACCTCTGCTTCCCCAGGAAATACCACATAGGACTCCACATTCAAAGAAAAGAAAATGATCACCGCTTAACAGCAAGTGCAAAATAGGAAGAGGGGAGAACCTACTTCAAATAGAAACCACACACACACACACACAAAAGGCATTTCTAAGATCCATGATACATGCTCCCCATGAATGATCCTCAAAACATTAAATGAAAGAGGCCAGTGGCGAGGGCTGGGAGAAGAGCTCAGTGATTAGGAATGTGTGTTAAACCTGAGAATTGCAAGGAGAAAGACCAGTTCCACAATTATCCAATGAAAGCAAGCTTTATTGAATACTGGCCAGAAAGGTGGACACTGGCAGGGTCCATACCTGGGATTCCCAGAGAAACGGTGCTAAATTAGGTCAGTCAAGGTCCAAACTCACAAGGCTACAGGACTTCCCACCTTCATCGTATTGGGGGGCAAGCAAACATCCTGCCGTACCTCTTGCCTACATACCTCCTGCCTACATACCTCCTGCCTATATGTGATCAAGCACATCCTGTGCAACTGGGGCAAGCAACCTTGTTTATCGAGGGGAAATCACGTGACTTGTTATCGTACAAGAACAACAGCCCTCAGCGTTCCAGGAAGTTGTCTGTCCTTGGGCAAGTGGGACCTACAAGTTAACTTTAGCCCTCACATGTGCTTCTTCCAGAAGACCAGAATTCGGGGTCCCAGCACCCAACCAGGAGGCTCACTACTGCCTGTAACGCCTCCAGCTCCAAGGGAATTGAAAACCTCTGACTTCCACAGGCACTGGCACTCACATGCGTGTACACACACACACACACACACACACACACACACACACACACACACACACTTGCATGAATGCACATGTAATTTTTTTTTTTTTTTTTGATTTTTCGAGACAGGGTTTCTCTGTGTAGCTTTGCGCCTTTCCTGGGACTCACTTGGTAGCCCAGGCTGGCCTCGAACTCACAGAGATCCGCCTGCCTCTGCCTCCCGAGTGCTGGGATTAAAGGCGTGCGCCACCACCGCCCGGCTATGCACATGTAATTTTTAAAACAATAAATCTTTTTAAAAAGAAGCCATCCACAAAAGGCCACATATAAATGAAGCTATTGATAGAAATGTCCACAGTAGGCCGATCTATATAAAGACCAAAAAACGGATTGATGGCTACCTGGAGCTAGGAGAGAAGGAAGGACCGGAGGGTTCTGGTTAAGGAATACAAGACTGGTTTCTAAGGGTACTGGTCAAGAAGTTTCTAAGGGTACTTACTGGTCAAGAGTGCAAGACTGTTTTCTAAAGCAATGACTGCGGACATGCTAAAAGCTTTGTTCTCTCTACGTTGGTGAACTGTATGCGTGGTGTGGATTTTCCTGGGTGTGTGATGAGTGTGAACATGTGTCTGTGCACACACAAGTGTAGAGGTGTGAGGACAACCTAGGGTGTTGGTCCTTGCCTTCCACCTCTGAGGTAGGGTGTCTTTGCTGACTCTACTGCAGCTGTTACTCTGGCTGGCCCATGAGCTTCTGGGAAGCCTGAGTCTGCATTCCATCTCAACGTAGGAACGCTGGGAAGATGCGCACATCTGCCTGGCCCTACGTGGGTTCTGAGGATTCGAACTCACATCTTCACCTTTGCTTGGCAAGCACTTTGCCCTCTGAACCGCCACTCTAGTCTCAAGTTTTAGGTCAATAGAATTATTATTATTATTTTTTTTTTGGCCAGGCGGTGGTGGCGCACACCTTTGATCCCAGCACTAAGAAGGCAGAGGCAGGCTGATCTCTTTGAGTTCAAGGCCAGCCTGGTCTACAGAGAGAGTTCTAGGATAGCCTGGGCAACACAAAGAAACCTTGTCTTGGGGGGAAAAAATATTTTTTCTTTGCTTGTTGAGACAGGATATTTCTCCCAGGCTGGACTCAAACTGTCTGTGTAGCTGAGGATGACCTTGAACTTCCCATCCCTCTGCGTCTGCCTCTGGAATGCTGGGATTACAGATGTGCTTCAGAGTGCCCAGTTTATGTAGTTCATTAGATGCTAGGCAAAGCCCCAATTATTAGGTCTCAAGCTCAGGACAAATGGCTAACTGAGGTGTCTATTTAACATATCTCCCAGCATCCTCTGTCCCTACCTGTTACAGGGTGTGGCTGGCATACCCCACCCCCTATCCTAAACTGCTCCAGCCCAGGGGCTGAGCTGCCCTTCCCCCAGCTGCCCTTCCCTGTATAATCCAGGCATTTTGGTTATCTGGGTTTTTTTGTTTACGCTTTACTCTCCTGGCCTTTTTTTTTTTTTAAGATTTATTTTTTATTATATAAAGTGTTCTGCCTGCATGTATGTCTGCAGGCCAGAAGAGGGCGCCAGATCTCATTACAGATGGTTGTAATGGTTGTCATGTGGTTGCTGGGAATTGAACTCAGGACCTCTGGAAGAGCAGCTAGTGCTCTTAACTTCTGAGCCATCCCTCCGGCCCTCACCTGGTCCCCTAGCTCTCCTCTCTCCCCTCCCCCTCTCCTCTCATAGTCTGGCACAGGGTCATGTTCTCTCTGGACTCTCCCAGATGTCTCTGCCTCTGGCTCTGCTCTCCCTCATACCTACAATAAACTTTCTTTTTCTTTTTTTCATTCACTAATAAAGCTATTTTTTTTTTTTAATTTGAGACAGGGTCTCTCTATGTAGCTCTGGATGTCCTGGAACTCTGCATGTAGACTAGGCTGGCCTTGAACTCACAAAGATCCACATACCTCTGCCTTTCCAGTGCTGGGATTAAAGGTGCGAGCCACTGTGCCTGCTCAATAAAGCTAATTTTTAAAATTCTGGTGCCACACTAGATGCAGGTCATTCTAAAGTACAGTTTCCCTTCTACAGCACAATGACTGTGGGCAAAATCAGTGCCAGACCGAGGAGCTGCCCTATCTGGAAAGCAGTGTCAGGAACGGAGTTCAGTCTTTTTCAAGGTCACCGCTCTTAGAAATCCCCATCTGTTCCAAAAACACTGGGGGAAACCAAAACAATACCTTTAACCTACATGGAAAAGGGAGAAAACCAGAGGAGCATGGGGTAGATATGACAGGCTGGTCAGAATTCACTATTGCTATAGAAACTCACGTCCAAAATAGACTGTGCTTTCCCTGCGAGGAAAGTGTACTTCAAAAGATTCAAATAACACGGGAAGACTGAGGGCCAAAAGAGCCCCCTGGGTGGCCAAGGCCGTCTTTCTGACCACAACAGCCTCGGTTCTGTTGCCTCTATTGACTCTGAAACTCGGCAAATCCCTTTCTCTCTCCAGATCTGCTTCATTTCCCAGACTGAAGGCCAAGGTCATCATGAGAAGCCCCTGAGCTGTCCAGCTGCACCAGCAGGGTCTGTGGTTCTCTCAGTTACTGCTGTCAGCATGGAAAGGAAGTCAAGGGCACTGGGTCTGGGGGACAGGCATCCCTTACCCTCAGCAAAACACATAAAACCTCAGGACCTTGGGAGGTTACGGGAGGCCATTGCCGCAGCTTACAGCCAACAGCTTGGTCCTGACCTGGCGACCTGAATTCTCTCATCCCCAGGCAAATTAAAAGACCAAATGTCATTATGCAATTAATAACGGGGCAGATGTAGTTTGGCTTCTGTGTCTCCACCGGGCTCCGGCTCCGAAAGAGCCTGCTTCAGTCCCTAAGGACAAAGTGGCTCTCTCCAAAACCGAGGGCAGAGGAGGAAATGGCCAGGTCCAGAGCGGTGCTTGGCACTTAACGCAGGATTCTGCTCTTATTGACCGCCTCTTGAATACTCAGGATCCCTTGGCACTCTTCGGTTTGGAACAGCACAAACCACACGACCCACGCACGGAATGGCATCCACACCTGTTCTTAGCAACCCAACAAAATCAATAACGTGACAACCATTACTACCAGAGTATAGATTTTGGGAGCTGGGGCATTGTGTCTATCTTGTTACTAACGTTCAAAATAAAGCCACATAATGATCTTTTTATGAATATCGGTTTAATGCTGGATGGATTAAGGGACTACTGTGTGCAAAGTGATATGTTGGACCGCTTGCTCGCCGGGGGGGGGGGGGGGGGGGGGATGTCCTTCTTGCAGAATCATTTCCACCAGAAGCTGAGGCTCGCCCCCTAAGTCTTCCATCCGCCAGGGGCCGCTGTAGGAAACACTAGGCTTCCTTTCACGCGTCACTCTTGGACCCTGCGAAGCCATTGCCCGGAGCTAAGATGGCGGCGTCGGTGGCTGCTGCCGCCGGGAGGCTGCGCCGAGCCATCGGGAGGTCGTGCCCATGGCAGCAGTTCTCAACCGAGTCCCGCCCACCCCACGGAGCGGCCGTGCGGGACGCCTTCCTGAGCTTCTTCCGGGATCGCCACGGCCACCGGCTGGTGCCCTCCGCTTCCGTGAGGCCGCGCGGCGACCACAGCCTGCTTTTCGTCAACGCCGGCATGAACCAGGTGGGGGCGGGGCCTCGCCGCTCGGGGGCGGGGCTCGGGCGCTTGCCTGAGAAAGGAGCGTCGGGATTGGGCCAGAGCAGCGAGGGGCGGAACCCAGAGCTCTTGTGGGAGAGGCGCTGGGTGAAATGATGGGGGCCCTGGTTAGGTCTGGGGGAATTAGTTTGGAGACTTGAGGGGAGAGATGAAGTTTATTATCCCTGGACAGCAAGTGTGGAGCCCCGAGGGTCAGGCTCCGAGTGGAAGACTAAATAAATAGAACTCATCCACTAAGTAGAAGTTTATTGCGCGCCTGCTACGTTCTTTGGCTCTCTCCGACCGCTTCTTATCTGTAAACTTTGCCACTTTTACTAGGCAGAGGTCTTTGGTTTCGATTTATTCGCCTCTTCTCTGCTTCACATACACCAGAGAAGCCTCCCTGAGATCCTGGGGTGCCCCGGGCCAAGACCATATTGCACTCTTGAGGTCCCAAATAGCCTCGAGTTTGAACAGCCATCTTCATCACGCCCCGCTTTAACCTTCTACTAAGGAACTAAAGAACTCCCCCATTTGTCTGTGCTTCCAGTTCAAGCCCATCTTCCTGGGCACAGTGGACCCACGAAGTGAGATGGCAGCCTTCCGACGTGTTGCTAATAGCCAGAAATGTGTGAGGGCCGGAGGGCGCCACAATGACCTGGAGGATGTGGGCCGAGACCTCTCGCATCATACTTTCTTTGAGATGCTTGGCAATTGGGCTTTTGGGGGTGAATATTTTAAGGTGAGTTTCCAGGGAGCTGTAGAGTTCATTCTTTGAACCCTCATGCTGGATAGTGTGGCCAGGTGCTGGACAAGGGGTTTGGGGACGGGGGGAGAAGGAAAGATGGCTTGGTTGGTAAAAGTGCTTGTGGGTCCCCCGGAACTCACATAACGAGTGAAGGCCAGTTATAGTGTGAGCTGTCATTCTGGAGCTTCCCGATGGGAGATGGAGACAAGAGGATCCTTGGAAGTTCACAGGCGAGCTAGTCTGGCCTACGTTCAAAGTTCCAAGCGAATGAGAGACCCTGTCTCAAACAAAAAGTGGGAAGCACCTGAGTACAGTCACCCATAGTTGTCCTCTAACTTCTACACGTGCATACCCACACCTAATGTGTGTGCAAATGTGCACTAGCCCACCTGATTCCCCAATGCGCGCGCGCGCACACACACACACACACACACACACACACACACACAGAGACATAGAATGGGAAGGAATGTGGCTCACTTCCCTGAGTGAAGGAAGGGACTGTGTCACCTGCCCGAAGGCTGCTGAAAGGTTAGATGAACAGACGGCCAGACAGCAGTGCTGGTCCCTGGACATAAAGTCCCCAGGTCAGGGTGGTGGGACGAGGAGTCTGTGGAGGACATAGAACTCACCTGGGACGGAAAGGAGGCGGGCTTTATAAGAATGGAGACACTTTCTGGGCAGGAAGAACTCAGAAATGGACATGACTTGGTCTGAGCAGAGGGTGGGTAGTGAGCATGATTTTTGTCTGGATTCATGAACTCCCGTGGCCTGACTGGAGAATCTCTCCACCCTGGTTTGCCCTGCAGGAAGAGGCTTGTAGCATGGCCTGGGAGCTGCTGACTCAGGTCTATGGCATCCCTGAGGACAGGTTATGGGTCTCCTACTTCGGTGGTGACTCCAAGACAGGGCTGGACCCAGACCTGGAGACCAGAGACATCTGGCTTAGCTTGGGGTGAGTTGGCCCCTTCCTTCTGTCCACCCCAGGCAGTAGGAGGACTGGGAAGCAGACTGTCGGTACAAATCCTCAGAGTTCAGCAGGTGTGAGCATGCTGCGGGCGAGCGCTAGGACCCCTCTCCCCGAGCTGGGCTTGGGTAGGGGCTGGGCGCAGGGGAGGTGCCAGCCTCTAAACCTGCCCATGTTCCACCGCTTGCCTGGCCTTCTCCCCAGAGTGCCCGCCAGCCGCACGCTTTCCTTCGGACTGCAGGAGAACTTCTGGGAGATGGGAGACACCGGGCCCTGCGGGCCTTGTACTGAGATCCACTACGATCTGGCTGGGGGGGCGGGAGCCCCCCAGCTGGTAGAGCTCTGGAATCTGGTCTTCATGCAACACAACAGGTAATGGCGGCTGAAGCTGACATTAGTCCCGAGCTGAGCTCACATGCCTTTTAAAAATAGAAACTGATCGAATTCTAGTCCCTGTCCACGACACTTTCCACTAGCTGCTGCTCTCTTGGCGTATAATGGAGTTGAGTTTAGTGGTCACTAAGATTTTCTTGTAACATGTCTTGACATGCCTCTCTGAAAACAATGAGTCTGGCTTAGTAGGCATGTCTGGGTCCAGACAAGGCCCAAGCAAGAGGAAGAATAGAGTTCACCTTTTTGAGAAAGGATAGGACTCATCTTCGTTTGTATGGGGAGGGGAAGGGGACACCGACCTGCAGGTTCCTGGGACTCTAAGCCAGGTCCTCGTGTTTCTGCTGACCTTGAGCACCTGCCTCGCACCTGTCAGACTCACCTGGCCTCACCTTGCACACTTTCCCTGGCCAGAGAGGCAAATGGAAGCCTGCAGCCGCTGCCCCAGAGACACGTGGACACAGGAATGGGCCTGGAGAGGCTGGTGGCAGTGCTGCAGGGCAAATGTTCCACCTATGACACTGACCTCTTCTCTCCACTGCTCACCGCCATACACCAGGTGAGCCCGCCTCCGCCCCATTGCCGTGTGCACGCGTGTGTGTGTACGTGTGTGTGTGTGTGTGTGTGTGTGTGTGTGTGTGTGTGTGTCCGTCCGTCCAGATGACAACCTTGGATGTCATCTTCAGGAGCCATGTCTGCCTTCTTTGAGATAGGGTGTGTTATTGGCTTGTAGCTCACCAATTAGGCAACGCCTGCTGGCCGTCAAGCCTCAGGCATTCTCCTGTCTCTGCCTCCCCAGCTTTGGGATGACAAGCCTATGCCACTGTGGCAGCAATTCCGCATGGGTTGTAGAAATCAAACTCAGGTCCTCAGGCTTGTGGGGCAAACACTTTTCCGACTGCGCCATCTCCCCGGCACCCCCCGACTGCGCCCTCTCCCCGGCACCCCCCCGACTGCGCTCTCCCCGGCACCCGCAAATGCGCCATCTCCCCGGCACCCCCCGACTGAGCCATCTCCCCGGCACCCCCCGACTGCGCTCTCTCCCCAGCACCCCCAACTGTGCCCTCTCCCCGGCACCCCCCCCCACTGCGCCCTCTCCCCAGCACCCCCTACCCCATAGAGCTTATGTATCTGTTGAGATCTCAGTATTGCCATCTGTGAGACAGCACAGAGCAAGGATCCCAGGGTGTCAAGTTCAAAGCTAAGATTCGCTGCTGCCGGATGTTCCTCCTAACTCCTCCCCTCAGCCGTTCGAGATGTGTATTGAGTCCTTTATGAAAGATTCTGGGCTTGGGGCTCAAGGGGACACTGAGGCAGATTGTTCTCTTGAGTAAGAGATTTATTGAAAGAGTTATTACCTTCATGGACAGACAGACTCTGAAGAGAGTTCACCCCCAGCACCAGAGCCAGACAGCATGGTGGGGGCCCTGAAGAGGGTTCAGGTCTCTGAAGCCGAGTGGTGCCCTTTCTTAGAGGTCTTAGAGGAAGGGAAGGGACCACACAATTGATACGCAGTCCACAGCACGGGCCTGTATTCCAGAGAAGGACCATGCTTCTCCAGACTGAGGGGGAGGTGACAGAGTGCATCTCCTCGAGTTAACCCACTACCTACCATTAGCCCTCTGGTGCCCGGAGTCCGGTGTCCTGTGCCTCAAGACTGCCTTGGGGAAGTGAGAATGGTACCACCTCCATTCTCCTGGGATCTAAGCACGTGAGGAGTGGAGATGGGCTCTCCGGAGGGGGCCTGCCGTCTTCTTCAAGGTGGTTTTAAGAGAGAAGCTGCCACAGGTGGGTGTGGCTGGACTCGCCCTCTCAGCCAACACTTTTATGCTTGGTACAGGGGCTCAGAATAGAAGAGATACGGAGATGACCTCAAGCATGAGTGACAGACAGTAAAGCAGTGTGTGGGAGAACAAGATCGTAGACACGGGCTCTGGGCAGGTAACCGGCCTGGCGGATAGTCGCTCGCGGGGGTGTTAGAGAGGAATCTTAGACCACTTGTGTGGAGAAGACTGGCCAGGGAGATGATCTTTGATCTAAAACCTGCACGGAGAGTCAGCAGAGAAAGCTTACCCCAGGCAGACGACAGTGGGTACCACGGCAAGAAAGGCTTGACGTATGTCATTGTCAGCAAGGGCAAGGAGATGCAGTCCAGCGCCCCCAGGACCTCCGTCCAGATAAAGCAGGGCCCTCGGCTGCGTCACAGAAGGTCAGCGTGAGGCCAGGTGGTGGTGGCGCACGCCTTTAATCCCAGCACTCGGGAGGCAGAGCCAGGTGGATCTCTGTGAGTTCGAGGCCAGCCTGAGCTCCAGGAAAGGTGCAAAGCTACGCAGAGAAACCCTGTCTCGAAAAACCAAAAAAATAAAAAATAAGGTCAGCGTGAAGCAAAGAGTGAGTTTATTAAGTATTTAGACTGAGACTGAGACCTAGAGGAAAAAGACACCCAAACGTGGGTGCAGCCTCCCTAAGAGAGCTGTGTTTGGATGTCTTCACAGTGGCTGCATGTATGGTCCTGTGGCTTTCTAAGGTATATTTCTCAAAGGATGTCATTTGGAACAAGGTTTAAAGATTAATTGGATTTAAAAATATAAACTGATTTATTTATTTTTCTCCAAGAATTCCTTTTGCAAATTAAATTGTAAGGTGGTTTTCTGAAGTGCCTTATTTACATTTAGGGATGAGATAAGTGTTCTAATAAAGTAAAATTTAGAGCCACAAATATTCTGTGCCCCAAATGAGCATAGTTTGTTGTGGTTCTTTGTTTTTTGTTTGTGTGTGTGTGTGTGTGTGTGTGTGTGTGTGTGTCTGTGTGTGTGTCTGTGTGTCTGTCTGTGTGTCTGTCTGTGTGTAGTTACCTACAGAGACCAGAAGGGGGAGCATCAGATCACAGTGAACTGGAGTCACAGGCGGTTGTGAGCCACCTAGCGTGAGTGCTGGGAACCAAACTGAGATCCTCAGGAAAAGCAGCAGGTACTTCTAACTGTTGGGTCACCTCCCCAGCCCCTAGTGTGTGGCTTTTAACAGCCTTGTTTGAGAAGTTTTAGGAAGGTAAGCACTGTCTCCAGGTGGCTTCAGTTCTATCAGTTGTACAGAAGTGTCTTGACTCTCAGCCGACAGGAAATACAAACTAGATCCCTGGCTAGGGGCCTTCTTCTCCCTTCCAGGCCCTTTGAATAGTTTCTGCCTTCCGGGAAAGACATGAGGGACAGCCAGGCAGCTGAGGTAGAACCCTGTGTGCTGTGGGTGGAGCCCATGCCAGAGCCTTGGCTGTGTGTGTGACACACCAGTACTGTAAGGCAGCCAATGCCACCAGTCCGGGAGTCTGGGCCCTGGCACAGGCCGGGCCACCTTTTCTGGGTCATTCTTTAGGTCTCGCGTGAGCTCATCCAAACATCTGTGGTTGGGTAGGAGGCAGCCCTGCCTCTAGGCATTGGTTGACTGTCAGTCGGGGGCAGCAGGTGTGGCTAGGCCATGCGTCCGCTGTCGTCCAGCTGGCTGGCTCTAGTGCAGGCTTGTTCTCCTCCCAGCAAGGTTCCAAGAAGGAGGCCAGAGGTAGAAGTGGTCCTTCCCTGTATTCTTTTTCTTTTTTGAGGCAGGGCCTCTTGCATTCCAGACTGGCCTCAGACTCTCCGTGTAGCCAGGGATGACCTTGAACTCCTGATTCTCCTGCTTCTCCCTCCTAAGTGCTGGAATTACAGGTGTGCACCTCTCCACCAGATCCCTCCTGTGTTCTGTCCACCAGAGAAAGTCACAGGCCAGCTTCAGGCTCAAGAGCTGGGGAAGTCGATGCGATCTGTTGATGGGAAGCAGCTCTAGAGTCCTATGGCAGAGTGGCCTGTGCTCAGGGAAAGGACATTTTTACGATAGTTTACTGCAAAGAAGGCAGCGAGCGTCCCATCTTGTGGGGTCTTGAAGTCCAAAGAGAGGCCTTTATTCTGTGCCTGAGGAGAACGGCTTGGGTGGAGGGGATGCGGGGCCCGCCATGCACTCCCACAGGGCAGTTCTGGTGCTGTGGAGGACAAGCTGGAGCCAGATGACACTGAGAGCCAAAAACACTGCCCTGTTACCAATCCAGGCAAAAGCCGGGGTAGGGTGCAGCTTAGGCGGTGGCCGGAGACCAGACACAGGCAGATGAGACACCTCACAGAGGTCACAGGAAGAGACCCACAAAGGTCAGCGGGTGGTTTGGGGGCGTGGCTTAAGCAGCACAGTGAGTGGCTGGACATCTAATACAAGCCTGTCCCCGAGTACGGTCGGAGCTGGGCAGATTAAGTGGTCCACCGCAGCACATTTAAGTAAGTGTATACCAGCTTCCTCCACTCCACTCCCTGGCCCCTGACCCTACCTCTAGGATGATTGGAGGGGCAAGCATGGAGTCACACCAGCCTGGTCCAGACTTCAATCTGCACCTAAGGAGCTAATGGTCTCATAGAGCTTTTATTCTTATTTATTTATTTATTTATTTATTTATTTGGATTTTTCTTTTTTTTTTTTTTTTTCTTTCTTTTTTTTTTTTTTTTTTGGTTTTTCGAGACAGGGTTTCTCTGTGTAGCTTTGCGCCTTTCCTGGAACTCACTTGGTAGCCCAGGCTGGCCTCGAACTCACAGAGATCCGCCTGGCTCTGCCTCCCGAGTGCTGGGATTAAAGGCGTGCGCCACCACCGCCCGGCTTATTTGGATTTTTCAAGACAGGGTTTCTCTGTGTAGTTTTGGTGCCTGTCCTGGAACTCGCTCTGTAGACCAGGCTGGCCTTGAACTCACAGAGATCCGCCTGCCTCTGCCTCCTGAGTGCTGGGATTAAAGGCATTCGCCACCACCGCCCTGCTTGGTTTTTTGGGTTTTGTTTTTTGTTTTTTGTTTTTTGTTTTTGTTTTTGTTTTTGTTTTTTTTGAGACAGGATTTTTCTCTGTGTAGCCCTGGCTGTCCTGAAACTATCTCTGTGGACCAGGCTGGCCTCAAACTTACCCAGATCCACCTGCTTCTGTCTCCCAAGTGCTGGGAAGGTCATTCTGGATGTTGTTACCACTCTAGTTGGTGGTATGAACCTGGCCAACTGAAGTCTCATGCAATAGCCAACTTTATTCAGAGCATCAGACAATTTATATTTGGAGGGTTAAGAAGAGTCACGCTGTATAAGGACAAGCCACATATGGCAAAAACATGGTTTTCCACAGATACATATAAATAACAGCAGCTGAAGTAAACTCACTCCTACCTGCCACACCTTGGATGAGCCTGAAAACACATTCCAAGAACAATTCTGCGTTTTGAAGAAACTGAGGTCACAAGACTTGTTTTCCTGGAGTTTTCTGGAAAGCACTCAGAGTTCTCCCACGACTCCATCCTCGGACTGTGTCCTGACAGGATGTGATCTGCTTTAGGGCAGAGCCGGCACCTGCCTGGGGCGGGCAGAACCCGCACCTATGTCTGTCCTCCTGCTCTTCAGGGCTGCGGCGTGCCCCCTTACTCTGGCCGGGTAGGGGCAGCAGACGAGGGCCGCATAGACACGGCATACCGAGTCGTAGCCGACCACCTCCGCACGCTCAGTGTCTGCATCGCCGATGGTGTCTACCCAGGGATGTCAGGCGCCCCGTGAGTGGCCGGGCGGGCGCCCCGGGAGTGGCCGGGCTAGCGGGGAGGGGATGGGGAGGTAAAATGAGGTCAAGGGCTCAGAAGGAATGGAGGACGCACCCCACTCCCCATATTGCTGGTCACGTGACGCGAGGGGTTCCTACCTGGGCTGTGAACCCCTCTAGGCTAGTTCTTCGCCGGATTCTCCGTCGCGCTGTGCGCTTCTCCACAGAGGTCTTGCGGGCGCCGCCTGGCTTTCTGGGCAGCCTGGTGCCAGTGGTGGTGGAGACATTGGTAAGCACAGAGCCTCCTTTCTGCATGTCTCCTGGGCCCTGGGAGCCTAACACTGAGCCCCGACAGTGTCCCCCCCTCACTGTCCAGTCCTGCACCCCATCAAGGAGGCTGAGAAAGCTGGTCTTGCTCACAAAAAGCAGGGAGACCTCAGGCTACTAGACCTTTGACCTTGGGGTTCCCTACCACCTATATGCCTGCCCCACTGGGAAACCACTTCCCCGTCTGAGTCCCTCCCAGTTCTCAGAGCATCTTGGCCTCCTGGGTGGGCCATTTACCTTCTCCACACCCCTTCACCCCTAGGGAGCCGCCTATCCAGAACTTGAGAAGAACTCAGTCCAGGTACTGATTCGCGTGGGGAGGCGGAGGCTGCCCCGGAGAAACCTGTAGGGAGAAGCCTGTTTCCAAGGAAACCCAGCTCCACTCTGCCCTGCCTTGGTTCAGATAGCCAGCCTGGTGTCGGAGGACGAGGCAGCCTTCCTAGCGTCCCTGCAGCGAGGCCGTCGGATCATCGACCGCACCGTCAAGCGCTTGGGGCCTTCTGAGTTGTTCCCTGGTGAGCTGGGACCCTAGCCAAAGCCAAGGGGCTCTCAGGCCCCCCAGAGTGAGCAGAGGCAGCAGCTTTCAGCCCGCCGGGGCCCCCAACTTCTGCCAGGAGTTTCTCGCAGGTGCTTGACCTGACCACACAGAGGCCGCCCTCTCTTCCATCCCTTGTTTCCAAGGCAGTTCATACTTAAACGGAGACCACCAGAACGCCATGTGTCTTGGGAGTGTGTTAGGCCACCCTTGCTTGACCTTGGAGCCTGAAGCTAGATGGCTCCTCCCCCGGGAGGACCTAGTCTGGGGGTGGGGGCATGGTAGGTTTGTGTAGCTGAGAAAGCCTGAGCCCGCCCACTCCCTTCCCCCCCTTTTGATCTGCCCCCACCCCCTTTCTCAGCACTCTGTTCTCTTTCCTCAGCTGAGGTGGCCTGGTCATTGTCACTGTCTGGAAACCTGGGGATTCCGCTGGACCTGGTGAAGTTAATGCTGGAGGAAAAGGGGGTGCAGCTGGATGCTGTGGGGCTGGAAGAGCTAGCCCAGAAGGAGGCTCAGGTACAGGCTGCTGGACTCTGGTGACCCAGCAGTCCCTGAACTTCTCAGGCCTGAACTGGGGCAAGAATTAGTCAGTCATAGGATTGGAAGCTGAGGTGGGGTCTATCCCACCATCTCCATGGGAGAGGGGACGGAACCTCAGCCCCGGGGACCAAACAGGAGCGGAAGAGACTTAGGTCTTATTCCACGAAGACTGCAGGATCCACAGAGACAGGGCTCTCATAGGCTCAGTTCCCATCCCGTGGTGTTTTCTCTGCACCTGCCCCCCATTCCACACACACCCACCACACACACACACACACACACACACACACACACACACACACTTGTCCTGCAGCACCGAGCCCAGCAGGCAGAGCCAGTTCCAGAGGAAGGACTGCGTCTTGATGTCCACGCACTGGAGGAGCTGCACCGTCATGGGGTACCCCCAACTGATGACAGCCCCAAGTATAACTACTCTCTTCGACCCAACGGAGATTATGGTGAGAGCCTGGACCCAGGCTGGTAGTCAGTCCCACGCTTACCTGACCTTGACTGGGAAGGAGAGAAATGGTAGCCACCAGCTTCTTGCATTCCCCAGACTCCCCAGCAGGGGTCGCTGCCTCTTTCATCTAGAAATGCCTTCCCCACTTCACCCTCTGCAGTCAGATGCCTTTGCCTCAGATCCCAAACCCATCACATCCCCAGGCCCCAACACTGATCATCCTTATGCCTCTGGCAGAATTTGGCCTCTGTGAGGCCCGAGTGCTACAGCTGTATTCAGAGGATGGGACGGCTGTGACCTCTGTGGGGGCAGGCCAGCGCTGTGGCCTCCTGCTGGACAGAACCAACTTCTACGCTGAACAAGGGGGTCAGGCTTCAGATCGTGGCTACTTTGTCCGCACAGGTCAGCAGGTGAGCATCCAGCACCTCACGCTGACTTCTGTGGGAGGGAAAAGTGAGGCTGGGGGCAGGCAGCCCAGTGGAGGGATGGCTGCAGGCCGTCATTGTGGCGTCTTGGCCATGTTCTCCCCAGGATGTACTGTTCCCTGTGGCCCGGGCCCAGGTCTGTGGGGGCTTCATCCTGCATGAGGCAGTGGCCCCCGAGTGCTTAGAGGTGGGGGATCAAGTGCAGCTGTACGTGGATGAGGTAAGGCCCTTCCCTAGCCCGGCTGCTCTCCATAGCCTGCATCCCCTCTCCCTGGCCGCTCCTACCCTCCCCCAGGGCCCTGGGTGACAAAGGTGTTGCAGGCCTGGCGGATGGGATGCATGGTGAAGCACACGGCCACCCACCTGCTGAGCTGGGCCCTTCGCCAGACCCTGGGACCCACCGCCGAGCAGCGGGGCTCCCATCTCAGCCCTGAGCGGCTGCGCTTCGATGTGGCCACCCAGGTGAGCTGGGCACAGGAAGTCGGTCATTGTGGGAAACGGCGTGCTGCCAGACAAACGGGAAGTGGGTTGTGGAACCTCACCTCAGCGAGACCCCTCTACTCGGGACACTACCTGTCACCTCTGGCCACTCCTCACCTTCCTGTTCCCTGTGGGGACATCACTTCCCCCTTTCACGGACAGCAGTTTCCAAACCGGTTCCTATGGCTTTGTTTCCCTGCCCCACCCCAGGCCCCACTGACCGCAGAGCAGCTCCGGACGGTAGAGAGCCACGTGCAGGAGGCTGTGGGGCAGGATGAGGCCGTGTACGTGGAGGAGGTGCCCCTGGCACACACCGCTCACGTGCCCGGACTCCGCTCGCTGGATGAGGTGAGTGGTAGGAGGGTGACCCCGGAGGGCTCCCCGGCTTCACAGGCCGCTGAGAGCCCCGTCCCACCTTCCCCCAGGTGTACCCAGACCCCGTGCGGGTGGTGTCGGTGGGCGTTCCTGTGGCCCAGGCACTGGCACCGGCCTCCCAGGCTGCACTGCGGACTTCGGTGGAGCTCTGCTGCGGCACGTGAGTCGCCGCCGCCACCCTGGCCCTGGGCCCCCCCCCCGATCCTCACCCTTCCCTAATCGCCGAGGCCACCAGCCCTCGCTCTGGGCTCAGACTTGTCCCTTCTCTCCACCACCACCCACTTCTTCGCCTTCCTTACAGGCACCTGCTACGCACCGGGGCCGTGGGGGACCTGGTGATCATTGGGGATCGGCAGCTGGTCAAGGGCATCACTCGCCTACTGGCCGTCACTGGGGAGCAGGCCCAGCAGGTCAGAATGCTAGAAGCCCTGGAGACTTGACTGTGGGGGGGTGAGGGGACACACAGCTGACACCCAGGCGCGGGGATGCCCAGTGGCATAGCCAGCATCCCTGTCCACTCACTGCTGCGGCTGTAGCAGCTGTACCAACTGGTAACCATTTCTGACATGGCCCTGGTTGTAGTGAGAGACGAGGCCCCGTCCTGGGAGAGGGCGAGTGTCATCTGGGAGAGGGCGAGTGTCGCGTCTGGGAGCCTTCACTTTCTTGCCCCTCCTGTAGGCCCGAGAGGTGGGCCAGAGCCTGGCTCAGGAAGTTGAGGCAGCCAGGGAGCGGCTAAGCCGGGGCATCAGGGACCTGCCAGAGGCCCATCGCCTATCTAAGGACATAGGACGTCTCACTGAGGTCAGGGCCACCCTCGCCTTCCACTGGCCCCGTGCCTTCTCCGTGCTTTTTTGGACCCTTCCTGTCCCTCCCCAGCCTTCCAGCTGGCCCGCGCTTGTCCTCAGAGTGGATCTGCCCGGCTCTGTCATCCTTCCTCCGAGGCTGTGGCAAGGGTGACACTCGGCTCTCCCGTAGGTCATCGACTCCGCTGTGGTGCCTCAGTGGCAGCGGCAGGAGCTCCAGGCCACGCTGAAGGTGCTGCAGCGCCGTGCCAACACCGCCATCCGGAAACTGGAGAAGGGCCAGGTGAGAGAAGGCGCAGCCATGCCTGGTGCTCCCGGGTATCACGGCACCAACCCTAGGGAGCTTCCAGAGCTGGGAGAGGAGGCAGCTTCCTCCTTGATCTGCCGCCGGGCACCGTATCACCAAGCCATGTGCCTCGGCCGGGCTGTAGCTCTCCCCCAGCCCTTCCCACAGGCAGCCTCCCGACTCGAATGCCAGTCAGCCCTAACCGCTCCTTGACTGAGGGCTCCTGGTCCCCTCCCAGTCCGTCTGTGCCATCTGGGCCTCTTCCTCTCACCTTCAGCAGCTTTCGTAGGGCCCTGTGACAGAACAGAAGAGGGGAGGCAGTCTCAGGAGGTCACAGATGGAACCCGAGAAAGCAGGCCATGCCTGCCCGAGCCCCTGCCAGCTCTCCTCAGAACCGACGGCCTCTGTCGAGGGAGAGCATGGGAAGGAGAGGGCCGTTAGACCCGAGCTCAGTTCAGAAGCCGAATGTCCATGCCTGACCCCTCTGCTGCTCCCCCTGCCCCACAGGCTGCAGAAAAATCCCAGGAGCTGTTGAAGCGGCACTCAGAGGGGCCTCTGATGGTGGACACTGTCTCGGTGGAGTCCCTGTCAGTGAGTGCTGTGAAGCGGGGAGGGGTGGGGGGTGGCCTGCAGGAGGCCAGGTCCTGACTGGGAGGTCCCGGGCAGCTGGGGATGGTGAGTCACGGGGTCGTCCTCACGCAGGTGCTGGTAAAGGTGGTGCGGCAGCTGTGTGAAAAGACCCCCGGCATGTCCGTACTGCTGCTCAGCCCCCAGCCCACGGGCGGCGTTCTCTGTGCCTGCCAGGTGGCCCAGGTGAGGGGGCCCGAGAGCCCGTCCTAAATGCCCCCGCCTAGCTCCGGTTCCACCTCTTACTCCTTCTAAGCAGGAGATAAAGTGTAAGGGGAGATAACCTATGACAGGAATCGAGTAATCTCTCCTTGTCCCTGAAGACACCCTATCCCCTCCCCAGGAGGCATGGTGAGATTTCTTAGTCACCTGCCTCTTAGGCCCCAGTTCCTTGCAAAGAAGTCTCAGGTGTTCACCACTCCACCCATATTCCCAGTCCAGCCCTTTCCTGCGGCCTCACCAGATGCCCTGCCCTGTGCTCAGCCTGGGAGAGGGTGCTCATTGCTGGTGCCTGCATCCCCAGGGGTCTGCTGACTGGCTGGTGCAGTGAAGACTGCTCCACATGGCTTCCCCTCCGGATTCTCTCCCCCAGGGTGCCACGGCCACCTTCACAGCAGAAGCCTGGGCACTGGCTGTGTGCAGCCACATGGGAGGCAAGGCTTGGGGCTCTCGAGTGATAGCCCAGGGTACTGGACACACTGCTGACCTGGAGGCTGCCCTCGGGACAGCCCGAGCTTACGCACTCAACCAGCTCTGACCAGGCCCACCAGGACCCGAAGGAATCAGAGGCAAGCGTCTGGAGCCCTCATGGAGCCACCTCGCCTTCCTGGAGGCTGGGGCAGAGGACCAGGTATCTGAGCTGAAGAGGGACACCTGGGCCACTTGACACCAAGAGACTAGAGGAAACAGAAGAGGACTGAGAAGCAGCCACCCCAACAAATGTGACGACCTGGGCTGTTGTAGCTGAGGGTGCCTATTAAAGGTATTTCGCGGGGCTGGAGAGTTGGCTCAGTGGTTTAGAGCACTTGTTCCAGCTGCGTGTGGTGGCGCACACCTTTAATCCCAGCACTCGGGAGGCAGAAGCAGGCAGATCTGCGTGAGTTTGAGGCCAGCCTGGTCTACAGAGTGAGTTCCAGGACAGGCAGGTCTACACAGAGAAACCCTGTCTCGAAAAACAAAAACAGACAATCAACAGAAAGCACTTGTTCCTGGAAAGGACCTGGGTTCGATTCCCAGCATCCACATGGAGGCTCCCACCTCCTCAGGCACCGGGCATGCATATAATACACAGACATACATGCAGGCAAAGCACTCACACACACAAAATAATAAAAAAAATTTTAAAAAGTATTTTACAGAAGATTGTAAGTTCTGGAGGATTTTGTTGTTTAAAAAAGAGTGACCTGGTCTCACAGTAGTGGCACGTGCCTCAGGAGGCAGAGGCAGGTGGATCTCTGAGTTCCAGGTCTACAGAGTGAGTTCCAGGACAGCCAGAGCTACACAGAGAAACCCTGTCTTGAAAAACAAAAACAAAAAAAAGTGCTCAGCTATTAAGAGTGCTCACTGCTCTTCCGGAGGCCCAGGTTTAGTTCCCAGCACCCACGTGATGTCTCAGTCACCTGTAACTTCAGCATCACCCAAATCCCATTCCTGCGTTCTGTGGGCCCCTGCAAATATATGATGATGCACACACACCCAGATGCAATGTGAGAATGACCTTCCTCAGCGTGACGTGTACCCCATCACTTATCTGACCACCCACCCTCGTGGAAAGGCATCTGGTACCCAAATCCAGACCATCCAGCCACCAGAGTGTTGAGATGGGGTCTGTGGGCCAGGATTGGCGGGGTACCAGGAAGGGTCTCCAGAATGTCTTGTGAAAATCCTGTGTCGTTGAAGTGAGGCCAGGATGGCTTGCTGATACTTTGAGCAGCTGGGCCTGGTCAGCTGGCGGTGACAGGCACCAGGCAGAACAGCTTCTCCCCTTGTGGGACCTGCTTCCAGGGGGAGGGCAGAAAGGGGGTGACGGGGGAGGGGGGTCAGTGAAAAAGGAAAGAAAGGGGCACAGGAGGACAGGAGTGTGGCCTCACTGCGTCACTGTGACCAGGTGACTTAGCTGGAAGGTAAGGGTGCGAGCCTTGAGGAAATCTGAGAGGTGTTTGAGCTGAAGGAACAGCCAGGGAGTGCCAGGCTGTGAGGAAGGATTTGGAGAAGCCACGGGTGGTCAGACCAGTGGTGGACTTTTTACCTGAGGTAGGGTCTCCATGTATAGCTAGCTGTTGGTTGGCCTGGGACTCCCTGCATGCCCAGGCTGGCCTCTAGCAGAGACCTCAACCTCCCAAGCACTGTTTGGAAGCATGCACCACCACGCCCAGCCAGTGACAGGCTTTTAATGGTTAACACAGCGCCTGCCCCAAGGCGGAACTGAAGCAGAAGACAAGCTGGGGCTGAGGAGGTAACTCAATAACAAGCGTGGGGAGCCAAGTTCAGGCTAGCTGTGGTGGGGTGCCCTCATAACCCAGCTGTGCAGTGCGGGGTACACAGAGAGCCTAGCCTCTTCATTGAGCTCCAGAAGAGTGGAAAACTTTCTCAAGATGGACAGTAACCCCTGAGGTTGGCCTTCTAACCCCATATGCATGGACACACGTGTGCACCTGTCTACACATGGACTGGGGATGTGGCTCAAGTGGCAGGGTACCTAGCATGTACTAAGTCCTGGGTCGGATCCCCTGCACCGCATAAACCCAGCAAACCAAATGACACCCCTGACTCCCAGCACTGGGGAGGTGAGACAGGAACGGCAGAAGTTCAAGGTCGCCCAGGACTACACAAGAGATCCTTTGTAAGTCACTTGTCGAGGCGCGAAGGGACTTGGGAACAGAAGCCTGGCTCCTCACTCACACCCACGGCCGGACCTCTGGAGCTTGGTGGTAGGCCAGTCTATAGTGCTTACCACAGGCCCAGCTCCTCCAGGGCCACCAAACCGGGGAACCCGCAGAGACATCGGACCAGAGAAGCTGAGCTTTGCCTCCCTGGAACCAACCCTCCACCAGTCCGCCGTCCCTCTGCTCTGGAGAGCGATTTCTCTTCCTATGCATAGCCAGATCCCTGGAGTCGGGACAGCTTTGCAGGCGCCAGGCTTCGGGCTGAGTGAAGGGGCGCTGCGGAGGCCCTGGCCCTCTCTGCCTTAATGGAGAAAGGTGAAGGGGCTCCCTGGCAGAGTTGGCGTCCACAGCTCGGCGGCAGGGGAATTCCAGTGACTTAAGTACCTGTGCCTGCCCCGCCTCCTTTGTTTGGCTTGGGCCGTCTCCCCTCCCCCACTCCTAACCAGAAGTACTTCCTCTCCCTGCGAAAAGCTTATGCATCCCGAAAGCAGAGCCCAAGGCCACAGGGTCGTGCATTGAGCACGCGGGGCCCGGGGTGGGGAGGGGGGGGCGAGGCGAGGGGAGGGGGGCTGCGACCTTGGAGGGGGGAGGTTGTGGAGGAGGAGCCAGCCAACGCCCAGGGCGGAGGGCTCACGGCCCCGCCCCCTGGCGACTCAGGCGTCCCTAACGACCAACTGCGCCAACCGCAGGTGAGAGCAATCTCCTGGGTCCCCGGAGCAGGTGAGGCGACCTCTGGGCAAGCGGATGCTCTGCTCTTCCCATTCAGACCCCACTCACACTGGTCTAGCTCCAAAGCCCCACCAGCTCCTGCCCCCCACGCGGGTCTGTGGCCATGCAGCCATCATCTTAAACTTCCTGTTTTCTGTAATAAATGGGAGAACCGTTTCTGCGGTTACTTGAGGCCCACAGAGCATTCCAGTCTTGTAAAGGTGGGACCCCGGCTCTGCATCCCACACAGCGGCTCTCTGTAAATTAGTCCAGAGGCCTGGAGTTCAAGTAGAGAAAGTGAGTACCTAGGAAGAGGAGGGCCTCCAGTCCTCAGCTGAGGTCAATGCTGCAGGCCCAGAGGCTTCCGCGCCTCCCTCAAGCCCCCCATGGACCTGGTCTCTCAGGGTTACCAAGGGGAGGAGGAGGGACTTGCTGACCTTTGAAGCTGCTTTTCCTGCTGGGGTGGCTGAGGGAATGTGGCTGGAGTCCTGGGGAGCTACTGCTGGTGTTCCTTTCCATACAGCAGATAAAGGAGCCTGAGCTGGAGGGGGACAGCCCAGGGATTATGGACAAGCCATCTCTCTAGGCCAGAGACCAAGACCAGGCTCTCAGAAAAACTTACACACACACACACACACACACACACACACATCTCTCTTCCTTTAGTCCCAGAAACTGGGAATTCACAACGGGAATTTGGGCAAGAAAAGAGAGGTTAAATAAGCTATAAACAATAGTCCAGGGTCATGGAAACAGGAACCTGGGTCCTGAGGAGGGCTCTCTTTGGGGGGACCCTGGGGTAAGTAAGGGTGGGAAGCTGACTGAGAAGGCATAGGAAGCAGAGGCAGAGAGGTGAGTGGAGACCCCAAAGTCCCCAACAGACCACAATAGCTACACCCTGGGAGGAACATGGGGCATGACAGGATCCTTCGCTATCCCATTTGAGTAGGTGGCAGGAACCTCCCTGACATGGCCAGATTTTACCGGGGACTTGAGAAGGCTGAAAATGGAGGGGATATGCTGGAGATCAAGACTTGCTCCAGGTCTGTGAGCAACATGAAGGGCCCAGCATGGGTAGCATGGAAGAGCAAAACCACACTCTTCTCTTGGGCCCCTGTGGAGTCCTCAAGCCAAAGGATGTCAGCAACGATCCAGCCTTATGGAAGCTTCTGGTGCCAACAGTGAATTGGGATAAGAATGCTGGGCTTTGGGGGTGAAGGCTGGGCTCCACCGTGGTGACGCTCACGAGTGGGAGGAAGTCGCAGAAGTAGTGAGCTAGGCCTCTGCGGCGGTGGCGCACACCTTTAATCCCAGCACTGGGGAGGCAGAGGCAGGCGGATCTCTGTGAGTTCGAGGCCAGCCTGGGCTACAGAGCGAGATCCAGGACAGCCAGAGCTATACAGTAAAACTCTATCTCAAAAAAGAAAGAAAGAAAGAAAGAAAAAGAAAGAAAGAAAGAAAGAAAGAAAGAAAGAAAGAAAGAAAGAAAGAAAGAAAGAAAGAAAGAAAAGAAAAGAAAAGAAAAGTGAGCTGCCCCTCAGAGAAGGGCCCATTGGACAGACATGTACTGGAAGAGCGGCTCTCCCTTGCTGGCTTAGTGACAGGAAGTCCCTTTAGTTTACTAAGCCTCGGTTTCCTCCCGTGTAAAGTGGGGACAAAGGTGTCATAAAGACAAGCCTCACCTGGGACTCTGAGAGCTTGGTGAGTATCACACAGTGAGCATGCTTCTTCTAATGCCCATGTCTTGAGGGCTGGCTCTAGGCCAAGCTTGCGAGAAATGCCACGAATGTTAGCCATTAACCGTCCACATGAGTGACGGGTGACGAAGGTAATATTAATTACTATTCCCATTTGACAGACGATGCCGCTGAAACTTGGTGAGGTTGAGTCCTTGCCCAAGGTCTTGGAGGTGTGAGCAAGTGGCAGAGTGAGGATATGGCAGTCCAGGGACTGAGCGCTGTCGGGCCTCCTTCGGGTACCTGCTATTGCTGGCCTGTGCTGCAGTAAATCATAGCTGTACAGAGCCAAGGCTGCGTGTGAGCCCAGACCACCTGCCCACCACGGCCAAAGTGGGACGCCATTTCTATTGCCTGTACTGAGGCCTGGAAATCCCCAACCCTTAGAGTTGTGACCTAGTGAGGATGCCATCTTCCGTGATTTCACACTCCTGTCCTGGCCCTGAGGACATGGAGATGGACTTGGAGAGAGTACGGCTTTCCCTGCCAGTGGTTACCCTGGTTGGCTGCGCTTGGTGCTGAAGACACAGCCATGTAGAGTCCACAGGCCCGTGAGATAGGTCCCAAGATGGAAGTCAGCTATGCCTTGTCCTACCCACTGACCCACTTCCCACTCCAAGGGCAGAGACATCACGTTGCAAACACACAAGACACACACATTTCTGGTGGCCCCAACTTCTCTGGAATGCCAAAGAGATTCCTGCCCTAAAACAGGGAGTGGGATCTTTTTTTTGTTTTGTTTTTTTGTTTTTTCAAGACAGGGTTTCTCTGTGTAGCTTTGCACCTTTCCTGGGAATCACTTGGTAGCCCAGGCTGGCCTCGAACTCACAGAGATCCGCCTGCCTCTGCCTCCCGAGTGCTGGGATTAAAGGCGTGCGCCACCACCGCCTGGCTGGGAGTGGGATCTTGAACAGGCTTGTAGTACTAAACTTCAATTCTCTCCCCTACCCCACAGGCTCCCAAGGGAGACAGGCTCTAGAACATCAGTTCTCAACCTGAAAGGGTCGAATGATCCTTTCACGGGGGTCACCTAAGCCCATCTGCATATCAGATATTCACGTTACGATTCATAACAGTAGCAAAATTAGTTATGAAGTAACAACAAGAATACTTGTACAGTTGGGGGTCCCCACAACCTGAGGAACTGTTTAGAGGGTCACAGCATTAGGAAGGTTGAGAGCCACTGCTCTAGGGGAAGCTGGCTTCTCTGTCTCTTCAGAACTGTCTCCCTTCTGTGAGCCTGTGGGAGTGTCTGGTTGCTCCACGGATCCCCAGCTAATGGGTTTCTGTCCATCCCTGCAGAGTCCCAGGGAAGAAGGTGACACTCAATACCACCTCAGGGCAGCCTGGCGACAGCCAGCCAGACTAAGGCCAGCCAGTGAATGATGTAAGTGCTATGCCTGTCTCCCCCTTTCCTCTGGTTTCTTCTCACAGTGGGGTAGTCTCCTCTCTTCCTGCGTTCCTTTCTCTTTTTTTCTTTCAACAAGGTTTCGTGTAAGGCCAGATCGACTTCAAACTTCCTATGTAGAAGATGACCTTGAACTTCTGATTTAGGGGTTCTCCGTTTCATTCACCAAGCAGTGAGCCTAGCAATGCTCAGGACCCTGTGGTCCCAACGGAGAAAGAGAGGGCCATGCAAGGAGGCTGCACGTTGAGACCTGAGTGCCAGCAGTTCTGGGGCTTCTGGCCTGATTTTCATGGCCACCAGTCGCCACTAGGCTTCATCCTCTGCTGCGGCAGATAAGCTCTGTCTAAGTCAGGGACAGTGACTCCCAGCAGTGGGGCTCCTGCTCCTTCAAGGACACACAGCGTCCTTCCTTCAGTCAGCCTCTACTTGGACAAATCCTAAGGAAGTCTCTGATTGGCTGACGTAAGGAAGCCATGCCCATCAATTGCTCTAGCCAATAGGATACTCTTCAGAATCTATTCTTAGAAGCAAATAGGGCAGACCCAAACCAGCTACCTGCCTAAGGCAGACCTGGCACTGGCCTTGGGGATGCAGATCCAAGATGCAGAGCTCTGTCTGCTCTGGATTTGAGCTCAGGGTGAGGGGCACAGGTCCTGGGGAGCTGGGGCTCCAGCAGAGGTGTGATTTGGGGCGTGAAGTAGTGATTGAACTAGTCCGGGGGTGGAAGTCTGTCTCTTTCCTAGGAGGAGATGGTAAGAAAGGCATCCCAAGTTTAAGGAGTGGCCTGAACAAAGGCCCCAACTAGCTTTCAGTGTCCTGGGTGAGAGCAGACTTTATTTCAGAAAGCCACCGGTCATGGCAGGAGGCCCTTGTCCTCTGAGGGGCTGAGGGAGCTGGCTTTTGCCCTCCGGCAGTGATGAGCCACTGAAGAGGCCTGCCACCGTGGCTGTGCAGGGCTGACCGTGAGAGGACCAGACTGGGTGCCAGGGCCAGGTGCCGAGCAGCTGAAGCTGTGCGTGACAGACACAGAGTCCCTACGCTGAGGCACAGCCGTGAGAAAGCAGAGAGGGGACAGGCCGGCGCCTGTGTGGCCTGTAGGAAAGGCTGGCCCCTTGCTCTCAGCTCTACCTTCTGTGTGGGTTGAGTCTGAGGGACTTAGATGGAAGCCTCAGGACCTGGGTGTAAAACGCAAAGGAGCTGGGTCCCGTGGCAGGAGCAAGGTGGGCAGAGCCTGAGCGTGGACAGAGTGCCTGAGGCCTGCCATGCAGACATCTGAAAAGCAGTGGCCAGAGTGGCTGGAGAGATGGCTCAGAGGTTAAGAGCACTGGCTGCTCCTCCAGAGGACGTGGGTTTGGTTCCCAGGACCCAGGTCCTAGCTCACAAACACCCGTAACTCCAGTTCCAGGAGATCCAGTGTCTTCTTCTGGCCTTCTCAGGCACCAGGCATGCACGTGGTGCACAAACATTTAGGCAAACACTCATACACATAAAATTAAAAATTAAAAAAAAAAAATGGCCAGAGAGGCTGAGCAAGAGCCAGGAGTGACAGAACCGAGAAATTTCTTTTACGCACTCTCCTATTGATACATTACCAGTAGACCTCTAAGTTTAATTTTACTAATTTTTTAATTGTTTATTTTCATTTTGCGTACGTTGGTGTTTTGCCTGCATGTATGTTTGTGTAAGGCTGTCAGATCCCCCGGAACTGGAGTTACAGACAGTTGTGAGCTGCCATCTGGGTGCTGGGAATTGAACTCCGGTCCTCTGGAAGAGCAGCCAGTGCTCTTAACCACTGAGCCATCTCTGCAGCCCCCTTGTTTTATTTTTAACTGTGCATCTTTGTGTGGGTACGTACCCTTGAGTGCAGGTACCCTCTGAAGCTAGATGGGTTGTGTCCCCCTGGAGCTGGAGTTGGTTGCAAGCTGCCTCTGTGGGTGCTGGGAGCTGAACTCAAGCTCTCCGCAAGAGCAGCATACGCCCTCGGCTGCTGAGCCATCTCTCCATCCCCCATTATTAGTTTTTCAAAATAGATTATTTTTATTGTGGGTTTATTTGAGACATGTAGCCCAGGCTGCCTCAAACTCATTATGTAACCAAGGATGACCTTGAATTTCTGATCCCCAAGTCACCACTAACCCCTTGCCCTTCACCTCTTCTGTAGAGTCAGGGACAAGTCTCAGAGACCTGGCACCCACTGGATGACACAGCTCAGCACACTAGAGGTCTATATAGGAAGACATTATTATCCCATTTTACAGACAAGGGAAGGGAAGAAATTGAAGTCCAGGTAGGTTATGCAACTTGGCTAAGGTCACACAGCAAGTCAGAAATGAAAAATCAACGGATGCCTCTATGTAAACAGTACCCACCTTTAGCTCTGCCTTTTTTTTTTTTTTTTTTTTTTTTTTTTTTTTTTTTTTTGAGCTGTCACTATGTTGCTCTGGAAGTCCTGGAACTCACCATGTAGCCCAGGCTGGCCTCAAACTCACAGAGATCCACCTGCCTCTGCCTTCCAAGTGCTGGGATCAAAGGCTTTAGTTAGAGACGGACAGAGAATGTGAATTTACATTCGATTTGCATACAGGGTGACACCATACATAAATATCTTCCCAGAGTGCTGCTCTCCCCAGGCTTTTCCTCCTTGAGCTGCCTGGCAGGCTAGGGAGTACCATCTGGTTCCTCCCTCTGCCAAGGATGCCTTTGCTAGAGCGGGGTGCTCCCTCTCGGTGGTGGCCGCTAACAGAGGGAAGCTCCCCAGGAAGGGCAGAGGGCCCAGACACCCCGTTCTGCCTCCAGCTCTCTGGCAGGGTCCCTGCAGCAGGAGGGTAAAGGGGTGGCCGCATTCAGAAGGTCCCCCAGACCCAGACATCATTCCCCTCCGTTCCTCTAGCTTCAGCCCCATATTTAGTCTTCTCGCCTCCCACGCCTGCCGCCTCCGTCTGGTATGAGGGGAGACTGAAGTGGGAGCCAGGCAGGAGTGAAGGGTGTGAGGCGAGGCATCGGCGCTCTGGCCAGGCTTGTGTCTTCTGGTCCCCTTCTGTCCCTCCCAACTGCCCCGCCCTAAATGGAGGCCACAGGCTGAGATACGATGTGAACACGAACGTACCTGTTCTTCCCATTCAAAACCTTCCCACAGAGGTTTGAAGAGATGGCTCAGCGGTTAAAGGTGCTTACTGATTGGTCTTCCAAAGGACCCATGTCTGTTCACTGCACCCACCTCACTTAACCTCCAGTTCCAGGGGATCTGACACCTTCCCTGGCTCCATGGACATCCAAATGCACTTGTGTGCAGACACATATGTGCACTTAAATAATAAATTAAAATATAAAAAACTGTGTACAGGGGCTGGAGAGATGGCTCAGCGGTTAACAGCACTAACTTCTCTTCCAGAGACCCAGGGTTCAATTGCCAGCACCCACATGGCAGCTCACAACTGTCTGTAACTCCAAGATCTGACATCCTCACACAGACATACATGTAGGCAAAACAACAACGTACATAAAATAAGAATAAATAAATTTTTAAAAAAGAAATGGATTAAAAAACTGTATACAGATTACACATTAAAATGATGTTTTCAGCACACTACATTAATTGTAAATTTTACTTACTTAGGTTTTATCATTTTTTTATTTTACCCTAAAAAACAGTATACAAATTACTCACTTAAATGATAATATTTGGGGCACACTGGGTTAATTATAAAATTAATTTCAGCTGTTTTGGGTTTTTGTTTTGTTTGTTTTGCTTTTCCTATAGGCTTTTTGCGTGTTTGGGGTTTTGTTTTGTTTTGTTTTTAGCTGGGAGTGCTAGGTAAGCTCGCTACTGAGCTACCCCCCCCCCCAGGCTTTACTTAAGCCTTTTTCTCCATATTTAAAATTTTTTGTCTGGTGGAGGTGACACAAGCCTTTAATCGCAGCACTCAAGAGGCAAAGGCAGGATCTCTGTGAGTTCAAGGCCAGCCTGGGCTACAAAGTGAGTTCTAGGACAGCCAGGGCTACACAGAGAAATTCCGTCTTGAAAAAAAAACAACAACCTTGTCTTATATGTATGTTACCTGTATGTTGTCCATGCACCACCTTCATGACGTACTCTTGGAGGCCAGGAAAGGGGTTAGATCCCTTATTTCTGGAGTCACAGAAGGTTGTGAGCCACCATGTAGGTGCTGGGACTCAAATTCAGGTCTCCTGGAAGAGCAGCCAGTGCTCTGAACTGCTGAGCCATCTCTCCAGCCGCGCCCCCCCTCCCTGCTTTCTCTTTAAATATGGATGCTAGAAAAGTTAAAAACAGGGACTGGAGCCGGGCAGTGGTGGCGCACGCCTTTAATCTCAGCACTCGGGAGGCAGAGGCAGGCGGATCTCTGTGAGTTCGAGGCCAGCCTGGGCTACAGAGTGAGTTCCAAGAAAGGCGCAAAGCTACACAGAGAAACCCTGTCTCGAAAAACAAAAAACAAAACAAAACAGGGACTGGAGATTGACGTGAGCACGGAGCCCTGGCTTCGATCCACAGCACTGGACTCACTGCGTGCGATGAGACATAACCACAGCATTCAGGAGGTACAGACTGAAGAGTCAGCTGTTCAAGGCCATCCCTACTGCACAGCAGCTTGGAGGCCAGCCTGGGAAGCCTGAGACCTTGCCTCAAAATAAATCAATACAAAGACAAAGCGGTCTATCAGCTTCTGTCGGCCAGTGTCCTCAGTCATGCCACCAGGGCCTTCTGGGAGCAGGGAGCTTTCGAGTTAAACAGTTGCTCACTACAGCTCTCCCTTCAGCATTCCCTAGCCTCCCACTCACCCTCAGAGGGGGCAGTACAGGAGCAATCCATCATCTGACTGGAGAACCCGAGTTCATCCATTCTTACGGGGACTGGAGAGGTGGCCCCGTGGTTAAGAGCACTTACTGCTCTGCTCCTGCAGAGGGACTGAATTCAGTCCCCTGCACCGGCCTCAGGCAGCTCACAACTGCCTGTAACTTCGGTGCCAGGGAAAAACAATGCCCTCTTCTGGCCTCTGTGCACACATGTGCACACACACACACACACACACACAGACACACACAGAGAGACACACACCACACAAAGTCTTTAAAAAAATAAAAATAAGTTCCTTCTCGTTTAGTGTAAGCTGTGCAACATTGGGCAAGTCAATGACCTCTCTGTGCTTCATTACCCATTAGGGGGAAAAATGATGAAGATGAGTCATTATCTCCAAAAGGTTTTTGGGGTTTTGTTTGTTTGTTTGTTTTTGCCTCGAACTCACAGAGATCCACCTGCCTCTGCCTCCCGAGTGCTGGGATTAAAGACGTGCGCCACTACGGCCCGGCCTTCAGAAGGTTTTTTAAATTGATTTTAATTTTATGTGCATTGTTTATTTTGTGTGTGTGCATGCATCCATGTCTGTGTGAGGATGTCAGATCCCCTGGAACTGGAGTCACAGACAGTTGTGAGCTGCCATGTAGCTGCTGGGAATTGAACCAGGGTCCTCTGGAAGAGCAGTCAGTGTGCTCTTGACCACACTTAACTGCTTGGAGCCGCCTCCCCAGCCCCCCCCCCACTTTTATGACAAATGAAAGAATACCCAGGGTGCAGTAATGACTACAGTTGCCGAATAACTATTATCTAAGCCTGGGGGCTGTTCCCTGCACACACTGGGGCCCTTGGAATACACTATTTTGTCAACTCCTCTAATAATCCTGTTGGTGGCCATTGCCCTCACTTCACAGAGGGACATCATCTGAAATTCAGAAACATCTGGTCACTTTCCCAAAGCCACACAGCCAGTCTCTGAGATTCTCATTTGGGTCGACTCTCCTCCAGAAACTGACCCTCAAGCACCACTCTGTGCCACCTAAATTCCCCCAAGTAACACACTGTCCCCCTTCCTTTTGCTCAAGCCACGACCCCCCATCCCGCATCCTGCCTGCACCGAGGATCTTCCAGTTTAAGAAGTTTCCTGTTGCAAGTTGCTAAAGGGCTTCCTGCCCTTGCCTCGCCCGCAGCCAGCATGCAGGACATCCCAGCAACATCGCCCGGCCCTGGGTCTCGCAGCCAATCGGCGTTCAACATCCAGCGCCAGGCGTCTGCCGTGAGTGGTGCCAGCTCAGGGCCTCCACCCATGAAGACTGGCCCAAGCCCTGCCCCAGCCCACCTGAAGCCCAAGCCCCCAAATATCCGGCGCATGCGCCGGATCATCTCTGAGGACGCAGAGTGGACACTGGCCATTGTACCACTCCTTACAGAACTCTGCATTCAACACATCGTCAAGAACTTCCAGAGTGAGTTCATCTGCCCTGGGCTGGAGGAGGGGGGACCACCATACCCCGGCCTGGGAGCACTCTTAAATCCACCCCCATCCAGCACCAGTGGTGTCTCCTGCTGTCCCCACCCCAGACACACACACACACACACACACACACACACACACACACACTCTCACACTCACACACACAGACACACACACACACTCTCACACTCACACACACACTCTCACACTCACACACACACACTCACACACACACTCTCACACTCACACACACACACACTCTCACACTCACACACACACACACACACACACACACACACACACACACACACACTGTGCCCTCCATGCTTTCACCCTTCTCTCCTCACATCTCTCTCCAGTAAGTCTGGACTTGGCCACATTCTCCTTTTCATCCTCCCGGAAACTCTCTGGCTCTTGTCTCCCATCTGACAGAGTCTTCCAGAATGCAAATGGGTTCCTGGTGTCCTCTGAACTCTAGTCCTTTCTAGAGAAAAGTTGTGGGCCTCTCCTACACCCTGAGACAAGGGCTTCCTGAGGCCCGGCCACCTAACATAGTGTGTTCCTCTGTTGTTTATTGGCCATGTGCTCCAGCAAGCCAGTGTGAACTCCAAGAAGCCGGGGCCCTGGCTCTTTCCTTTTTTGGTTGTTGTTGTTGTTGTTGATTCTCAAGACAGGGTTTCTCTGTGTAATAGCTCTGGTTATCCTGGATCTTGCTCTGTAGACCGGGCCGGCCTTGAACTCATAGAGATCCACCTGCCTCTGCCTCCTGAATTCTGGGATTAAAGGTGTGTGCCACCACCTCCTGGCTATTTTTTAAATGCATTGGGGTGTGTGTGTGTGTGTGTGTGTGTGTGTGTGAAAGAGAGAGAGAGAGACAGAGGAAGAGAGAGAGAGAGAGAGAGAGAGAGAGAGAGAGAGAGAGAGAGAGAGAGAGAGGCAGGGTGGGGTACACACCACAGAACACGTGGAGAGCAGAAGAGAACCTCATGAAGTCAGCTCTCTTCTACCTCTGCATGAGTTCTGGGGTGCAAGTCAGGCCACCAGTTCTGCTCAGTAAGCATTGTTGGCTCACTGACCCATCTTTCCGGCCCCACGTTTCCTTCATTTTTCTCCAGCAGCTTCTGGCACATAGTAGGTGTTGAAGTACATGGAGTTATTCTGAAATGAATGGTTGAAGTCTGACTGGGAGTCTCAGAAGTCAGCTGTCTCTCCAGCAGACTAGATAGATAATACACTGGGGTCTGGCTCTGTGTGTCTGTCCGTTCTTCCCTAGGCGGGTCAGCCTGGGACCAGACACTGCCTGGTGCAATGGCCAGCAGGCGAGAGAACCCTGAAGAGCGTCTGTTTAAGAGACTGTTTCTCAGCCGGGCGGTGGTGGCGCACGCCTTTAATCCCAGCACTCGGGAGGCAGAGCCAGGCGGATCTCTGTGAGTTCGAGGCCAGCCTGGGCTACCAAGTGAGCTCCAGGAAAGGCGCAAAGCTACGCAGAGAAACCCTGTCTCGAAAAACCAAAAAAAAAAAAAAAAAAAAAAAAAAAAAAAAAAAAAGACTGTTTCTCCTCTCAGAGCAAAGCTCCCAAGACCGCAAAGGGCCTTCCCTTCCCTCAGTGTGTCCCTAGGCAGGACATCCCAGGGCGCCACGCTGTGTTATCCCCAGCCTCGCGGCTGAACCCTGTTTTTCTTCCCCCCCGTTCCCAAAGACAACCCTATCCTGAAGCAGCTGCTCCCAGAGCACCAGCAGAAGGTCCTGAGCCACCTGCCCCCTGACCTGCCGCTGACGGTGACTGCCAACCTGATCGAAGATGAGAGGTACTGGCACCGCTGCTGCGTCAAGCGCTGGCCTGTGTGCCACGTGGCCAAGCACGGTGGCAGCTGGAAGCGAATGTTCTTCGAGAGACACCTGGAGAGCCTGCTGAAGCTCTTCATCCCGGGGACCACGGACCCCAGTGTGATCCTGGACCTGCTGCCCCTCTGCAAGAACTACGTGCGCCGAATCCAAGTGGACCAGTTCCTGCCGCCCGTGCGGCTGCCAGCCCCGCCCCATCCTGACGACCAGTCCGACTCCGGCAGTGAGGGAGAGGGGAACGAGCCTGAGAAGGACCACTACCAGCTGGAGGAGCTGGTGGCTGGCCTCAAGCACCTGGAGGAGCTGGACCTGGTGTACGGGGTCAAAGACTGCGGCATGAACTTCGAGTGGAACCTCTTCCTCTTCACCTTTCGAGACTGCCAGTCTCTGGCGACCACCATCAAAGCTTGCCACACCCTCAAGGTACACCCCCCCCCCTCCAGGACTGCTTCTCCCCACCTCTTCCTCTCCTTCCATTTCCTTTCCCTTCATCAACGGAGAAGGGGATTGTTTAGACGTTTGAGTTTTCAGAAGCTTTTTTTTTAAAAAAAAGATTTATTTATTTATTATGTATACAGTATGTCTGCAGGCCAGAAGAGAGCACCAGATCTCATTACAGATGGTTGTGAGCCACCATGTGGTTGCTGGGAATTGAACTCAGGACCTCTGGAGGACCAGCCAGTGCTCTTAACCTCTGAGCCATCTCTCCAGCGCCCCCCCACCTTTTTTTTTTTTTTCTTTTTTTTTGAGACAGGGTCTCATATGGCTCAGGCTGGCCTGGAATCACTCACTGGTAGCTGAAAATGACCTTGAATTTCTTATCCTCTGCCTGCACTGTACACACACATAGGCATGCACGCTAGCACACAAACACACCTGAGTGCTGGGCTTGCAGGCGTCCGCCACACCCAGTCTACGCGATGCTGAGGACCGATCCAAACGAAAACTACCCAGGGCGAGGGTGCAGCGCAGAGGCAGGAAGTGTGATGAGCACGTGTGAGGCCCTGGGTCTAGCCTCTGCCACAGGATAGCTGGTTGTATCCCTCACTCATCTTGTTGCTGTGGTTAAAACTCCTGACAGGCACAGCTTTAAGAGGGAGTCGGTTATTTGGCTACAGTTTCAAGGGCATGGTTCACCATGGTGGGGAAGCCGTGGTGGCGGGGATGTGAGGAGCTGGTCAGGCGTGGGGTATGGAGTAGTGGTACTCAGCTTTCTCCTTTTCATTCAGTCCAGGACACCACCCACAGTTAAAGCTCAACGAGATAAACTGGGCCCTGGGGACGCACGCTTTTGATCCCAGCACTCGAGAGGCAGAGGCAGGCGGAGCTCTGAGTTTGAGGCCAGCCTGGTCTACAGAGTGAGATCCAGGACAGCCAGAGCTACACAGAGAAACCCTGTCTCAAGGGGGGAAGGGGGAAAAAGTCTAATTAGGAAATGTAGCTAGCTTTTGAACTAGATAATCCCCAAAGACATGCCCAGAGGCTCATCTCTAGGTTAGTCTAGATCTTGTCAAGTTGACAAGACTAACCAACACACTGGTTATACTGAAAATTTCAGACAAACAGGTATGTCCCATGTAACAGTTGGGCTGCACATCCAAACGTTGTGGTTTTTATCTGAAATTCAAATTGAACTGGACGTCCCATGTTTCTATTTGTGAAATCTGGCAGCTGCAGCCTAGCTGCAGTTTTACATTTATATCGCTGCTCATTAGTGCCTTTCATCCCACCAGACTGCTCGCTCCACAGGGCACAAATGGTGCAATTCTGATTTTTTTCTGCATCTTCAGCACCTGGGACAGGGCCTGCTACTGTCTGTCTGGTGAGGGAGGACACAGCACTTCTTCCTCTTTTCAGAGTCTAGCTAGTATCTTGATGCCGCTCCCCCGCCATGAGGAGCCATACCTTCAAAACTGGGAGCCAAACGACCACGTCCTTCCTTAACTTGCTTTTGTTGGGTATTCTGTCACATCGACAAGACAAGATCCTGAGCACATGTAACACGCCCAGTCTGGGGCTGGAAGTCAGAGCCTATGCTCAGCAGGCACGAGTCTGGGGACTCAATTCCTGGCACCAAAATGTAAAAATAAAAAAATGGGACGGGGGCACTGGGTTGCTAGAGCGTTTGCCGCTCGTGCATGAAGCCCTGGGTGGGGTCACCTGCACTGCATGAACCGAGCGTGGGGTTACCTGTCTGTAATACCAGCACTCTGGAATTAGAGACAGGACAGTTGAAAGGTCAGGGTCATCCCCGGCTTCATGGTGACTGGAGGTCATCCTGGACTACAGGAAACCCTGTCCCCAAAAATTCAAGTGGTGCCTTAGTGGTTAAGAGCACACACTACTCTAGCAGAAGGCACTAGTTCAGGTCCCAACACCTACATCAGCTCACACCTGCCCGTGACTCCAGCTCCAAGGGATCTGACTCTCTTCTAGGCTCCCACACACCCACACACAAACACACATGCATAGCATACTTAAAAATCGCTTTTAATAAAACAGAAAACATGAACGAGGGATGGGGTGGGGAAAGAAAGAGGGGGAAGCATATTTGGCTTAAATTCTGGTGGCTGAAGGGACTCTGAGGCCACACAGTGCCAGCATTAGTATTTCCCCTCCATGAATGGTAGAAAAGCAGGAAGAAAGGGACGTGTGCAGAAGAGAACACGCAAACCACTCTTGCAAGAACTTGGGTCCCAAGAGAGCCTCACCAAGAGCAGTGTCCCTAGTGACCCAGCTGCACTCCAGCAGGCCCCACCTCTTAAAGGTCCCACCATCTCTCAGCATCACATAGGGGACCAAGCTTTAGCACAAGAATCTTTGTGGGGGTCAGTGAGGGGGCTGTCGACCTCATCCAAAGTAAAGTGCCATCCAGGGGTATTGGACTGCACATACGGAAAAAGCCACCAGACTTATGAAAGAGAATGGCCTGGGCAGAGTCACAGTAGACATGGTTGGTCACCTAGGAGACCATTGCAAGTGCAGATAAAGTTGAGGTTTGGGGCTGAGAATGTAGCTCTGCTGGCAGGATACTGTCTATCATGCACATCATGAGCCAGGTGTGGTAGCACACACCTTGATCCCAGCGCCTGGGAGGCAGAAGCAGAAGGATCAGAAGGTAAAGGGTTATCCTTGGCTACATATCAAGTTCAAGGCCAACCTGGGCTACGTAAGACTATTCTAGTGTCCTTTCTATTGCTGTGATAAAACATTCTGAACTAAACAACTTGGGGCAGGAGGGATTTGGCTTACACTTCCAGGTCCCAGTCCATCATCAAAGGAAGTCAAGGCAGGAACTTGAAGGAGGGCAATTTGCCATTCTACATAACATTTCCTCCAACCAAGGAACTCACTTCACAGCCAGAGAAGTCCAGCATGAAGTGATGGAGGAATTCTGCTTGCAAGCTGGCTCATAGACCAGCTTCCACTCAGCTAGATTTCTTTCTTTTTAGGATTATTATTATTATTATTATTATTATTTGTTTTTTCGAGACAGGGTTTCTCTGTAGCTTTTTGGAGCCTGTCCTGAACTCGCTCTGTAGACCAGGCTGGCCTTGAACTCACAGAGATCCACCTGCCTCTGCCTCCCGAGTGCTGGGATTACAGGCGTGCGCCACCACCGCCCGGCTTATTTTTATTATTATAAATTATATGTATGAGAGAGTACATCCACAGGAGTTCAGATGTCCGCTGAGACCAATAGAAGGCATCAGATCCCCTGGAGCTGGGGTTATCAGCCACCCGGTGTGGGTACTAGACACTGAACTCTGGTTCTCTCCAAGAGCAGTACCAGCTCTCCCGCTGGAGCTGGCTCTCCAGTCCCTCTGCTAGCTTTCTCATACCGTTCAAGACCACCTGCCCAGGGATGGTGCCGCCCACAGTGGCCTGGGCCCTCCTACATCAATTAACTATCAAGACAGTCCCACACAGACATTCTCCCAGTCAACCTGATCTAGGTCTTCAAGTGAGTCTCTCTTCCCAGGTGACCCTAAGCTGTGTCCCTGGCCCCCTAAAAATGAGGGTAGTTAGAACCACAGCCATATCTGGAAAAAAAAATGGATGAAGCAAAGAATCTGGAGAGATGCACAGTCAGATCACCTGCCACCATGACGTAAGGAGGATGGAGACAGGAAGGAAGAGGCAGAGGTGGCAGCCCCCTCTCATGAGACCAGATGCTGTGGGAATCGTTGGCAGACAGGGAACAGACTAGGAGGACCATTCTGAGGGGGAAAGCGTGAGTTCCAGCTCAAGGGGGCCAGAGCAGAGAGCATCTTGATAGCTGGGTAGAGAACCTGATGCTGGGAGGAGAAGTCTAAGTTGAGCTTTGAAAACTGTGTCTTATGTGTGACCTTGCATTTGGATGGAGTCTTACAAGGAAGAGCCAAAAGGGAGGCAGAAGCCCGACGCCTGAGGAAAGTGGGGGGAGGCGGGGAAGAGGGCATGGTGTTGCGTCACCGATCCCAGAGAGGGCCATGCTTCAAACAGAACGGAGAGAGCCAGAGGTGGGGATGGAGCCCAGGGCTGGCCTAGGGGCCCGGGAGGTCCCTGGGAGTGGGGCACTTCAGTGGGTACCAGGAGCAGAAGCTGGGCAGCTGTGGAGACGGAGAGAGTGGGAAGTGAAGAAGGAGGCTGTGATCAGTTTTGTCAAGAGCTCTGTGAGGTGGGGAGCAGAGCTGGAATAGATGAGGGAGCTGGGCCTCTGGATAAGAAGTTGCGTGTATTTCATGCTGGATCTGTCGGCAAGGAAATCGTCAGTTATATATAGGAGAGCGGCTGGCGGATCAGGGACAGCTCTTGCTGGGGCTGAGACCGGAAGGGAGGCAGTGGGCATGTGGTGAATTGCCGTGGAGGTCTGCGTTGACATCAAGAAAACAGCAGAGGGTCCTGTTCAGGGGCCAGGAAAACAGAAGAGAGGCCACCAGTGGGAAGGGGGCTCGTAGGAACGCTGGCGTGTGAGGAGACTGGAAAGGTTGAAGTTGTCCCAGATTATAAGAGAACTTGTTGTCCAGAGAAATACGGTTGGATTGGCACGCCGCGCTGGAAGGTTCTGTGATACCAGCCAGTGACACAAGTGAGCTTTTCTCCTGTCAGTTGCTTGGTCAAAAGAGTGCAGAAAACATGGACCTGGCTGGGCACGGCGATGCCCTTCCCACGGCCACCTGCCACCAATTCTGTATCCCTGGGTGGATCGTCCTCCCCTTTAAAAGCCAGGCAGGCGGCCAGGACCCAGTGCTGAGCCTCCAGCCACTTTGTATCTTCCTTCTCACCAGCAGGGCAGTTAGGTAGCGCAGGCTAGCCCAGACTGGCAGATGCTATAAAACCCCTACCTGCCCGCAGATCTTCAGGCTGACCCGAAGTAAGGTGGACGACGACAAGGCGCGCATCCTGATCCGAAGCCTGCTGGACCACCCGGCCCTCGAGGAGCTGGACCTGTCCCACAACCTCATTGGAGACCGTGGTGCTCGAGCGGCCGCCAAGCTGCTGAGCCACAGCCGCCTGAGGGTGCTCAACCTGGCCAACAACCAAGTGAGGGCGCCCGGGGCACAGTCGCTGGCCCACGCCCTGGCCCACAACACCAACCTCGTCTCCCTCAACCTCCGCCTCAACTGCATCGAGGATGAGGGCGGCCAAGCCATTGCCCACGCCCTGGAGACCAACAAGTGCCTCACCACCCTGCACCTCGGTGGCAACGAGCTGTCCGAGCCCACGGCCACACTCCTATCCCAGGTGCTCCCGGTCAACACCACACTCATCAGCCTCAACCTCTCCTGCAACCATATTGGGCTGGTGAGCCATGGCTTTCTGGGGCAGGCGGGCATGGGGCGGAATCCAGCTACCACACTTGCACGAAAGCGCTAGACTGTGCGGTGTACTGCAGAGAGACTAATGTCCTCCTCTGTTGTGCGCACTCCAGTGTGCATTCTTTTTCCCTTCATCTTCATGTGTCTGTGGTATCCAGGCATGTACATGTTTTTGCATTGTATTAGCCTGTGCTCATGTGTGCGTGCCTGTGGAGACTGATGTCAGGAATCATCCCCAATTGCTCTTCCACCCTGTTCACTGAGGCAGGGTCTCTCAGGCAAACCCAGAGCTCTCTGAAATGACTGGTCTTGCTTGATAGCTTGCTCTGAAGATCCTCTCTCTCTCCCTGGAATTACAAGTGGGCTGCCATGCCCACTCGGCATCTCCATGGATTCTGGAGATCCTCATTCCGGTCCTCATGCTTGCTCATGAGTGCTTTCCCCACTGAGCCAACCTCCCAGATCCACGTCCCGAACAGATAGGTTACACGTGGCTCCGCAGAAGGTATCCCATCTGTGTGGAAGTGTGTGTACATGTGATCTTGGGACAAATAGAAAATGATCCTCTGCCTCACCCCTCCCCAGGATGGTGGGAAGCAGCTCCTGGACGGCATGTCGGACAACAAGACCATTCTGGAGTTTGACTTGCGTCTGTCAGATGTATCCCAGGAGAGTGAGTACCTCATTGGCCAGGCTCTGCATGCCAACCGAGAGGCCACCCGCCAGCGGACCCTGAATCCCGGCCACTTCATGTCACCCGTCACTAACAACTGCCCTGAGAATTCAGTAGGCTAAGACAGGGGCAGGCTAAAACAGTGATCTGATGGGTCACTGTGGCAGCCACACCTTCATTTCACACCCTTCCTGTGCCTGTCCCTGGTTCTGAGGAAGAAGGGAGAAGAGGAGATCTCGAACCTCCTCAGAGTGAGTTTATATGCATGAAGATGCTGAAGGGGGCCTAAGGATGAAGAGCTGGTAAGCTAACTCCTGGACCTGAAAATGGTCATTTCTAGACCTGTACAAATGGTCAGCTTCCAGGAACAGGAAGGCAAAGGACGCTAGAGAGAGTGTCCCTGCCCAAACTCTTCATGAGCACCATCTTGATTCACCCCACCCCTTCCCCTTTCTACTAAGCAGACCCCGGAGCTCTGATCTACACACACACACACACACACACCAAAGCTCTGCTGGTCTCTCTGCTCTCCCACCCTGCCTGTCATGACCTCGGTGTGCTCCACGTCTGCACATTGTACCATCACTAATTCTCAAGCTGGGAAGGAGTACCAAGGAGCAGAGGGGCTCAGACACAGAGACCTCCTGCCAAGGGCAGGGAATGAGTGTCACTCCGAGGAGGGGCGTCGGTGAGTCGTCCACACTTTTATTGTCCACCAGTGTGATTTGTACAATCTTTGCGCTTGGAATTCCATGACAAAAAGGCCACAGTGTGATGCACCCAATTTGACAGAGATCTGTCTTCTCCCGAGCCAGGCCCAGCCCACCCCACAAGCCCTTATCCTCAGGACATACAGTCTTCCTGGTACCCTCCATGAGTCCCTGTCACTCTGTGACTGCCCACCCTGGGGCTACACCCATAGGAATCATATCAGCCTACGGATCCACGAGAGGACCCGACTGACCAATTCAGGCCCAGCCCCTTGTCTCCCAACTCTTCTTGAGCTGAGTGGCCCAGAGCCCACCTATCCAAAAGATGGGAGACTGAACCGCAGCTGCCGTCCAGGAGGGCCTGCACTCCAGGGACTCTTTGCAACAAGCAGGCGCTGAGCAGAGCACCAGAGGAGGCCTGGGAGTGACTATGTGTGTGCCTGTCCGGGCAACCTAGAGACATCTGTACCTGACACCCTCTGACAGTTCCAGAGTGCAAACATGTAGGTGTGAGGGTGTGTGTGTGTCTGTGTGTAGCCACAGCTGCTAGCAGAAGTTCTAATTAGAGAAACAAGAACATTCAGTGTAAAGTTTAATTTTAGAGATTAATTAATTTTCTGGTTTTCATTTTCCCTGGCAATCAATAAAGCTACCAAGAAAAGAGACCAAAGAATTGCTTTCTCTCTAAGTCTGTGCGTGTGTGGGAGGTGAGGCTGTCTGTATGAAAAGACCTAGGCAGAAATGGTCAGACAGAAATAATAACAAGGCTTCCCCTCCTTCTCTCCCAAGGCCAAGCTCCGTCTCTGGACCCAGCATGATGGAGAAGGAGCCAAGCCCTTCCCTCTTTGGAGCTGTGAGGTGGCCAGGCTGCCCCTAATGAGAACAAGACATCCAGGTGCCAGCTGGCCAAGGACTGGGGCCCGAGGCCACAGCTCCACCACCACCTGTGCCTCAACAGATGTCTGCTCCAGGGAAAGCTGGGTGCTCCGACAGCCAAACTGCCCACCCCCTCGGACAAACTCAAACTCAGGGTCCTCGAGGGCTCAGTGCTGACAGGCCAGGGGGCTGCTCAGGAACCCTGGTGGGCAGCTATGCTGATCCCGTGGCGCAAACCTCTCCCTCTGACACCCCTCTCCCACCCAGCCATCTCTGTATGGCTAGAAAGCACAACCCCATCTGAGCCATATCCCGGCCCCACGATCTGGGCTTCCCACATCCCCCCCTCCTGGGAAGAAGGGACAGGAAGCCAGAAGAGATGTTGCATAGGTTGGGGCCACTCCCATTGGTTGGTGTGGGACTGGCACCGCCAGGAGGAAGAGGGGAGGCCGAGAAGATGGAGCTCTGATGGGGGAGGCAAAGCAAGAAGCCGAGGGAGCAAGACTGGATGGATGTGAGCCCGATCCCTGGGTGCTAAGTGTGCTGGGAAAACTTCAGCCAGGGCAGCTGGGAGAGCAAGGGGCCAAACACAGACATGCACAATGACGCACGGGGGGTGGGGGGGGTGGGGTAGGGGGTACAGGGAGCGGGAGAACAAAGTTGGTGTCAAAGCTTTGAAGGGACAGGACAGGGGCTGGTGCCCTGGGGCTGTGGCGTGAAGCCCCTCTGAAGACAGAACTTGAGCTCACAGGATAAGAGGACGTGGAGGGTCTGGCAAGAATGGCGCTCCTGCCCCTGGATTTGAGTACCTCTCCAGGGAGGGCTTGTGATGGACTCAGCTCCACCCAGGCTTGTGTAAGGGGCGTACTACCCCCTAAGCGTCTCTCCCAGAGGAAAAGCTGCACCGCGCCGCCACCCCTTCAGAGCTGGTTTCACTCCGCCCACCATTACCAACTCTGCTCTTTCTCCTACCTGCCTCCTGAGTTCTCTTGACACCAAGGTGTGTCTCAAGCTCTGGTCCACTTGGTCACCCACCCTGCCCAACTCTAATGAGGGCCTCCAGGATGGCACCTTAGCCTCCCTAACGGAAGTACCTACCCAGAACCCAGGAGAGGAAGCTTCTGATGGATGGGAGGCTGGGTCTTTTCCAGAAAGGGCCGGGGCATGCCCTCCCCAGCGCCCCCTCTGGCCCCCTGCACCCTGACAACAACAGCTCTTCAGAGCCGGTAAGCCCGGAGGTGAGTGACGTCATTGGCGTGATGAAAAGTCCCTCCAGGACCGGACCTCTGGGGCCCAGTGAAATAAACAATCGTGGTGGGCGTGGCAGGCAGGAGCCGACAAGGTCTCCCCGCCAGCGCCAAGAGGCCAGAACCGTTCCCAGGTGTGGAGAGGAATATCGGGCTGCCAGCCGGCCCCACCCTCAGACCCGGTGAACTCAGCTGGCTGGAAACCAGCCCTGCTCTTCACCAGACCACCGCCCCCTCCTCAGGGGCCCGGCCAAAAAAAAAAAAGCCCCAAATGCCCTTCCTGCGGCTTGCCATGGTGGCTCCCTTGGTGGGGAGGCCAAAAACGGGTCCCACATCATAGTTGCCTAGTAACAGTCAAGACTTGATGAAAGCCTGGGCGGGAAACCTCGAGTGTGCGTGGAAAAGGAAGTGTCCCCGTAGGAACTCGGTGGGGACTAGCAGAGCGCCACCTCTGCCCCGGTGGGTGGGATTCTCGGAGAGCTGCCAACCTCCCCCGCCCTCTGTCTGTGTACAGGGAGCAGTCTCAGGCCCACTGGGGTCTCATCTGGGCGTGCCCCTCACCTCCCGCCTTCACGCATACCCTGCCTGGCCTCAGTCACCATCCTGCCTTCCCCTGCTACACACAGGGAGCACAATATGTCAAGGGGCAGGAGGGAGAACGGCGCAGGCCCCCTCCAAGGGCAGGAGGTCACAGTGAGGTCTCCACGCAGGAGCCATGGCGGTGCAGTGGCCGGTGACTGTGGCCCAGACACCCCTCCTGACGATGGACGATGAGGACAGGGAAGTAGAGGGCGTCATGATAGGGCGGCGGCGGCCCGGCCTCCTCCTCGTCGTCCTCGTCCTCGTCGTCCCGCATGCTGGCCTGGCTCGACAGACGCGTCTGCTCCGTGGGGCAACTCGCCTCGTTGACACTCCCGCTCCGGCTGCGCCACAGGCAGCTGCGCCGGGAGCCGTAGAGGCGACCGAGCGAGAAGCGGCTGCCCCCGCATCCCGCACTGGCTCCGGGCCCCTGGCCGGCCCGCGGGCTGGCGCAGATGCTCAGCGCACTGCGCGAGAAGATGGACGAGCTGCTGACCGCTCGCTGACAGTGCTCGCAGCTTCGCCGGTACGGGGCCACGCCCGCCGCGCCCGGGCCACCCACCCCGCCGTAGCGACACGTGGGCGCGTAGCCACCGCCCCCTGCCCCGCCGCAGCGCCCGCCCAGCCCAGCCAGGTCCATGAGCACCGCTTCCGAGTAGCTGGGTACCAGCTGCTGGTTGGAACGGATGTGCCACTCGAGCTCGGTGCTGTCCACCGTGTTGACCCGCGGCAGGCGATGAGTGAGCGGGGGCAGCAGCTCGTCGCTGGGACTCAGGCCGCCGCCCGCGCTGCTGGCCGAGCCCGGCCCCTCCAGGCCGAAGAGCTTCTCCACGTGGTAGTGCGCGTACGCCGTGCGGTACTCGGCCAGCACGCGCAGCGGCCACGACAGCGTGAGCAGCGCCGCGGCCCAGAAGGCCGACGAGCAGGCGTACCAGGGTGGCCGGGCCGGGTCGGGGAAGGCCACCATGAACTCGCGGAAGTCCACGTTCTTGAGATGCATGCCCTCTCGAGCCTCCATGTAGTCATCCAAGCCCTCGTTCTCGGCGAAGAAGCGTGCGCGCTGGCACAGGTACGCGTTCTCCGCCTCCACGCTGGCGAAGCTGAAACACTTGGTGAAGCGCAGCCGCGTGGCCGGCGCACCCTCCAGCCCCACCAGCGCCTTGGACACGTCCCGGACGCCACAGCGTGCGTAGTCAAACTCGGCCTCCGCCACGTGTGTGTTGACACGCTCGTGGTAGACCTGCAGCGCGCAGGAGGAGGCTGGAGTCGCAAGGGGAACATACCGCGGCTTGTCTACCCATCCCCGATACTGAAGCGGAAGTCACTATCCCTGGGATCATCTCCACCATCATCTCCTCCCCCTCCCTCTCCCAACCCCAAGGGGTTTAATACGGTAAGTGGTGGTTGCCCTGAAAACTCTGTACCACGCACACCCACCTCCTCTAAGAGGCTTGGGCTGAGATCCAGAGACCTGGGTTTAAGTCTAGCACTGCCAAGGAGAAGCAACCTCAGGCGAGTCTGAGCTGAGGTCTCCCTAGCTGTGAATAAGTATTCAGTAATAATTACGTCACTGAACAGGTAAGCATATACATGTAAAGCCGCCTGCCGTCGGGAAGCCTGAACAGACTCCACTCTGGAGCCAGCCAGCTTGAGTTTAAGGCCCATCTATCTCCTCACTTACTGTTTGACCTTGGACAGGCTGGCTGGTTTGTTTGCTTGTTTTAACCACTACCCACCCTTTTGCTCCTTTTTAAATGGATATACCTACTTCACAGGTTTGCTGTAAGGATTAAATAAAGTTTAAAGTCGGTAAGTGCCTCGAGCTCGGCTCTGGTGGTGTTGGCTGTTATTCCTGGGTGCCCATGGGGGCTCACCGCTGTCTCCTGCCCCCTCGCGAGCACAGGGAAAGGCAGGCAATCCAAGCAGCCTCCCTCTCATCTTGAACAGCCTGCACTCACCTCCAGCCTCTCACCTGGGTGGTCGTGTAAGCATCTCCGTTGCGGTATCGGGTGACCTGACGAGTCCGGCGCACATAGTGGTAGCTGATGGCCTTCCACCAGATGCAGGGGGTGGCCTGCTGCATGCGGCCCACCCGCTCCCGCACGCTGCTCACGTCCACGCGGTGCTGCAGCTCGTGGCGGGCCTGGCAGTGCCAGCACTCCACCAGGTAGACCGCGTACAACATGAGCAGGAAGGCCAGGGGGATGTAGACGTAGCCGTTGGAGCAGGGGCTGTCGTGGTACATGAGGCTGTTGCCCTGGTAGGCGCTGCTGAAGGTGAGGCGGGTCACCGTGGTGACGTGGCACCAGGCCACCGCCCCCAGGCAGCCGTACATGAGCAGCGAGAGCAGGAGGCACTTCCAGTGGGACTCACGGCAGAGAGATTTGGTGAAGGAGGGCTGGATGGGTCGCTGCTGCTTGGACGGGCAGGGAGGGGTGCGGAGAGGAGGAGGGGGTGAGACAGAGTGGCAGGACCCGGCACAGAGACGATGAACACAGAGATGGAGGGACACAGGGATGTAACAGGGAGAGAAGGAGATGGGAGCCAGTGGCCACAGATAAACACAGACGAAAAGGGGGCCAGAATGCCAGTACAGGAAGGTGCAAAGAGAGACGCCCCAAGAGGCGGAAGTGGAGGCCCAGGAGGCACAAAAGACAGATGGAGAGGATGGAATCCAGGAGGAGGCCAAAGACAGACACAAAGACGGCAGTGAGACAGAGAAGGTGTGGATGGGGAGAAGGAACAGACAAACGGGCATTAGCGAAGGTAGCTCCCCAGCCCAGACCGCTTCCAGGTGACCCAGGAAAGGAGGGAAGAAGGGCCCTCTGACATCATCTCCTCTCCTAACAGGTGGGGCCCTGGCTTCTTGCGCATACTGTCGGCCCTGGGTTCTAGAGAAGCCACTCTCCTTTGGCTCACCCACCTCTCCCCAGCCCCCGCGGACAGTCTAATACTTCCTGTGGAGAAGGGGCTTAATCCAGGCCAACCTCGTTCTCCCACCCTCCCTGCGTTCTTCTGTGAGTCTCCCCACTGTTCACGCCCGCCTCCCAACAAACGCACATTCTTCCCCTCTGTCCCGGGACGGGGAAGAAGGGCTGGGGCCCCTTCACACAAGACCGTCCAAAAGGGCAGAGGCCTGTGCCTGAGCAGAGGAGGGGATGGGAGTGAGGAAGGCGCTGGAAGCCCAGCCATTTGTCACTAATTTCTGATACTCTCCTAGGGCCTGTCTGTTAAAAGCACTTGGCACATTCGGAGTTGTTTACATGTCTAGTTCTCCACCAGATGGACCGCTCCTGAGGGCAGGGCCCGTGTCTCATCCTCCTTGCTTCCTAAGTGACACCCAACAGGCCCATAATCAATGAGGGCTGAGTCTGACTGCTCAAACGGCCTGTCCCCACCCCTCCTACATGGTTGCACACCCATGCACATGTGCGTGTGCACACACACACGCACACACACACCCTTCTGCTGCAGTGCTGACTGGCCCCTTTAATGCCTCATGCCAGGCCCGGGGGCCAGCCAGAGAGAGAGAGAGAAGCCAGTGGAAACGAAGTGTACAGTTAACAAGCAGCAGGCCCCAGATTTCTGTGGCTAGGCAGGGGGAGCCGGAAACAGCACCCAGCACGTCCCTGCTAGGGAGGGAGCGCTGTGTCCTTGGAAGCCGGGTGCATGTGTGCACCTGCGCGGTGCCCACCTGGTTATGTGCCTGTCCCAGTGTGAGGGCAGCCGAAAGGGGCTGCCCGCAAGTCTGTGCCCACTCTCCTCCCGCCCCCGTGCCGTGCGCACGGTGAGCACAAGCGTGCGTGTGCGGCTGGGGCGGAGGGCTTACAGCACTTCCCTTGTGTTCTTTGTCTCCAGTTTCCCAAAGACTGAAGTAGGACCCTAACTAGGTACATGCTTAGTACTGACTCCAAAATTCTTAAGCTTAGTGCCCCCTAGGGGGAGCCTCGGGCAGTGAGAGAGAGAGGTGAACAGCCCCCTTCCACACACACTCGCGCTCCCGGTGACCCCAGGGGGGATGGCCTCTGGACGCGTCTGACCTTCCTGCGGTCCCAGCTCGGGTGACACCACCGCTTCCCCGAGGCACCCTTCTTGCTTCCTAACCCCCCCAGTCCTCCTTCCCGGCCTTCAAGGTGGGATGCCGCCCACCATTCTCACCGGGGGCCGACGCAGCCCCTCTCCGCTCAGCCCGGGGTCTGCGAGGCTCCGCCCCGGGCCCCTCCCCCTGCCCAGGACCCCCCTGAGCCCCGCCCCCGGCGCGGCCCCTTCCTCGCCACCGCGGACCGAGCCGGCGGCCAGGTCGGGGCACTGGCGCCGGACTGCGGCTGCAGCGGCCGGCTCGGGGTGCGGGGCGCCGGCCGCTCTGCGGCGGAACCGACGGGGACCGTGCGCGGCGCGGGGGATGGGGGCCGGGTCGCGGCCGTGCGGGGACGGGGGTGGGGGGGAGCACCGAGGGCCGCCGGCTCTCACCTCCTCTCGGGCGGGGCCCTCGTCCGCCGCTGCCATGGGCTCCTCCGGGACCCCGGAGCCGCCACCGCCGCCGCCGCCGCCGGCGCTCTCTCCCGCGGCCGAGCCAGGGGGGGACATGGCGTAGAGGGGGCGCGTCGAGCTCAGGACCTCCCGGGGGGCTGCCAGGGGCCGGGGGCATCCTGCGCTGGCCCTGGGGAGGGGGCGCGAGGGGCGGGGCCCTCTCTGCTCCCCACCCCCCGCCGGGGGGGAGGGGGCCTAGAAAGGGCACGGAGGGGGGGGCCGGAGGTAGGGGGATGGGTGGGAGGGCGGGCTGGAGGGGCCGGGCTGGGGGGGCCGGGGCCGGGGGCGGGTGTCACCTTGAGGCCCTCGCGGCGCCGCTCCGCCTCCCGCCCGCTCCCGCCGCCGCCTTTTGTCTGAGCCGAGCTGGAGCCAGCGCGCCCCCCCTCTTCCTCCCAGTGCAGCAGAGCCCCGCCCCCGGCCCCCCAAACTCCGCCTTCACCAAGCCTTCCTAATAACCACCACCACCACCACCACACCGCCAAAGGGGTGAAGCAACAGGGGCTCCCCGCGCCCTCTCCCTCAGCCCTGCTCACCGCATCTTCCTCCTGCCTGCCCATCCTGGGAGGCTCGCAGCCTCAGCTCCTCTCCAGCTGCCCTCGCTGGAAGGGCCCTGGGGAGGCGACCAGCATCTCTCTCCCATCCTCAAGTCCTTGGGGCTGAAGGCTGGGGAGAGGAAAAGGAGTCTGGGCATCCTAGGGAAGACCCTCAGTCCTAACTGCGTGGTGAAGGCGTACGTCAGGAACCGGACTCCAGGGGGATGGGATAGGGTGTCAGGGAAAACGCCGAAGCTAGATTCCAGAAAGGGCTACTAGAGGGCAGAGACTGGAAGCCCCTGACCAGGGTAGCCCCAGAAAAGCAATGAAGTGTGTCCAGTGCCCTAAGCTAGGGGTCAAGGACACCTGAGTTCTAACTCTCCGTTCTGGCTCTGCGACCTTAGACCAGCGCCTCCCTCTGCGCCCCTATTGCCTCCCCACCAGGCTGCCAGGGTGGGGAGGCAAAGTCACAGACCGCAGGCAAGCTGAGTGACTGCAGGCAGCCAAGCCCTCTGTGCCACCCACCCACCCCCTGCTGTTCTTCCCCGCATTGCCTGGGACACACACGAGACTGACACTTTCTCAGGCATGCGTTCCTGGGTCCATCCATAAATGATCAAGTACTCCGCACCTACTGTGTGTCGTGTATAGAAATAAAATACAATTTCCTACCCTCAAGAAACACCGTCTAGGCCGCGCAGTGGTGGCGCACGACTTTTTAATCCCAGCACTTGGAAGGCAGAGGCAGGCAGATCTCTGTAAGTTCGAGGCCAGCCTGGTCCATGGAGCGAGCGAGTTCCAGGACAGCCAGGGCTGTTACACAGAGAAACCCTGTCTTGATAAACCAAAAAAAAAAAAAAAAAAAAAGCACTTCTAACTGGGAAGACATGCAATCCAATCTTTATAATAAGTGTAAGAGTGTGATGAAGGGCAGGCATGGTCACTCTGTGTGTGGTCACTGTGCCATCCTACTGTGACTAGGGTCTTTGACATACAATGACTGTTCTTCCTTACCCATGGGGAACCAAGGCATGTGGAGGGCAAGGAGCGCTTGTGGAGTCTCCTGCCCACACCCACAGAATTACTCCTAAAATTCAGATCTTTCTTGGGAAAAAAAAAAAGTTCATGAAGGGAGGTGACATACATCTGAGGCAGGAGGATCAATACTTTAAGGACAGCCTGGACTACATACCAAAACACTGTCCAAAAAGGCGGGGGAGGTAGGTTGGCCAGGCGGCGGTGGCGCACACCTTTAATCCTAGCAGAGGCAGAGGCAGGCGGATCTCTGTGAGTTCGAAGGCAGCCTGGTCTACAAAGCAAGATCCAGGGCAGTCAAGACTGTTATACAGAGAAAACCCGTCTGGAAAACACCAAAAAGAAAGCGGGGTGGGGGTGGGGGGTGGGGGGTAGTAGGGTGGGGGAGGAGGTGGGGGGTAGTCGGGTGGGGCTGTAGCTCAGGGGTGTAACACTTGTCTAACTGTGGAGCCCTTGTTTGACCCCCAGTCCTGGAGTCCCTTTAGAGCAGGAAGTAGCCTTAAGCAGTTTTGATACCTGGTCTTTGGGGACAGGAAGTAAGCCTCCTCTTGGACCAGGAGACCCACTCCCTACATCCCTACCCTGCCTCTGTCTCAGCTTTCCTATCCCTCCCTTCCCAAGTGAGGACCTGCGACTTTCTGGCCCCTACTGCTTTGAAGTATCAGCCTGAATGACCCTTTTCCAGTCAAAAAGTCCATTCTTTCCCCCACACAGGATGTAGTCTCCAAAAGGGAGAGCTCCCCATCCACACCCATGACACAAGAGGAATCTCTCTTGGTGGCTCCTTCCTGTGGCTCCCACCCACCTCACAGCCAACTCCAGCCCCTCACTCTGGCTCCAGCCTGTCTCGCCATATTCAGACCTCCCTGCACAGACACTGGCCTTATTTAGTAATGATCTTCCTGGTACCCATCCACTGTCTCTACCTCAGGGGACACTGGAAGAGAGACAGTGTCAACTTTGGTCAACTCCAGAACTCCCAAGAGACACCCCCCCCCCCATCTTCTCTGGTCATAGCCAATATCCTTCCCTGGAAGCTCCAGAAAATGGGGGTAGTGGAAGGAGCTGACCGCCTGGTCACCATGGAAACTGGGCCTGTTTCTCTGAAGATAAGCCTAGCTCAGTGGATGGAGGTGGAGAGTAGAACCATCCAAAGGGAACCGAGGACACCAGCCGAGACGGAGGGGCTGAGTGGCCACACCTGGGAAAGGACTGTTCTTAAGGAAAGTCAGGACCCGACCAAACTGCAGCCTGAGTCAAAGCCCAGGGCCATCCGTTCAGATAACACTGCCCCTGGGGTCCTCCCCACCCCGGGAGTGACAGAAAGGCTCTGTCAGAGCAGTGGCGCTGGGGCCGGGGCCGGGGTGGCTCAATGCTGCCCTCATGTGGTCAATAAGGGGGTTGCCACATCTGTTAGGGCTCAGGACCAGTTGGGTTGGAATAGTCATCTTCAAATTGTGAATTAGAAAGGTGGTCCCTGCACTCTCCGGAGTCCTGTGCCCTTGCAGAGTGCGCAGGTTCCACCATCAGTGAGATTTAGATCCTGATAAGAATTTCATTGAAGAAAACGTATAAAACATAGTATTTAAAAAAAAACTGTAGCTAATATAATTGCTTAAATTTTGAGAATGGGAAAAGAGGTTGAAAACTTCTGACCCTAATGTGTTGCTGTTTTGATTGATTGGGGTGTTCGTTTGGGGGTATCATGCTAAGGATCGAACCCAAGGCATTGCGTTTACCAGGGAAGCATTCTACGTTTGAGCTACATTCCTAATAGCTAGATACCTCAGTTCCTGGGCTGTCCTGGCAGGATTCCAATCTACCTTTGCTTAGCATGTCCCCTTGCTGGTCCTCCAGTTGAATGGAGGACAGTGGGTGAGAAGAGGTGCCTCTCTTCTCAATTCTTCCCCCACCCCATCTCCAACTCAGACTGAACCATCTCTGCCCCTCTCCCCGCTGAGTAAGTAGTTGGCTCTACTGGATGACAAGCATTCTAAGTTGCCAGAAACTTTAAAAGATTCGTGTGTTTTTACTTTATGTGTGTGAGTGTTTTGCCTGCACGAGTGTGTGCGTGCCGTGTTCATGCCACGTACCCATGGAGGTCAGAAGAGTGCATCGGATCAGACATCAGATTGCAGGTGGTTCTTAGCCCCCCTGTGGGTGCTGGGAACTGAACCTGGGCCCTTTTCAGGAGCAGCCAGTGTTCTTAACTGCGGGAGCCTCTCTCCAGCCCCACCAGAAACTTTTAGAAGGCTGGATTGTTTTTTTTTCTTGTGGTGATGGTGATGGTAATGGTGAAAATGATAATGACTGTTGGTTATTACTATTACTGTGGTTATTGATCTGTCTCTCACACTAGAGACTATCGGCTATATAAAAACAGCTCCACATATGTTTGCAAATGAGGGAATGGCTAGATGAGTAAGTGAGGTTCCTGGGAAAAGGGCAGAATGGCTCAGTAGCTATCTACCCCAGCTTCCCTTCTCCAGGGCTAGGACTGCAACAAAGCTGCTCCCTTGGTTGGTGAGGACCTTCTAAGGGTATTGCTAGCCCAAGGAAAGAGCAGCAGAAAGCTCCAGCTAAGGGCTTACGGCGGGGGGGGGGGGGGGGTGCTCTCTCCAACCCAGCTATGTCGAGGAAAAGAAGGACAGGGAGAGAAAGATGTTTCATGACTGGGGCTGGGGTGGAGACCTCAACAGTGTCAGGGGCCTCCCCATGCTGGCCCCACTGTGAGGAACTAAACTTCTCTGACTACTGGGGTAGTCAGATACTGTACCCACCAAAGGCAAGTGCACCACCCTGTGAGGAAGAAGAAACCACATGACCACCATGACTTGTTAGACAAGTCTGCCCCAGAAAACCCACTTCTCCAAATCACATCCTCCTGCCAAATCTATGATCTGGGGAGCTGACACAGGAGACTGTCTATAAAGATTCCCCAGGGGAGAGCTGCTTTCCTAAAGATAATGAAGTGTACCCCTCCCTACCCAGACCCCTGGGCACTGATAGTATAAGATGGAGAGGTAAGAGAAATTGAGAAGAAACAGGCAGAGGGTAGGAAGCCAAGCCTCCCCATCTGACTGGTCTTATGTCCACTTGACAGGAGATAGTTGTGTGAAAGGAGGGAACCTCAATTAAAATGCCTCCATAAAATCAACTCTAGGGGGCTGGAGAGGTGGCTCAGAGGTTAAGAGCACTGACTGCTCTTCCGGAGGTCCTGAGTTCAATTCCCAGTAACCACATGGTGGCTCACAACCATCTGTAATGAAATCTGGTGCCCTCTTCCAGTGCAGGGATACATGCAGGCAGAACACTGTATACACAATACATACATAGATAGATAGATAGATAGATAGATAGATAGATAGATAGATAGATAGATAGATAGAGTTCACAACCATCTGTAATGAAATCTGGTGCCTTCTTCCAGCCTGCAGGGATGCAGGCAGAACACTGTATGCATAATAAATAAATAAATAAATAAATGTTTTTTTAAAAGATCAACTGTAAAGCAATTCTTAATTAGTGACTGATGGGGAGGGCCCAGCCCATTCTGGTGGTCCTGGGTTCTATAAGAAAGCAGGCGGAGCAAGCCATGAGAAGCAAGCCGGTAAGCAGCACCCCTGCATGGCCTCTGCATCCACTCCTGTCTCCAGGATCCTGCCCTGTTTGAGTTCCTGTCCCGACTTTCTTCAATGATGAACAGTGATGTGGAAGTGTAAGCTGACGGAAAAAACATTAAAAAGAAAAAAAAAAAAAAGAACCTAATGTGGAAGTGTAAGCTGAATAAACCCTTTCCTCCCCAACTCGGTTTTTGATCATGGTGTTTCCTCAGAGCAATAGAAACTCGAACACACCATCCCACCAACCTATGCAGTCTCCCCACAAAGCAGCGAGTTTGTGCAGAAAACCAAGAAACACACTTTTTAAACGATGAACACAAAGAAATGTGTTCACAAACACATGAAATACACTTTTCAAACGATGAACTCAATGAAAGGAAGACACAGAACTAAAAGAACAAACGAAAGAATGCATGGAATTAATGAATGAACTAAAAAGGAAGAGTGAAATGAATGACGAACGAACGAATGAATGAATGAATGAATGGGCGAAACAATCAACGCAGGAGTGAGTCAAGACTTGGTAACCAGAGACTCCCAGCCTACGCAAGCGGCAGGGGGATTCCGGAGGGGCGGGGCTCTACCCGGAAGCGCCTTTGAGGGGGCGGGGCTGTGGGCGTGGTGGCTGTCCGCCCCTTTGGGCCCGGGGGCGGGGCAAGAGAGAAGACTGGACTAGGGACCGTTCAGCTGCCCAAAGCATCCGCTGCGGTGGACCTGGCCGGAGCCCCGGACCTCTCGCGCTTCGTGTCCGTTCCTAGCGCCTGCACAGCGGGTAATGAGACCGCTCGGAGAGGGACTCTGGTTCTGCTAAGCGGACCCGCAAACCCGGAAAAGCGCGCAGCACATCTCAGAGTTAGACCCCGCTGGACCCCGGACGCCCGGGCTGGCGCGGCCGGCATGTCGGATGCGCGGAAGGGGCCGGACGAGGCGGACGACGGCCAGTGCGACTCCGGCATAGAGTCGCTGCGCTCTCTGCGCTCCTTGCCCGAGCCTGCTGCGTCCCCAGGCTCCGGACCATCGCACAGAGGCTGTCCACAGCCCTGGAGCCATCCTCCAGAGACCCACAAGGAACCAGGGGAGAAAGAAGATGCAGATGGAGAGCGGGCGGACTCCACCTATGCTTCCTCCTCTCTCACTGAGTCCTTGCCCTTGCTGGGGAGACCTGAAGTGGAGGACCCGGCCCCAGACTCACCACTGCCCCACACGGAGGTACTGAGCCCTCAGCAACTCGAAGCGCTCACATACATCTCTGAGGACGGAGACACGTGAGTAAACTGGATAGGCTGAGACAAGATGCTCACAGTCAGAGCCTCCACAGGGGTGGCTGAGCATCCCACCACCGTCATCACCAGAGAGGATAGACCCTCAGAGCACCCTCCCTGGAAGGGCCAGCCCTCTTCTCCAAACTCCAAACTTAACTCGTAGCCTACTTTTTAAGCTGTAGTCAGGTTCAGCCCAAAAGACCAGACACCATCTCCCTCTTTGGGGAGTGGGCAGAGCTAGCAGGGCCCTTGGGACCTAGAACGCCCAGCTAGAATCTTAAAAATCTACCAGTGACCCACCCCTGGGAAGAGAAATTCCCCACAACCAATTCAGTTTTTGTTTTTCTTCTTGGGAGAGGGGATGTCCCTGTTTGCTCAATATTTGAGATCCCAGTGCCTGGCTTCACAACGCCCTATCCCAAGGAACAAAAGACAACACCAGGTTACAGGTGCCATTTGAACCCAGGAAGTTGAGTTAAGGGTGCTCCCAGGTTGCCTGTTTGGAATTGGTCCCAAAAGACGGGTGAGTAGACTGAGAATTCTTGCCCCAACAAACAGGATAGGCAGCTGGCTGCCCCAGCTCACTTCCTCCTCCTCTGAGAAAAGGGAAGTGATGGCTATGGCTTGGTGTCAGCCTCCCCAACACCCTGCACCTCCTGAGCTCCCCAAATTCTCCTCCCTGTCCTGTCTTCCTTTTCCTTTTCCTCCCCTAGGCCCAGCTGGAGTCAGGTGTAGCTGGACTGAAGCAATCAAGTGTAGCCAGTATGGGAATGGCCTTAGGTAGAAGAACGTGCTAGCAGAGGGAGTGACTGGGCTTTGGAGATGATAGACAGAAGAGGGGCAGTTGGAGTCCCAGATGAGAGATGCTGGAATGCAGGGGGTACCTGTTTCGACCTGCTTGTTGGAGATGTGGGGGTCTCGGGTGGGTATTGGCAAAGATAGTCTCCACCCTGTGTGTGGGAGAGAGCAGGTTAGGTTTTCGTACTTTGTCCCTGGGTCGCAAACCCTTAGCCCAGGACCTCAGAGTTTGGGGAGGAGCTCCATGCACTACTTCTCCTACCCTCCCTTGTGGGCCTCGGAGCTCCAGCCTTGGCCCTCTGGTTAGAGACAGGTGCCGTCTGTATGCAGAGAAGCATCGGGCCCCCCACCCCCACCCCCAGCAGAGCTCTTTCCTCCTTTGGAGGTGGCTGGACTGTGGAAAGTGTGGAAGTGGGAAAGGAGCGGGGAGGAGGGGAGGCTGAGGGGGAGAGGGAGGTGGCTGCAGGGAATGTGACCCAGAGAGCAGGCCCTGGCCGAGGGGATTTCCAGAGTGGTTCCTCCCTCCCTCGTCACTCTCTCCTGGCCTTCTCTACCGCCTGCCTACCGCCAAAGCTTGCCCCTCTTCCTCCTGAGTGTCCCCCTCCCTAGCCCAGACAGGCCTTTAGCCAAGTTGCCCCCAGGCAGCTGTCCAGGTCTAGACCGTTGAACCCTGGCTTTCATTCTCCCCACCTGCTGTGGGGAAACCCCAAGACTGGAACTTCCCATCCCAGATGCCCCAGTTACTCCTGTCACCCCCTGGCCATCAAACACATTCCCTGCACTGCACCCAGCTCCCCTCAGAGCTGTACTTAGGAGAGGGTTTCTGACCAGGCCCCCGCCGCCGGCGGCCTGTGCAGGATGAGGAATGGCCCTTTGACTCATGGGTAGGGCAGCAGATCAAGATGCCGTGCATGTCCTCTTCCCTCCCTGGGAATGTGTGACATTGAGTTGCTGGGGGGAACCCCACATCTGCCTCCTCCTCCTCCTGAACTCCCCGTTGTGGGGAGGTGGGTAACTCAGCCCTGGAAACCCCCTCCGAGTGCCTCCAGCAGCTTTCAGTTTAGCTGCAGCCGGCCTGGCAAGGCCCCGGGGGCAGAAGGAAGCTGGGTGTGGGCAAGCTGGCCAGGAAGGCTGTTACCCCGTCAGCACCCTGCCCCCATGCCCACCCAGCCAAGGCCCTCCACAGGTCTAGCCATCAGATCTTGGTGCTCCCACATCCAGAATCCTGGCTTCCTGTGCCAACCCCTGACTTCCTGGCCCAAACTCTCACTTCCTGCACCGACTTGGTTGTGGGTGGCTCGTTAGAGGTTGGTGCGTTCATTCTAACCCCAAGCCCCCGGCACGCCCTCTCTGCCCGGGGCCCTGACCCTAGCCCTCTCCTCCCCCAGGCTGCTCCACTTGGCCGTGATTCACGAAGCCCCGGCAGTGCTGTTCTGTTGCCTGGCTTTCCTGCCCCAGGAAGTCCTGGACATTCAGAACAACCTTTACCAGGTGAGTAGAGAGAGAAAGCTGTGTCCAGATACCTGTCTGTAACCTGGTCACCAAATCCAGCAGCCACAACCAGAGGCCATAGGAAGCCATCTGCCAGACAGAGCCAGCAGCTGCGTCACAGAGACAGACGAGGGAGATGCGGCCTCTGCCCACGCACGAGGTGCTCGCAGCCCCGCCACCAGCACCGAATTGTACAGCATGAAAACAGTTGTACTGAAGATCACAGCAGCTTCAGTGGGGGCTGGTGTCTTTGAGGGACAGGCAAAGAAGGCCACATAAGAGTTGCCATCTTAACTGAGCCTTAAAGGAGGGAGCAAGTGGTGAGAGAGAGACTGTCCTGACCTGTCCTCTCCTCACCCGTCCCCTGCAGACCAGCCCCTGAGGACAACACAGATGTCTCCAGAGGATGAGGGACTTAGAGCAGAGGGCTCTGTTTCCCTTATCCTGCTACCAGAATTGGAGTCCCAAGCACTTGGGGGGAGGTCCTTGGGAGTAATTTCATGGAAAATCCAACTCTGGCTTTTACAGCTACTTTCAGAGACGATACTAGGACTTAAAGGTGGTTGTGCCCCATCCCCAAACATGTTCTCAGAGACAGGAGCCTGCTGCAGTGGCCCTGTGACCCTGTGACCCTCTGTGCCTGCAGACAGCACTCCATCTGGCCGTGCACCTGGACCAGCCCGATATCGTCCGGGCGCTGGTGCTGAAGGGAGCCAGCCGAATACTCCAGGACCAGCATGGTGATACAGCCCTGCATGTAGCCTGCCGGCGCCAGAATCTGGCCTGCGCCTGCTGCCTGCTGAAGGAGCAGCCAGAGCCAGGAAGGGAGCCCTCTCACCCCCTGGACCTCCAGCTGAAGAACTGGCAAGGTGCAAGTAGCCCCAGGGCCTGGGGGGCACCTTGGGGTAGCCGGGCCCGTGACAGGAAAGGGAGGTGCCTGCCTGCAGCTCCCCCCCCCCCAAGACACTTTGAGCACTCAATTCAGCCTTACTAAAGGGCTGAGGGAATGATTTGTTTGAGAATGTACCCAGTGCCTGCAGTGTGACGAGCAGACATCTAAATCTTGCCCTAGAGATATTTAATTCAGTAGCAATTGGATGAACAAAGGAACTCCCTTTCTGTGGGCCACACATGGTCGTAGGGGCAGGGCCTACATCTGTGAGCAAAACTAAGGAAGAGGGAGGCAGGTGATAGCTCTACAAAGTGGATTCTGTGTGGGCATTGTAGAGGAGCAGAGGGCGAGCTGGGAGGTGGCGGGGTTGGGGTGATTTGTTTTTTGGTAGGGAGGTCAGGGAAGTCCTCCGAGTCAGGAATCTTAGAACAGAACAGACTTGAAAGTGAGAGAGGATGTAAGTTTCAGTCTAGGCCTCTATTACAGGCAGGCTTGAGAAAGGAAGGAGGTTCTAGACCAGAAGGGAAATCGCGAAATCAAGTAAAATAAAAGCCATGGGGCGAATAGGAAGAAATGGTCCCCGGGTAGAGACTGGGCCCGGGAGGATCCCCAGGCAGGTAAAAGTCTAGAGTTAGCGGGGGTGGGGTATCTGTTGGAAGGATGTGTGCATTTGGGGCTGTCACTCGGCAGCCTGATCCTTGAAGCATGAAAGTTTCAATAACATGACTGAAAAAATGGAAACTTTGAGTTCCTTTCCTCTCAGACTTCTGAGGGGGTTTTGGGGAGGTTGTATTTTAACAGTCCTGTGATTAGAGGCATTGAGTAGGCAGAGTCCCAGGAGGCTAAAGGGTTGGGTAGGCCCTGGAGAAAAGGACCAGTAGACACCCAACAGCATCTCCGCCTACTCCACCTCAGGTCTGGCCTGTCTCCACATCGCCACATTGCAGAGAAACCAAGCACTCATAGAACTGCTGCTTCAGAATGGAGCCGACATTGACGCACAGGTGAGGCTGCCCATCAGGGCGCCACCTGGCCCACCACCCGCCCCCACCTGCTCTAACTGCAGGTCCCCTGTTAGTGTTAAACATGTTGACCCCCCATCTGCAGAGCTCAGGCTCAGCATATTACCTCCTAACATTCCAGCTGACACCCCTGTTCCTCTCCAGGAGGCCACCAGTGGAAAGACTGCCCTGCACCTGGCCGTGGAAACCCAGGAGCGCAGCCTGGTACAGTTCCTGCTCCGGGCTGGTGCCCGGGTGGATGCCCGCATGCTCAATGGGTGCACACCTCTGCACCTGGCAGCTGGCCGGGGCCTCAACAGTATCTCCTCCGCTCTTTGTGAGGCTGGTGCCGACTCCCTGCTGCTGAATGTAGAAGATGAGACACCCCAGGACCTGGCTGAGGATGTAAGACACATACGCTCTGCCTTGCAGGGCCTCCTACCCATAACAGAGTTAGGCTCTTTCCTTAGGCGAAGGACTCCAGCCAGGTAACAGTGCTGGGGTCAGGTAGGGGATGTAGCAGTTGACAGAGTGCTGGCCTAGCATGTAAGAGGCCCTGGGTTCAATGCCCAGCACCACATACAGTGGCATATACCTGCAATTCCAGCACTTGGGAAATGGGGTGTGGGGGGGGAGGATCAAATGCTGAAGGTCCTTCATCTATATAGCAACTTCAAGGCCAGCCTAAGCTACATGAGTTCCTACCTCAACCCCTCTCCTCCCCGAAAGTGCTAGGGCAGAACAGGACTGCTTCTTAACAACTGTGACATCTTGGGCTGTATCTGCCCCTCAGCCAGTTCTCTAAACTGGTCAGGCCCAAACATGGACTCTCACAGGAGTGAATCGGTGAGCAGCTAGATGGAGTATAAAGAGCTATACCTCAGCACCTATCTGCACTCAACTTCAGCAAATGTCCACAGCACACAAATCTATACCTGCTCCAGGTCTTATATTTTTTTTTTCTTTTTTTTTTTTTCTTTTTTTGCTTTTCAAGACAGGGTTTCTCTGTGTAGCCCTGGCTGTCCTGGAACTGGCTTTGTAGACCAGGCTGGCCTCGAACTCAGAGATCCACCTGCCTCTCCTTCCCAAGTACTGGGATTAAAGGCATGCACTGCCACCACCCAGCAAAACTCACATTTTCTATACATAAAAAAATATTCAGAGCCTGGTGGTGGTGGCACATACCTTTAGTCCCAGCACTGGGGAGACAGAGGCAGACGGATCTCTGTGAGTTCGAGGCCAGCCTGTACTACAGAGTGAGATCCAGGACAGGCACTAAAACTACACAGAGAAACCCTGTCTTGAAAAAAAAAAAAATCAGCCAGGTTTGCTGGCACATGCCTTTCATCCCAGCACTTGAGAGGCAAAGGCAGGTAGAGGTCTGTGAGTTTGAGGCCAGTCTGGTCTACAGAGTGAGTTACAGGACAGGCACCAAAACTACACAGAGAAACTCTCTCAAAAACAAAGAAACAAACAAAAATATTCAAAATATATAATGCATGCCCTTCCCCACCCCCCAACAACTCCAACAAAGGTTAGTCCAATGGACTGGGTCAGCTCTAAGCCACTCCTGGCTCTGATACTCTGCATGATTTATTTTAGAGCTTGTCTAAAGCTTTGGGCCTCTGCCATGCCCGGGTCACTCACTATCTGGGAAGTTAGTATTGACCGAGTTCCTCCAGGTCCCCTACTGCCCTCTCTCCTAACATTAACTCTGTTTCCCTCCATTATCTTTCTCAGCTCCTTTCTTATTTGCCCTTTGATGACCTGAAAATCTCCGGGAAGCCACTGCTGTGTACTGACTGAAGTCTGGACGGGGGTTCCACCCCTTCACACCTGGAAGCTGGAGCCACAGCTGCTGCAGCTGGGGCCCAAGCAACGCGCCCCTCTGCTGAGGCCGGAGCCTGGGGCTAGTGTAGTCCTAAAATGAGAGGAAGGATTGCAAATGAGGAAGAACCACTCTGGAAGGAAGAGCTTCCCAGGTGGTCAGGATGGAGAGTCTTGAAAGACCCTCCAACCCCAGGTATCCCGAGTGAAGCCTGCTTGCTCCTGTGGAAGATGGCACAGGCTGAAGTTGCCAACCATCAGGAAAAGAGGGATGAGCAAACGGGACCCTGAGGGGTCTTGCCTAAAACTCCTTTGTGAGTGAGCTTGGGACTGGGGGTTGAACCTGGCGCCCCCAGTTGGTAGGCAAGCTTACTATGATGTAGCTCTATCCCCAAGCCTCTCTTTACTTTGAATTTTGTGGCGGGTCTCACGGAGTGGCCTGAGATGGCCTGGAACTCACTCTATAGCAAGCAGTCCTTGTACTAGGATCCTTCTGTCTCAGGCTCCCGAGTAGCTGGGAATATAGGTTTGGTGGCAGTGAGCCTGGGAAAACACACTTATCTAAAGACTTCATGCATAAGGCTCCCAACTGAGCCTTTGGGAAGGGATAATTCTGTAACATGACACTAAGAGAGAGACTTTAAAAAAAAAAATGTTTCCCTTCTGCAGTTGTATTCGTAAGCAGACCTGACCTGTGATCCTGAGGTCAAGGCAGAGAGAAGGAAACTGGCCCCTGAGCAAGGGGAGTTAGAGCCTTGCTGGGTAGGGTAGGAGAACTGAGAGTTCTCAGGCCTGTTTCCTGCCAGCACAGACACATCTCCTTCATGTGGCACTGCCCAGGAATGGAGAGTGAGAAGGAGGAATATGGAGCCGTGTCCCTGAAGAAGCCTGGGGACGTAGAGGACAAGAGAACTACAGCTCTACTTTTCTTCCCTTAGATGCCACACTGAGGGCGCTGCTAGGTCAGGCCCATGACTGCCATGAAGAACAAGAGGAAATAAGCCAACATAGTTTCTGATGCTTAGCGCTTATAAACTCTAAGCAAGTGCATCCTGTGAGTGAGACAGCTATTAAAATTATAAACAACTAAATACATGGTCATAAGTTGCAACGGGTGCTGGGAAGGAAAAACTAGCAAGAACGGGTCAATGGAGTGGGTGGAGAATCATTCTCTGGGTGGCGGAGGGGAAGCTTCAGATGGGTGTCACAGAAATGGGGACATAGAGCCTGGTGGTGGTCACACACCTTTAATCCCAACACTCGGGGCAACAGAGGCACACAGAGTGCTGTGAGTTCGAGGCCAGCCTGGTCTACAAAGCAAGTTCCAGGACAGCCAAGGCTACACAGAGAAACCCTGTCTTGGAAAACCAAGAAAGAAACGAAAAATTGTGACGTAGGATGAGCAAAGAAAGGGACAGAGCGTTAGGGGAAGGCCTCCCATGAATTTAAGGAACTGCAAACAGGTCAGCAGGGTTCTACAGGGTTGAGCGAGTGAGTGGGCGAGGAGGACGCACGTGGTCATGCAGAGTCTCGAAGGTCACGGTCACAGGTACTAGGGGGATGATCAGTGACCCAGCCGAAAAAGGAAGGAGACATTGTTGGAAAACTGACCTAAGGGGAAGTGCTTGGGTCTCAGATACTCAAAACTCCCGTCCACTAGATGGCAATAGTCGTCCCTGTGTCTGGGACGGCAAGGGTTGATGGCTATGACCAAGCAGGCTGATGAATTGGGAGGGAGTCCCAACCGGGGTTCCCCGCGAGAACGGGGCTGGTCTGCCTCCGGGCCGCGCGGGGGCGCTGTGGCCGGGCGGCCGCGGAGGGGCTCCGGCGGGTGGGAGGGAGGCGGGAAGAGCGCGGCACTTCCGCTGGCTGCCTGGCTGGCTGGCTGGCTGCTGGAGCGGGCGGCGAAGGGAGCGGAGGGAGCGTGCGGCCCGGGGACTCGCATTCCCCGGTCCCCCCTCCGCCCCACGCGGCTGGGCCATGGACGCCAGGTGGGGGGGCTCGGGCAGCCATGGCCCACGTGACCCAGACCCCGGGGCCACGTGACCGAGACCCCGGGGCTCGGGAGGCGGGGTGGGGTCCTCCGGCTGCAGACCCGCGGAGCGAGCGCTGTCAGGAGCCGGTGGGGATGGGGGCGCGGCGTGTGGCCTGTGTTCCTGGGGGGGCTTCGGGGACGTCTCCCGGAGGGGGGATGTGGGACTGTGGCGCTCGGGAGCGGGAAGCGGGGTGCAGGGGGGGCCGCCCGTGGCCTGAGCTGCCCGCGCGCTGGAGGGAACAGAGGCGACCTATGTGGCTGGGCAGGCGGGGCCGCCCCCGGGAAGGGAGGAGGCTCTGCCTGGCCTGCGTCGGACCCCCCGAGAGAGAGAGAGAGGGAGAGAGAAGCTCTTTGTCCGTCCCGCTGGACTGCAGCGGAGGGGGCGGGGACGCCACTGGGCACTTCCCTGGTACAGTCCCCTCCGGAGGGCAGAGGGGCTGAAGAGCCGCAACCCTAATCGCTGCTTTGGCTGTCCCCGCAGATGGTGGGCAGTGGTGGTGCTCGCCGCGCTCCCTTCTTTGGGAGCAGGTGGGGAGTCACCCGAAGCCCCTCCGCAGTCCTGGACACAGCTGTGGTTCTTCCGCTTTTTCGTGAATGCTGCCGGCTATGCCAGCTTTATGGTACCTGGCTACCTCCTGGTGCAATATTTAAGACGGAAGAACTACCTGGAGACAGGTAATGTGGTCCAAGGGTGGGGAAATGAGCTAGGTACGGTTGTAGGTGTTGGCGTACATTCAAAGTGAAACGTGGCTTGGGAAGGGAAGGCAGCCAGGTCACAGAGGGGGCTGGCTGGCTGCTCTGGAGAAGGTGTGGAACTTGACTTTGTGTGTCTTCTTCAGGCAGGGGTCTCTGCTTTCCCCTGGTGAAAGCCTGTGTGTTTGGCAATGAGCCCAAGGCCTCTGATGAGATTCCACTGGCTCCCCGGACAGAAGCAGCGGATACTGCGCCCTCTTGGCAGATCCTGAAGCTGGTCTTCTGTGCCTCGGGGCTCCAGGTAAGTAGACAGGCTCCCCTTCTCTTCCCAGGTTGGGTCCAGGCAGCCAGGGACTTAATGAAACCAGAGTTGTCCTGCCCACACCAAAGGTTTATTGATTTAGGTATGGTTTATGTCCCTGCAGGATGCAGCCCCACCCTGAAAGTGTTTTCTTCCTCTTAGCCTTTCTTCCTCCAATACCTGTCCCGACAGTTCACCATACACATATGTAATGATGTCTAGTGTGGAAGACAGCCTGTCTTCTCCGTATGTTCTTTCTTTCTGTGCTCTTTTTCTGCTCTGTGTACTGTGTCTAATATATAATCTCACTGACAACATTTTGGGGAAAGCCAGGCATGGTAGCACAAGCTGTCATCCCAGCTATTCTGAAGCTGAAGTAGAAGGATGCAAAGTTCAAGGCCTGCGCCTGGTGGCAGTGGTGGCGCACGCTTTTAATTCCAGCACTCTGGAGACAGAGGCAGGAGGATCTCTGTGAGTTGGAGGCCAGCCTAGTCTACTGAGCAAGTCCCAGGACATCCAGAGCCACACAGAGAAACCCTGTCTTGAAGTCCAAAAAAAAGAAAAGAGAGAGAGAAGCCTGAAGGCCTACCCGAGCAATTTAGTGTGAGATTCTGTCAAAACATAAATAAACCAAGCGTTGTGGTGCATTTGTCCCAGCATGTGGGAGGCAGAGCAGGTGGATCTCCGAGTTGGAGACCAGCCTGGTCTACATGTCCAGTTCCAGGATAACTAGGGCTGCATAGTGAAACCCTGTCTCAAAATAATAAATAAATAAAATAATAAATTAATAAATAAATAAATAAAATAAATAATAATGTGAGAGGGGCTCTGGGCATATAACCCAATAGAGCACTTGCCTACCATGCACAAACCTCAGTCAGTCCCAGGACCACACACACAAGTTTAGGCAGCCATTCAGCCTTTGTGAGTGGGATGCTCTCACAGGCCATAGTTTGCCATAGTTTGGAGTGGGTTCCAGCCCACCTTATATATATTAGAACTGGAAGTGGCCAGCCTTCTCTGGGGCTTCCAAACATTCCAGTTTATTTTGAATTGGTTCAAAATCAATAAAACTTTATATGGTATGTGGAGCCAGCTCTAATGGACTTGTGCCATGAGATGGACAGGGTCTGGTCCTAAAGCAGGTGGTGAGTTAAGCTTAGGAAAGAAGCCTCTACTACAGAGGAACCAAAAAGGATGGTGTCAGTTACGTCATATGCGAGCATCCGGAGGAAGAGAGAAAACAGACTTCTACCTACTCCTTTTCTTGTTCACTGTTGCCATTCTCCCCTCCACCCCCCAGGTGTCCTATCTGACTTGGGGTGTACTGCAGGAGAGAGTGATGACCGGCAGCTATGGGGCCACAGCCACATCACCAGGCGAGCATTTCACAGACTCACAGTTCCTGGTGCTAATGAACCGCGTGCTGGCCCTGATTGTGGCAGGTCTCTACTGTGTCCTACGCAAGCAACCCCGTCACGGTGCCCCCATGTACCGGTACTCTTTCGCCAGTCTGTCAAATGTGCTTAGCAGCTGGTGCCAATATGAAGCGCTTAAGTTCGTCAGCTTCCCTACCCAGGTGCTGGCCAAGGCCTCCAAGGTGATTCCTGTCATGATGATGGGAAAGCTGGTGTCCAGGCGAAGCTATGAACACTGGGAATACCTGACTGCAGGCCTCATCTCCATTGGGGTTAGCATGTTTCTGCTGTCCAGCGGACCAGAACCCCGAAGCTCTCCAGCCACCACGCTCTCAGGCTTGGTCCTCCTGGCAGGCTACATCGCTTTTGACAGCTTCACCTCAAACTGGCAGGATGCCCTGTTTGCCTATAAGATGTCCTCAGTGCAGATGATGTTTGGGGTCAATCTGTTCTCCTGTCTCTTCACAGTAGGCTCACTACTGGAGCAGGGCGCCCTACTGGAGGGAGCCCGCTTCATGGGACGGCACAGTGAGTTTGCACTCCATGCCCTCCTCCTCTCCATCTGCTCTGCCTTCGGTCAGCTCTTCATCTTCTACACCATTGGACAGTTCGGAGCTGCTGTCTTCACCATCATCATGACTCTCCGCCAGGCTATCGCCATCCTTCTCTCCTGCCTCCTCTATGGCCACACTGTCACTGTGGTGGGGGGGCTGGGAGTGGCTGTGGTCTTCACTGCCCTCCTCCTTAGAGTCTATGCCCGGGGCCGTAAGCAGCGGGGAAAGAAGGCTGTGCCAACTGAGCCCCCAGTGCAGAAGGTATGAAGAGTGAAGGACCCTCACTCTTTCTGTAGCTTCTCAGAGGCGCTGGCTCAAGGGCAGAATATCTTCTCAGTATCCAGCAGAGGATTGGAACCCTGGAGGCAGCCTCGTGCCTTGCCTTAAGAGCCCCACCTACTTTCTTGGAAGTGGCAGTTGTGGGTCTGAGTTACAGTGGTAGTCCAGATGGAGCTCCTCCCCCGACCCGGGTCTTGGTTTTAGCTGGCAGACCTGTGAACCAGCACCAGGCCTTTGCTTTTTTCCCTTTAACACCAAGACTGCCAGACACTGGGCAAGGGCAGCACAGAAGTTTACAGGCCCTAATGTAGTTCCCCTGGGGGCTAGTGAAAATGGTGCTGTGCCAAAGGAAACTGAGCCCTGCCCATCCCCCTGGGGCCCTGGTGTTCCTTGCTCAAGTTCTGGTACTTGGGAAATGTCACCTTTTGCTCTTATTTGATTAAACTGCAGCAGTGACTTGGCCATGTGTTCTGGTTGGCTGGAAGGGACTCAAGGGAGGTAGTGTTCAGAGGGCCTACCAAACCAGCCAGGCAAGGCTCACAGCATCTTGAGTGTTACTGTACAAGGAGAACAGGACTGTGTAAAACGGCATCTTCTTTATTTTGCATACTTTTAATTTCAGAACAAAATAAAACAAAACAAAAACCACAATACACAATACCCAACCCTGCTATTCTGTGGGAGGGGATTTTCCTGCCTTAAGGCACAAGGACAGGACAAAAGAGATCCTCTAGCATGAGCAGAGAGCCAGGTAGGTCAGGGCTAGTCAAGGCTGCTGGGGGAGCCACAGGGAAACTATACAGAGGACATGGGCTTCCCAGGGGTCTCTAATCTACTTCTTCCATGCGGGAGGCATCCTCATCACCCTCGAGTGGGGGGATCTCATCAGGAACAGCAGCACTGGGCTCCTCCGCTGTTACCTCGTCTTCATCAATACCTAAGAAAGACAGACAAGATTTGAACAAGATGGTAGTATTCTGTCTGTCCAAAGGTCCAGCCAGTTCAACAGCTTGCCACCTGTAGCTCATGAGCCCAACTCACCCAGGCCTAGTTTGATCATGCGGTAGATACGGTTGGAGTGGGTCTGGGGATCCTCAAGTGAGAAACCAGAGGAGAGGAGAGCAGTTTCGAACAGCAGCACCACCAGGTCCTTGACAGCCTTGTCATTTTTGTCTGCCTCCGCCTTCTGCCTCAGGGTCTCCACAATGGGGTGGTCAGGGTTGATCTCTAGGTGCTTTTTGGCCATCATGTAGCCCATTGTAGAGTTGTCTCGAAGTGCCTGGGCCTTCATGATCCGCTCCATGTTGGCTGTCCAGCCATAGGTGCTTGTCACAATGCAGCAGGGTGAAGACACAAGCCTGTTGGAGATTGTCACCTGTGGACAATCAAATACAGTCACAAGATGTATGTAGCCTTGTATGTTCTGAAACTGCTAGGTAAAGTTCTTTGTTTTTTAAGAGTGGAAGAAGATGGGGTGGGGGTGGCTCAGCGCTTAAGAGCACTGACTGCTTGCTCTTCCAGAGGAACCCAGTCAATTCCCAGCACCCACATGGCAGCTCAAGACTGTCACTCCATTTTCAGATGATCTGACAGAGGCAAACACCAGTGCACATGAAATACAAAATGAAAGATGACTAACTCCAGCTTCTGGAGGCTCAAAGTGGCTTGACTACAGGAATTCAAGGACAATCTGCAACACAGCAAGGCCTTTTCTTGCATAGATTAGACAGTAATCAGTTATGAATATGAAAAAAAAATTCCTACTTCACCGAGAGACTGACAATATTGACAGGGACAGACGGGGCCTGGTTGATGCCACACACCACTAGCATATTTCTAGGGGAAAACCTTTCAACAAACTCACCTTCTCAACCTTCTTATCCAGGATCTCCTTCATGAGCTTGCAGAGATTTTCAAACTTTGCCTTGCTCTCCTCCATTTTCTTCTTCTCTTCCTCATCCTCTGGTAGCTCCAGGCCTTCCTTAGTCACAGAGACCAGGCTCTTTCCATCAAACTCCTTGAGCTGCTGCACGCAGTACTCGTCAATAGGCTCCGTCATGTACACCACCTCAAAGCCCCGCTTCCGCACACGCTCCACAAAGGCCGAGTTGGCCACCTGCTCTTTGCTCTCACCTATACGATTATTAAATGTGTTCAGTGACCAAAAGGCCTGCATACTGCCCCTTGTCCCCAGTTCCCCACACCCACAGGCAGCTTTGATATGACCCAAGCACCAACATACCAGTGATATAGTAGATGGACTTCTGTGTCTCCTTCATGCGAGACACATACTCTGACAGGGAGGTCATCTCATCTCCAGACTGAGAGGTGTGATAACGGAGCAGCTCAGAGAGGCGCCGGCGGTTTGTGGAGTCTTCATGGATTCCAAGCTGTGAGGGTAGGAAAAGAAAAGTCCAATTGTGAGCTGGAAAAATATTGCCCTAAACACAAAAACGTAACCAGGAGAGGAAACCCTTGCTCATCTTACCTTTAGATTCTTGGAGAAGGCCTCATAAAATTTCTTGTAGTTCTCTTTGTCTTCAGCCAACTCAGAGAAGAGCTCAAGGCACTTCTTCACAATGTTTTTGCGGATGACTTTCAGGATCTTGCTCTGCTGGAGCATTTCTCGGGAGATGTTCAGGGGCAGGTCCTCAGAGTCAACCACACCACGGATAAAGTCTACAGTCAACCAGAGCAGAGCACAAGAAAGAGCCAGATCAGACCTGGTCTGGTTATCAGATTTAAACATCCCAGCCAAGTGAAGGTTTGGGAAGCCAAGGAAGGACTATAATTATCAGGGTTAAAGACAGTCCCAGCTGTATGCTGAAGATCTATTAAGAAAGAGTTTGTACTACATAATAACCTAAGCTCAGGAGATACTCACTGAGGTACTCAGGTATCAGCTCATCACAGCTGTCCATGATGAACACACGACGCACATACAGTTTGATGTTGTTCTTCTTCTTCTTGTTCTCAAAAAGGTCAAAGGGAGCTCGCCGTGGAATGAAGAGCAATGCTCTGAATTCCAACTGACCTTCTACAGAGAAGTGCTGAAAGAAACCAGTAGTACATTTCAGGACAAGATGGCCTCAAGTCCCAGGATCAGACATCTAAACACTGAAATGCACACTCCTGAAACCAGCCCAAATACCAAGTAAACCTAGAATACTAGTAGCAATAAGTATTTCTCCAATCAGAACCATGGCGGTCAAGGCCAACCCCCACCCCAGATCCCCACCAGAAGGGTAGTGAAAGAAATCACTGCCAGCACAGGCCTGAGTAGTTCCCACAATGACAGCCATGAGGTTCCATGGCTTCAGTTCTTCCGTACCAACCAGTTGAGCAAGTTGTTGGACACTATCCTATGCATGCCACTTGTAAGGTCTCTCACCTTGACTGCCAAGTGGTCCTCCCAATCATTGGTGAGGCTCTTATAGAATTCCCCATATTCCTCCTGAGTGATGTCATCAGGGTTCCTGGTCCAAATGGGCTTAGTCTTGTTCAGCTCCTCCTGATCGATGTACTTCTCCTTGATCTTCTTCGTTTTCTTCTTCTTATCTTTGCCACCATCATCCTCCTCATCTGATCCCACGTCTTCAATCTTAGGCTTCTCCTCATCATCCTTATCTTCCTCCTCTTTCTCACCCTTCTCTTCCTCTGCCTCATCATCACTGATCTCCTTCTCTCGTTCCTTCTCCAACTAAATCAGCAAATTGAACAATGAGTTGTCAAGAACTCAATTCCAGCCAAGCCAGAAGCCATGAGCCAACACCACAGCCTGCTCAAGGACTGCCAATCCCATACTCACGTAGAGGGTGATGGGATAGCCTATGAACTGTGAGTGTTTCTTCACCACTTCCTTGACCCTCCTCTCCTCCAAGTATTCTGTCTGGTCTTCTTTGAGATGAAGGATCACTTTGGTACCCCGGCCAATGGGCTCACCTATTAAAAAAAAGTGAACCACAATAAATTGTAAAAACCACAACAAAAATACTCCATTTTTTCTGTGTAGCCCTGGCTGTCCGTACTAGAGCCCAAGAGATCCACCTGCCTCTGCCTCCCAGTGCTGGAATTCAAGGCATCTAAAATGTCAGCTCACCATGGTCCGCACGAACTGTGAAGGACCCTCCAGCAGAGGACTCCCAGGCATACTGCTCGTCATCGTTGTGCTTTGTGATCACCACCACCTTCTCTGCCACTAGATAGGCAGAGTAGAATCCAACACCAAACTGCCCAATCATGGAGATGTCCGCACCAGCCTGCCAAAGGGGGTTCAAAGTTGAGAGGGAAGCAAACCGGTTCTTTCTGCACAAGTACAAGTGCTTGCTGAGCAAGTGTAACAATCAAGTTCAGTCCCCGTGGCCTAGTGGTCAAAATCATCCTCTGACCAGCTCCACATGCACTTATTTTTAAACCTACCACATACACTACTGAAATGGGTTTTGAAAAATTAAGTCAAAAGCAGTTAATGAATGGAGAATGTTGTGGACTGGATGACAGGTCACACACCTGCAGCGCCTCCATGAATGCCTTTGTGCCAGACTTGGCAATGGTTCCCAAGTTATTTATGAGATCAGCCTTGGTCATGCCAATGCCTGTGTCCACCAAAGTCAGTGTTCGCTCTTGAGGGTTGGGGATGATGTCAATTTTCAGCTCTTTACCACTGTCCAACTTGGAAGGGTCTGTCAGGCTCTCATAGCGAATTTTGTCCAAGGCCTGTAAATACATATACACAGCCACCATTAATCCTAACAGTCCCTTCCCTTTAAACTGTGGCCGACTTGGCCATCAGCTGCTGGCTTCTTCCTCTCAATCACTCCCACTACCCTCTATAAAGCTTTAAATACACCAGAATACTCACATCAGAAGCATTAGAGATCAACTCTCGGAGGAAAATTTCCTTGTTGGAATAGAAAGTATTGATGATGAGGGACATGAGCTGAGCGATTTCTGCCTGAAAGGCAAAGGTCTCCACCTCTTCCTCTCCATGGTGCACTTCCTCAGGCATCTAAGATCGAAAGGATCACATATCACCAAGGACCATGATGGCTGCAGTTTAAAATCCAGTTCAAACTGCTTTAAACTGGGCAGTATCCATTCCCAAGGGATGAGAACCGCCATTTTTAAAAAGACCTTGAAGGTACAGTGAGAAAGCAAATCCAGAGTGGAAAAAAACCGAATGGTTCTTCAAGGCAACGCCAAGTCAGACTGTCTCAACGGTATGCTACAGCTCAACCATCAGGTTCTCCATCTCAACACCTGCCGACGTACCGTGTTAAAACTCCAGAATGGACATTCGTTAATCTCATATAAGAACCCCAGGCAACCCCTGTGCGCGTAGAAAGAGGAAATCCCTTAACTACACCCCACTCTCTTGGGCGAAGAAACCGTAACAGAAGCAGCGGCCATTTCTCCGTGCTGCTCCCTCCCAGCAGGGCAAGAGAACCCGAGGCTGCAGTCATGGAGGCGCTCGAAGGGCAATTAAATCAGGACAAAGAGGTAAAGCTCCACCACACTGCGCAGCCTTGCACAGGACTCCACAGATGTAAAATGGTGGCCCAAGCCGTCCTGCGACCCTCGTCACTGCCGGACATGCGTCGGCAGCAGCCCCAAGGGGAGGGGGCGCCACCGTAGCCCTCCCACTGCCCCAGCATCCGGGCACTGGGGCGGGGCACCAGAAGCTTCCAGAACAATCTGAGCTCCCGGGGAGGGGAGGAGAAGGGGAGGGACCTATGAATCCTCCCGTGCCAGCCCCCTCCCCGCTCCACCTCCTCCTCCTCCACCCGGCCAGCAGGGAAAGATCTAGAAAGGGAAGGCGCAGTGGGTTCAAGCGTCCCTGCCCACCCGGGGACCCCTCCCCACTGCCAAGCACGTTGGGAAAGGCGTCGGGGGGGGGGGGTGGCCTGGCCAAGCTCGCCCGGCCGTGCTGAGTCACGCAGGGGAGCCCGCCACCGCGCGGACCCTGCAGCCGCGCCCGGAAGTGGAGGGCAAACATGGCAGCGCCCCGGGTCGGCGGCTACCACGTGGGGCTCCCTACCACCTGGCTGGACCGCGCCCCCGCCTCCCGCGCCGGGGAGCCACCCGGGAGCCCCCCCAGGAGCCGCGCCGCGCGAGCCCGCCGGGGCCAACCACAGGCAGCTCGAGGCTCCGCGGGCCCCGTCACCTCTCAGGGCCGCCCGGCCCGGCGGGAGCCTTGGGGACAGCCGCGAACGGGGGAGGGGGCTCGGGCAAGGGCCCCGGGAAGGAGCCGCGGGGCGGGGAGCCGCGGCCTTACCTTGACGGGCAGGCCAAGCGGTAGCACAGAGCACGGTGGGCACGGAGCGCGTCCGACTCGCACGCCAAGCCTCAGCTGCGCGGGGGTGACTCAAGAGAGCTCGCAGACGCCCCCGGCCGCCCTATATAAGGCGAAGCACAGCCCGGGCTCCTCCCTGGGATCCCTCCGCCTCGGGGGGCGTGGCCCGCAGCCGCGCACCTGCCGCCGCCCGCCCACCCTGACGTCATGGCCGCAGATCGGGGAGGGGGCGGGGAGGAGCGGGGCCGGGGCGCCGAGTCGGGGCCCGGGCTGGACCCGGGCCCCCGAGGTGAGGCCCGGGGAGCACGCACATGCCACGCGTGCTGCATCCGCGGGCGGACATCCCACGGATTCCCCACGGATCCCGCGGCCGGTGCCTCCAACTCCCACAGTCCGGTCCTCAGGGAACCCTTGCCAGAGCACGGGGACGGCGCCCTGGGCTGCCATTCCCAGACCCGATCTCCCTAGTGTCCACCGCAAATCGCACACCGGGAGGACAGGACCACGAGAAGCCCGTGGTCCTACTCGAGGGCGCCCCGGGTCCCCACCCTCCAGACCCGAGAGCAGCGGCAGGCGCGGGGGTGGGGGTGGGGGGAGCCGCTCCTCCGCGGGGAGGGGCGCGGGCCCGGGCTGGCAGGGACTCTTTGGCGGCCCGCGGCGGAAGGAGCGGCGGCGGCGGCGGCGGTACTGCGATTTCTTCCAGCAGTTTCTAGGGCTGTCTGGGCGGTCTCAGCCCCTCCCCCCGAGGCCCCACCTCCCCCGCTGCGGCGGGGGCAGCAGCTCGGCCAGCGGCTACGCATTGCCGGCGTCTCGTTGCCGAGATGTCTTTTCCCCCAGCCCCGCAACCGTGGGCTGCGGTTAGTCGACCCTCTTGCGCGTGGCCCTGAGAGGCCCCGCCGCATCGCCGTGGGGTGTGGAGCCCGGGGTGGGGTGCGGAGCCCCGAGGGAGGGGCGGCCGGCCGGGATCAGGGCACGGGATCCGCGGGGGTGAGTGACTGCGCACAGACGGGGAGCCGGACGCTGCCGCCGGGTACAGCAGTCCCCACCGCTCAGCCGCCGCGGCGCGGGGGCCGTGCGCCCTCCTCCCTTGGAGAGCCCAGCAAGCTGTTTGTCAAGCTGGTTTCGTTTTTCCTGGCCCTCCTCCCCACTGCAGCTCTCTGCGCCTAGGGAGAAGGTCCCCCCCATCTTTTCGGGTTAGCGGGAGCTCTAGGCAGCTGCATAAAGATGCTGCTGCTGGTCAGGCCTTGGCCCAGTTCCAGGTGCCAGAACCGAGTTTGCGCTAGTACCTCCGCCCTGCCTTCCCCCCTGAGCCGGCCCTCCATGCCTCACCGGCCCTGTCCATCTAGCCTTGCCCTTTTCCAAGGCCGCGTTGGCAGCTTGTTGGGCTGATGAACCCTCCAAGGGACAATGGCCACTCTGTAAATGTACCTCTCCATCCTCAGCCCACTCTGGCCGGGGTCCCCCACACCACCGCCCACACCTTCGTTCCCAGTGCGTGCATGCGGCCCGGCTTCCCTCATGTGCTCTCGCCTTCCTTTGTCCCTCTGTCCACTTCATCTGTTACCACCCGATGCTACCCTGTCTTCATCCTCTCCTTAATTGTAGCGTGTGAGAGGCCTGTAGAGAAATCAATGAATGTAGATGCTGGGTAGGATTGCCAAAGAGACCCCAGGGTGCTGCTGCTTTGGATCAAAATCTGAAACCAGGAACTTCAACACTCACCATATACCCCTGTCAGTAAAAGGGGCCTAGCTGCTCTCTGGGCTGGACATTTAGTTCCGGCGAGGAGTGTTTACCTAACACATACCAGGCCCTTGGTTCCCTAGCTCTCCAACGGCACTGACAGCCTCTCCTTGGCCTCTGAACAGGTGAAAGCTAGTCTATACATTTCATGAACAGGAAAATGAAGGGTTCTATGAATAGCAGGGTCACTAACCCCTGGATCCTTTCAGTTTTGGAAGTGGAATGGGGGCAGGGCATGGTCTCTCTTTCCACCACCCGCGCCTGAAGCAGACCAGAAGTCACCCGTGGGCTTCCCCTTAGCTGTCCCCCAGCAATGTCAGGACCAAGGCTCCTCAGCAGCTTCCTGGGACTTCCTCAGTTGGGAAAGGTTCACTGGGCATGCTGGTACACCCCTGTAATTCCAGCCCAGGGCCAGCATAGCCTAACAGTGAGGTCCTGTTGCATCAATAGTTAACTAAGAACCGGGAAAGTCGTTTTGCACCAACATGGGGATTCCTTTCACCTCGCTGAGTCTGGCGGCGCATGTCTGTCTCAGTACTAGGGTGGTTGAGGCAGGGGGATGCCTGTAATTCCAAGGCCAGTCTGAACTACACAGTGCCAGACCAGTTAAGGGTTATGCAGGAGATTCTGTCTCAAACACTGGGGGAGGAGGCTTGCTCAGGGAACAAGATGACTCAGTGGCTAAAAACACTTGTCCTTGTCCTGCAAGCCTCGCAGGCCTGAATTTGACCCTCGGATGCCATGCTGCAAGGAGAGAGAGAGCTTACTCCTGAGTCTTCTCCTGACCTCTGTATGTGCACAGAGGTGTCCGTGTACCCATACACACACACACACACACACACACACTTTATTTTTGTTTTGTTTTGAGGCAAGGTTTTTCTATGTAGTTCTGGCATCCTAGAACTAGCTTTGTAGACCAGGCTGGCCTTGAACTCAGAGATTCACCTGCTCCTGCCTCCAAGTGCTTAGGTTAAAGACGTATGCCACAACTGCCTGGCTCACATATCTTTTTGTTGTTGTTGTTTGGAAACAGAGTTTCTCTGTGTAGCTTTGGCTGTCCTGGAACTCTCAGAGATCCCTCCCTGAGTGCTGGGATTAAAGGCTTGCACCACCACCGCCCGGCCTGGCTCATATATCTTATACACATGATAAATTCTCTTTTTCTTGGGATGGGGGAAGGTCAAAAAATAGTATTTCTCTGTGCAGCTTTGTAGGAACTCAATTTGTAGACCAGGAGTGCCTTGAACTCAGAGATCCCATTGCCCCGAGTGCTGGGTTTGAAGGACTGCGCCACCACACCCAGCTGATAAAGTCTCTTTTAAAACCAAACCAACCAAACAAAATGGTCTGGGGGCTGGAGAGATGGCTCAGCAGTTAAGAGTACGTGCTGCTCTTCCAGAGGACCCAGCTTCCGTTCCTAGCATTCAAGTTCGATGGCTCACAACCACCTGTAACTCCAGCTCCAGGAGGTACAAAGCCTCTGACTCCACTGGCCCCTGCACTCAAGTGCACACACGCACCACATGCTCACACACGCACCACACACACACAATTTAATAATAACTTTTTATAATTTATTTATTATTTGATGTGCGTCGGTGTTTTGCCTGCAGGTATGTCCATGCAAGGCAACCAGATCCCCTAGAATGGAGTTACAGACAGTTGTGAGCTGCCATGTGGGTGCTGGGAATTGAATCCAGGTCTTCTGACAGCCAGTTCTCTTAACCTCTAAGCCATCTCTCCAGCCCCAACCTTTTTTTTTTTTTTTTTTTTTTTTTTTTTTTTTCTGAGACAGGGTTTCTCTGTGTAACAGTCTTAGCTATCCTGGAGCTCACTCTGTAGACCAGGCTGGCCTCGGACTGAACTCAGAGATCCACCTGCCCGGGCTCCCGAGTACTGGGATCAAAGGCGTGTGCCACCGCTGCCTGGCCCAACAAATTCTTTGTGTGTGTGTGTGTGTCTGTGTGTCTGTGTGTCTGTGTGTGTGTGTAGTGCTGGGATTAAAAGTGTGCACCACCATGCCCAGACAAATGCTTTCTTTTTAAGAGTTGCCTTGATCATGGTGTCTGTTCGAAGCAATAGAACAGTGACTGAGACACATGTCCTGGAGTTTTTTAAAAACTCTAACAAAATGTCCTCAAGTTTCCTTTTGAGTCTTCTTAAATTCTTTCATTAACTAGACTAAGAGCCCACAAAGGGACTTCAATTTCCCCTTTAACATGTGGTAATTCCTTCCAACAAATTCTTTTTAAAGGTGAGCTAGTTCAGTAAGTAAAGGTGTTTGCAGTGTAAGTGGGATGACCTGAGTCTGAGTCCCAGAACCCACAGAAGGAAAGAACTGACTTCCCAAAGTTGTCCCCGAGCCTGCAGTGTGCCCTGACAGGCACCCACCCTCACATCACACACATACTAATAAAATTACTTTTAAAATTTACTTTAAAAAAAAAAATGTGCTGAGCAGTGGTGGTGCACACTTTTAATCCTAGCACTCAGGAGACAGAGGCAGGTGGATCTTTATGAGGTCACAACCAGCCTGGTCTACAGAGCAAGTTCCAGGACAGCCGGGGCTACAAAATGAAACCCAGTCTCAAAAAAGAAAAAAAAAATTATGTGTGAGTGTGCACATGAACCATGTGTGGGTACTGAAAAGCCAAAGGGCGTTGAATCCCCTGAACTGGAATCAGAGTCAGTTGTGAACTGCCTGGTTTGGGTGCTGGAGTCAGACTCAGGGCCTGTGGAAGATGGATAAGCACTCTTAACTGCTGAGCCTTTGTGGGGAAACAAACAAACAAATCAACCAACCCAGAGGTGGTGTCTGCCTAGACCCAGCACTTAGGAGGCAGAGGCAGGTTCTATCTCTGAGTATGAGACCAGTTTGGTCTACAGGCCAGACAGATATTATAGTAAGACCCTGTTTAAAAAAATAACACTTTTTAAAAGGAGGGGAGGAGGGCCAGAGAGATAGCTCGTAGCAGGATGCTTGCCTTGCTTGTAACACTAATACAAGAAAAAATGCCATTTCCCTCCGAGGAAGTCGTCGGGGAGGCCTGTCTGTGTCAGGTAGCCCCACCTTCCCCCACTAACTGACACACCTAGGCTCCCCCTGAAAGCCTTGCCTGAGGATGCAGAGGTGTGTGTACGTGGAGGGGCAGGACACAGGGACTCTCAGCCCACGTGGGCCCATAGCAGGCCAAGGATAAACCAGGGTGGCCTGAGAAGAGGGCCATGCTTAGGGCCTGTGGAGCCAGAGCGGTGCAGAAGAGTCCGCTTCCAGAAGAGAAAAAGCCGGGAGACTCCCAGTGACGAGAAGGGAACCAGAGCTCAGGAATTCCTTCTAGAACCCTGGGGAAGAACTGAAAGTGGCCCTAAGGCAGGGGCCAGGTTATAACGGGCTGCAGGGGCCATGCTGCCCTAACTGGAGGCCGAGGAAGGCCGTCAGAGACAGCCGTAGCCCCCCTAAGCCTCCCGGACCCTCCTTCCCAGCCAGCGGCAGCTGCAGCCGCCAGTGTTCCCAAGTGTTTATTCATGACCAGGTCTCCGAAGCTCTGGAAGGCAGCCAGCTAAAACAGGTATTAACAGGCCACTACCTGCTGCTTGCTGGGCCCCATGCTTGTTTTCCTGTGACCTGTAGGCAAAGACTTCTTTTTACAATTGCTAGTGAGTTGAAAAAAAAAAAATTCAGGAATAGATCACCCCCACCCCACCCCCGCCACCCCACTCCTCTTTGCCTTCGCTCTCCCGGCTGCCTTTTCCTTTCGCTTTGACTGATTTCCCAGTGTTGTCCAGGCCACTCTGCTTCAGCTTCCAGGAGGCTGGGACAAGCAAATGCCACCATGCCTGAGTTAAAGATGGTATTTTGATAAGTGAAAATGATAGGAAATTTGAATATTAGTCTCTAGGAAGTTTTGAGCATCTTTTAAAGTATTTTTTTATTTATTCATTTATTTTTTAATTTTATTTTATGTTGTATGGGGTGCTCTGCCAGCCTGCCTCTATGTGCACCATGTGTACACAGTACCCCTTGGGGCCAGAAGAGGGCACTGTTTCCCTAGACCTGAAGTTACAGATAATTGTGAGCCATACCCTGGACTCTGGGAATTAACCATCTACTGCACGAGCAAGTGTTCTTAACTGCCGAGCCTTCGAGCCTTCGCTCCAACTCCCCAAATGGAAATACTTTAAGGCTGGAATGCAGCTCAGCTGGTAGAGAGTGTTTGGTTGACATGCAGTGAGACCGAGGTTGGAGTCCCAGCACTGACTGAACCAGGTATGGTGGTTCAATCTCAGAATCTTAGCACCTGGGAGATAAGAGGCAGGAAATCAAAGTTTTTTGTTTTTGTTTTTTTCTAATATGCATTTTATTTATTTATTGAACATAAAAACAGGTTATAATTCAAAAGTCCAGGGTTATTTTAAACAGGAAAAATTTTTTTTCTGTAGAAAATAGTAAAAATGAGGGCTGGAGAGATGGCTCAGAGGTTAAAAGCACTGGCTGTCTTCCAAAGGTCCTGAGTTCAATTCCCAGCAACCACATGGTGGCTGAAAACTATCTGTAAAACTATCTGGTTCCTTCTTTGGGCCTGCAGGGACACATGCAGGCAGAACACTGTATACATAATAAATAAATAAATCTTTTTTAGAAAGAAAGAAAAAGAAAACAGTAAAAATGAGAACATTTCCCAATAAGCCCCTTTAAGCCAAATAATAGCTGAATTATACATATAAATATTTATTAGACTCTGGGATACAGAAGAAACCTATCTTCATCTGTTCAGAGAGCTATGTTTTACTCAAGTTGTGTAAGTGAGATTCCTGTTCATCTTCCCCTTCACTGTTTGATTTACGGCAGACATTTTTCTATAGGGTAATCCATACTCTAAAAAGATTTTAGCCTCCCCTGCTGAAAGTATGGCCAGTATTTTCTTTCATCAACTTGATATAGTACAAATTCTTTTTTTTTTTTTTTTTTTTTTTTTTTTTTTTTGGTTTTTCGAGACAGGGTTTCCCTGTGTAGCTTTGCGCCTTTCCTGGGACTCACTTGGTAGCCCAGGCTGGCCTCGAAAATTCTTTTTTTTTAAACAAGCTTTTATCCAAGCCTCATTTATTTATTTAGATTTATTTATTTATCATGTATACAGAAGAGGGTGCCAGATCACATTATAGATGGTTGTGAGCCACCATGTGGTTGCTGGGAATTGAACTCAGGACTTCTGGAAGAGCAGTCAGTGCTCTTAACCTCTGAGCCATCTCTCCAGCCCCCAAATTCTTATCTTAATAGTGAAATATTTCACCAAAGCATGCCCAGTAATTGGGCAAAACCAAAACTTATTATAAGCCACAGTCATCCTAGGGTGTCCCCCCCCCCCCCCCCCCCCCGCTAGGTAGCCTCCCTGGTTCTGTGGGTTGCAGTCTGATTGTCTTTTGCTTTATGTCTAGTATCCACTTATGAGTGAGTACATACCATGTTTGTCCTTCTCAGTTTGGGTTACCTCACTCAGGATATTTTCTAGTTCCATACATTTTCCTGCAAATTTCATGATGTCGTTGTTTTCCTCTGCTGAGTAGTACTCCACTGTGTATATGTACAGAATGGGAAAAGATCTTCATCAACCCCACATCTGACAGAGAACTGATCTCCAAAGTATATAAAGAACTCAAGAAACTAGACATCAAAATACTAAACAATCCAATTTAAAAATGGGCTACAGAGTGTAGTGGGTAGCCATTCTAGCTTTGATCTGGAAGTTCCAACCCCCATTGAGGCTTTGGTAACTGTCACGCCTACAAGGCTGGACCAAGGGAGGACCCTGAAGACCTGAGATCCAGATGCGCTGGCCCTCTTAGTTTCTGGACCCTGGACGCTGGAGGTAGTTCTCCAGAGAACACTGCCGGACTGCACCACACCTTTCCCAGACTCTGTAAACTATCCATTCACTTGTAAGTTACCCCACAAAATAAACCTCCCTTTTAACTATGTGGAGTGGCCTTAATAATTTCACCAATAACAGAGCTAAACAGAGAATTCTCAAAAGAAGAATCTCAAATGGCTGAAAAACATTTAAGGAAGTGCTCAACATTATTAATCATCAGAGAAATGCAAATCAAAACGACTCTGAGATACCACCTTACACCTGTCAGAATGGCTACAATCAAAAACACTAATGACAGTCAATATTGGAGAGGATGTGGAGCAAAGGGAACACTCCTCCACTGTTGGTGGGAGTGCAAACTTGTACAACCACTGTGGAAATCAGTATGGCCGTTTCTCAGAAAATTGGGAATCAATCTACCTCAAGACCCAGCCATACCACTCTTGGGCATATACCCAAGGAATGCTCAATCATACCACAAAGGGTGTGTGTGTGTGTGTGTGTGTGTGTGTGTGTGTGTGTGTGTGTGTGTAAAGGAATCCTAGGCTGGGGAGATGATTCAGCAGTTAAGAGATCTCGCTGTTCTTCCAGAGGAACTCAGTTTAAATACCCATGCTGAGTAAGTAGCTCACAGGTTCCTGTCACTCACACATCAGGAGCTCTGACACCTAAGAAGTCAAATCCAATCTTTTCCCTGTATTTCTTTGCCGACCTAGGGACTAAACCAGGGTCTCTCTCACATGCTAAACCAGAGGTCTGTCACTGGCCTTAAGCTCCTAGCCCTTTTGAAAATTGTGTGTGTGCACACCTGTGTGTGTGGCCACTCAAATTATTTCCTGCACAACAGCGGTTGGATCCCTCAGAGCCGGAGTCCCACGGGTGACTACATGGGTGGTGGCATCCAAAGTCTGGTCCTCATGATTGTGCAGCAGTCGATCTTAACAGTTGAGCCATCTCCCCAGGGCCATCTTGAAAGTTGGAGCATTTGCCTGGGAATGCTGGCTCATGCCTTTAATCCCAGCACCCAGGAGGCAGAAGCAGGATGATCTTTGAGAGTTTGAGGCCAGCCTGGTCCACATAGCAAGTTCCAAGCTAGCCGGCTCTGTAAGGTTATGTTGTGAGATCCTGTTCACCACTGCCACCCCCACCCCAAAAAAAAAAATTGTCGGAGCATTTATAAATATTAATCATATTTTAGGTTATAAATAAAGTCTCAGACAGGCAGTGGTGGCACACATCTTTAATCCCAGGACTTGGGAGGCAGAGGCAGGCAGATCTCTGAGTTCAAGCCCAGCCTGATCTACAGAGTGAGTTCCAGGACAGCCAGGGCTACATAGAGAAACTCTGCTCAATAAAAATAAATAAATAAATAAATAAATAAATAAATAAATAAATAAATAAATAAAATAAATCAAGTCTCCAATGGGTGGAACAACTGAAACATTTTCCCAGCACTCCAGAAGCTGAGGCAGGAGGACACTGGCTGTGGAGATGACTCAGCAGTCAGGACCACTTGCTGCTCCTCCACAGAATCAAAAGGCAGAGGACCGAGTTCAGTTCCCAGCATCCATGTTGAGTGGCTCCTACCCACCTACACTCCAGCCCCAGAGGCACTCTGACGCCCTCTGTGACATCTCTAGATTCTCGGAAGCTGGAGTTCCAGGTGGCTGTCCGTCACCCACTGTGGGTACTGGGCACCAACAGAGCAGTGAGCACTTACTCCTGGGCCACCCTCCTGCCCTTTTCTTTCTTTCTTTGTTTCTATTTCCTAACTTAAAAAAAAAAAGTAAAGATTTATTTATCTTATGTATGAGTGCATGTACACCTTTATGCCAGAAGAGGGCATCAGATCCCACTAGAGATGGATGTGAGCCACCATGTGGTTGCTGGGAATTGAACTCAGGACCTCTGGAGGAGCAGTCAGTGCTCTTAACCGCTGAGCCATCTCTCCAGGCCCCTCTTCCCTAACTTTAATATTTTGAAGGCATTTTGTGTTTTCCCTTTTCAGTGTGGTATGAATTTTACTAGCTCGTGTGTGTGTGTGTGTGTGTGTGTGTGTGTGTGTGTGTGTGTGTGTGTTTTAATGTATATAGGTGGGGGATTTGTTTATTTGTTTTTGAGACAGGATCTTTCTACATAGTTCTCTTTGTCCTGGAACTCGCTATGCAGACCAGGCTGGCCTTGAACTCACAGAGATCCATCTTCCTCTGCCTTCTAAGTGCTGGGATCAAAGGTATGTACCACCACACTGGGCCTGTATATGATGTTTGCTTCTGTGTCTGTCTGTTTGCCATGTATGTACCAGGAAGGGCAACCAGTGATCTTCACACTGATCCATTTCTCTAGGCGCATCATCATCGTTTTGAGGCAGGGTCTCACTCTGTAACTGAGGTTGGCCTGCAAAACTCTGTGTAGTGGGGGCTGGAGAGATGGTTCCGTATTAAGAGCACTGGCTGCTCTTCCAGAGGACCCGAATTAAATTCCCAGCACCCACATGGCAGCTCATAACTACCTGTAACTCTAGTTCCAGGGGATCTGACACCCTCACACAGACATACATGCAGGCAAAACACAAATACATAAATAAATAATAAGTTGTTTTTTAAAAAACACTGTGTACCCTGGGCTGGCATGCAACTCATGGCAATCCTCCTTCCCAAGATGACCAGATTCTAAGTTCTGGGAAAATAAGCATGAGTCACTAAACCAAAATGAGACTGTTAATATTTGTAAATTTCCCAGATAAGCTTGAGAAAATAAATCATCTAGTCACTGGGTGAAGTCTATTCAGTCAAGCCGGTTAGAGGCAAGTCAAGCCTTACTAAAGACAGCAAACAGAGGTGGAGAGATGGCTCAGCAGTTAAAATCAGAGATGGCTCAGCAGTTAAAATCAGAGATGGCTCAGCAGTTAAAATCACACTCTGCTCTTGCAAAGGACCCAAAGTTCAGTTCCCAGCACCCACATCAGGTGGCTCCAGGGCATCTGACCCCTTTGACAACACGCGCACATACTCACATAGACACAGACACACAATTAAGAACAAAATAAAAGCAATACTGTGGGGCTGGAGAGGTGGCTCACTGGTAAAGAGCATGGCTGCTCTTTCAGTGGACATGGGTTCAATCCATACCACCCACAAGGGCCTCGGGACCATTTGTAATTCCAGTTCCAGGGGATCTGATGACAACCTCCTCTGGCCTCTCCGGGCACCAGGTTAGTACCTAGTGTGCTTACATACTATGTATGTGTGTGTTTTTAAAATGCAGCATGGCTAGTTATGGGGGTGCATGCTCCTGATCCCAGCAGGCAGAGGCAGGAGGATGAGAACTTCAAGGTCAGCCTCAGCTGTGTGTTTGAGGCCAACCTTAGCTACATAAGAAAGATCCTTGTGTGTGTGTGTGTGTGTGTGTGTGTGTGTGTGTGTGTGTGTGTGTGTGCGCGCGCGTGCGTGAGTGCGTGAGAGAGAGGGCGGGGGCAAGTGCATGCACGAAACCCCAGGTTCTATCCCAGTACTGCATAAACCGGCACAGTTGCGCAAGCCCGTAATCCCAGCACTCAGGAAGCAGAAATTCAAGATCGCCGTCTGCTGCTACATGGTGACTTCAAGGACAGCTTGGGCTACATGAGACTGTCTCAAAACAAGGCAGTGTTAGGAAACACACAGAACTGGGGCCTGCTTAGTCGGTGAAGCACTGTCTTGCAAACATGAGGACCTCAGTTAGGCCCCCAGAATCCACATAAGTGTGGAGCAAGGTTGTCTACTTAAAACCCCAGCACTGAGGAAGGGGAGACAAAGTTCCCTTTGTCTGGCCTGTCTGTCTAGCCTAACTGGTGAGCTCCTGGCCATGGGGAGATGCTATCTCAAAGGAAGTAGACAGTTTTCCTGAGGATGCATCTCAGGTTGTCCTTTGACCTCTGCATGCATGGCCACACAGGTGTACCACCCCGACATGAACACATACATGTGTACACATATACCCACTAAAAAGAAAAAAAGTGGGGGGAAACTGGTGTCACTACATTTTCTGTTATATTAAAAATACGTCTTAATTACTGGTGTAATCAAGAAAACTAACAACATATTTAGAAGACTTTAAAATTAGTGACTATGAATCCAGGTGTGCTGGCACGAATCTTTAATCCCGGAACTCAGGAGGCAGAAGCACGCAGATCTCTGTAAGTTTGAAGCCAGCGTGGTCTGCAGAGCTAGTTCTAGGACAGCTAGGGCTACATAGTGAGACCTTGTCTCAAATAACAAACAACAACTAGCGACTCTGGCTGGGTGTCCAGTTCTAGAATTGAGGAAGTAGATGCAGCATACAACGCCTGCCTGTGTACAGAGGAAGTCTGGGCTTCCCAAGACACTGTCTCCAGGAGAGAAAGGAAGGAGGAGGAGCCAGAGAGAGAAAGAAGGGAGGGAGAGAGCGAACACAAAACCCAGCCTGGAGTTTTCACAGGGAGAAGTCTTGTAGAAGGTCAAGGCTATAGGCAGGAAGGTCAGCCAGCAAGAAGGGAGAGGCTGAGTCCTTTCTAAGAGACAACAGGGTAGGAGCTAAAAGCTTAGCGCGGCACAGGCTTGTAATCCCAGCACTCAGAAGTGGAAGCTGGATGGTCAGAGTTCCAAACCAGCCTGGGCTACCTAGGGAATTGGAGGCCAGTGCAGTCTGCAGCAGTGAAGTCACGCCCTAAGCTACAGTCGTGGGTTCAAAGCTAGACTGAACTACACAGTGAGACCCTGTGGGGTCGGGGAGGGGGTGCTCCTGGGTTGGAGGGAGGCGGATACCGGTTCTAGGCAACTGTGGGCGCCAAGAGCAGCTGTCCAGCAGGCAGAGGGGTATGTGGTATGTGGAAGAGGCCTGGATTGACTTGGATGGAAGACCCGGGCCTCATCAAGCTGATAGCTGAAGTTATGGGCAAGAACAGAATTGCTAAGAGTGGTACGGTGACAGAAGGGACAGGATTTGTAACCTACCCCCTTCTCAAAACATAAATGGAAACCTTGCTAAGCTGCCCTTTTATCACACCATGACTGTCCTTCCCTGTTCCAAGGACCCCTATCCCAAAGGTGTGTGACTAACCAGGCCAAAATATCCGTCGTCCTGCCCTCTCCTACCTCTCAGACTTGACCTCTGGTGTTCCCAACCCCTTCAAGGGACAGAAAAAGGTACCTTGAATGGAGTTTATTCTGGAGCTGACTGGTCTGGGCAGGGACCAGATGGCACCACACACACAACCTACTTAAGGTTCTGCCTGCCACCCGTCTTGCCCCAAGCGCTGGTAATTCCTTCTCTGCACCCAGGTCTCAGCCGGCTGGGTTTCTGAGCCATGCGCTGTGTTCTGGGCCTGCCTGGCCTGCCTCTACTCAGCTATGGGACTGGGAGGGCTGCCCCAGTGATCCTGGGCGGCACAGATACATGTCAAGCATTTAAGCGTTCGCCTGGCATGCTGACTGAGAGTTCAGTATGCCAGGCCTGGGATCCCTGGGCACGTGGATGGATGTTTCTAGTGTTCCAGCAGGATGGAAGGTCAGCAATGCCTCCTTGTCTTTTTGTGCCTTTTCCTGAGAACTTTGCCGCCTGTATGGGGCAGCGGCGGGGGGGGGGGGGGAGTAGATGAGTAGAGGATTAAAGGACTTAGTACCTCACAGTTTACAGAAACTTTTTCATCCTTGAACCGGCTGCTTTCATGTTCTAGAGTAAAACAGGTATAGCAGGAAACAGTCCCAACCTGTAGCTATTGGGAGGGCCGTGAGACAGTGTTCCTAAGCGTTGGGCAGAGGGACAGGCCGCTGCTCCTTCAGGATCTCAGTGGCTTCCCAGGGGTTCCCCTCCCTGCTTCGCAGAGTGCCTGGTTCCAGGTGACCCGGACACAAGGTGCAGTGGGGTAGGCCGACAGTCTGACTTCCCCCATGCCCCCACAAACAGCCCACCTGTGGGAAGGTGCCCCCACGAAGGGACCTGTGACATCACCCACCTTTCTCAGCTCCAGCAGCCCCTCCCCCAGCCCCAGCATGCACCCTGCCCCCCACTGTCTTGATAACTAGCTGCTGACTGACTGCAGCAGGAAGTAAAACATTATACACAGCAGTGTAGTAATACACACTGGAAGAAGTAACTGGGCAAGTAAGGCTTGGTCCTCAGGCTTCCAGGTGTGGGGGTGGGGAGCAAGTAGCCTAGCTAGACCGCTCCGGGACACACAGACTCATCCTGGTTACCAGGGGACCTTGAGGTTCTAAGGCTCTTATCTTCTTACCCTGTACCGTCTCTGGACAGATGGCTGTAATTGCCTTAGTAAGTCATTGCTGGTAGTGCCATTCTCCGGTGAGGAACCAGAGCCAGAGGATGAGAAGATTGTGCGGCTTTGAATAGCTGGGGCCCAAGACAGATACTCTATGGATGTGAGTTCAAGCCAACTGGCCCTGCCCCCAGAAAAAGCCAAGGAAGAGGTTGCTGCTGTCTGGGGCAGAGGCCTTCACGGGGGCCCTGCTGATCCAGACTTAGCACTTCCCCACAGCTTGGAGCCAGAAAGCAGCTGGTTATCTGGAGGGCACTCAGGACTGTCACAGCGATAGAGGACACACCTTGAAAACACACAGGGGGCCCTAGTAGACTGCTAGGCTCTTAGATCTGGCTAGGACACAGAGCCAATGATGGGTTAAGGGGACCAGGACTCTGCCCACCCCCACCCTAGGACACAGATGGTCCCCAGAGACCTACACAGACTCTGCCAGCCTGGCCTTGGCACCAGATCTTCTGGCCAGCTTTCTGAAGTCACCCTTCCTGTGTGTCTGCACTGGTCACACAGCACAGCTCTTTAGTGGCCCTGCATGTCTCCGCTCACATCCATTTTGATTTGCTATCAACTTTTTTTTTTTTTTTTTTTTTGAGACAGGGTTTCTCTGTGTAGCTTTGCACCTTTCCTGGATCTCGCTTTGTAGACCAGGCTGGCCTGGAACTCACAAAGGTCTGCCTGCCTCTGCCTCCCAAGTGCTGGGATTAAAGGCGTGCGCTACCACCACCCGGCTTTAATTCTAAGAAATTAGTTTTTTAGGACTGGGGGTCCCTGTCACTCCACTTTCTCTTTATCCCCATTTCCACGTTTCCTTTCTGTACCTAACTCAGCTTTTTGTTCTTTTTTTTTCCGAGGCTGGGTTCCTGTGTAGCTCTGATTGTCCAAGAACTCTGTAGACCAGGCTGACCTCGAACTTGGAGATCCACCTGCCTCTACCTCCCGAGTGCTGGGATTAAAGGCATGCACCATGACCAACCGGCTAAACTATTTTATTTTATTTTATTTTATTTTATTTTATTTTATTTAAGGTAGAATTTATCAGCCTTCTCATATAAACAGCAAAAAACCAAACAGGTCCCTGCAGTCTGCTCAACTGCAGTAGATTATGACCACAAGTGGGCGCACTGAAGTCATCGCCACCTTGGCCGGCACAGTCGAGGACCATTTGTGTGGCAGTGGCAGCCACCCAGGAGGGCAGAAGCTGAATAGACTGCTTTGCACAGAAGTCAGGAAGTGGTGTCCAGCACTGTGGCAGGAAGGATACCTGGCAGACCCTTGATCAACTCGCCCTCCCTCATAGAAAGCAGAAGTAACCAGCAGCGAGTCCTGATGCGCTTACCCAGCCACCCCGCCACCAGCCAGCATGTGGTCAGAAGCCGTTACTGTAGCTACTCAGGGAGAAGACTGCATCAGAAGACTTTGGGGAAGAGATCATATCCCAGCCATTTTCTTCAACACTGATTCAGGTACAGAAAACAGTAAAGTGACCGAATCATACATGTTGACCGCTTCAGGTCAGTGCTGGGGGCAAGGGCATGGGCAATAAACACCACCACATAGCTGGGTGGGGCAGGTGTCACACAGTCTCGAGCTAAAGAAGGGGATACCTTCTTCAGAGAACCCCCAGGAGCCAGGCACTGCCCTCTCAGCTCAAAAAGGCAAAACCTGAGTAAAATGCAAACCCTAACCCCCAACCAGGTCAGCCCCGTGGCTGGTAGAGTCTGAAAGAAGACAGGTCACATTACACCACATCCCGGGGTGCAGATGGGGAAGAAAACTGCACCAGCTGACGGTGGCTGGTCAAACATCAGGGAACTTTCACACGTAGGTCCGTGTTCCAGGGAGAAGACCAGTAATTGCCGCACAGAAGTCCCCTTGTAGTGATGCCATGCCTACAATCCTAGCCCTCGGGAGGCTAGAGCAGGATAGCCACGAGTCTGAGGCTAGCCATGGAAACATGCCAGGCCAGCAAGGAATGCGTAACAAGAACGGTCTTGGTGAATCCTGAACACTCTTCTGAGAAGCTGAGACCTCCTCCTCCAGCAAAAACAAGGCGTTACCCTCTCCCCCTACGCTAGCGTCTTGTGGCCACACTGCGGTGGACTGGAGGAAATCCAGGAGCTAGCCTGCGGGCAGGAGAAAAGAGGGTTTGGGAAGAAATGCAGGTTCCCTGGGTGCCGCTGGTGCTGCCAGTGCTGAGGAAGCTGAACCCCCACCCCCACACCCGCCCAAGTTTCAGGCAAGGAGGAGGTCGGGGAGCTAAGGGAAGGCAGAAGAGACTTCAGCCTGCAGTTTCAGCTGGCCTCATAGCAGGGAACAGGCAGTCTGAACCAGAGCAAAGGGAGGCCATTTCTACCAGCTCAGCATACGCTGTTTTGATATACTAGTCATGGACTTCAGTGCCCAGTACAATGACACATTTAACCCCCAACCCACCAAGCTTGACCTTATTAAGAATTGAAAACAGGGGGCTGGAGAGATGGCTCAGTGGTTAAGAGCCCTGGCTGTTCTTCCCAGTTCAATTCCCAGCACCACATAGTGGCTCACAACCATCTCTAGTGGGATCTGATGCTCTCTTCTGGCATATAGGTGTACATGCAGACAGAGCATTCATATACATAAATAAATCTTTAAAAAAAAAATTGAAATCAAAGCCTGGAGTGGTGGCATAAGCCTTTAATCCCAGCACTTGGGAGGCAGAGGCAGGTGGATCTCTGTGAGTTCAAATCTAGCCTGGTCTACAGAGTGAGTTCCAGGACAGCCAGGGCTACACAGAGAAACCCTGTCTGGAGGGGGGAGGGGGGTTGCAAATGAGTGAAGCCCAAAGGGTGGTGGTACAGGCCTTTAACAGCAGCAGAGGCAGGGGGGTATCTGTATTAGAGGCCAGCCTGGTTTGCAAAGTTCCAGGACAGCCAGGGTTATACAGAGAAACCCTGTCGAGAGAGAGAGAGAGAGAGAGAGAGAGAGAGAGAGAGAGAGAGAGAGAGAGAGAGAGAGAGAGAAAGGAAAGAAACACATCACTTCTACCCATGGAGGCCTGAAACCTTTGTTTAAATCAATGTTCTCAACCTGTGGGTCATGACCCCTTTGGAGATCAAATGACCCTTTCACAGGGATTGCCTAAGACCACTGGAAAACACAAATGTTTACATTATGATTCATAATAGAAGCAAAACTACAGTTATGAAGTAGGAATGAAAATAATTGTATGGTTGGGGGTCAGCACACCATGAGGAACTGTATTAAAGGGTCGCAGCATTAGGGAGGTTGAGAAGCACTGGTCTAAACGAAATTTCCGTGAAAAAGGAAGTCCCAAAGGTAGGGACAACTCTAGTTATCAGCAGTCAAGGACCAGCAAGCAAACAGCCTGGGCCGGGAGGCCGAAGCTCCTGCAGGTCTGGGAGAAGCCAGAGCCACCTCCCAGGGCTGGGTCTGAGGGTGCTTGTGGCCAGAGGTCTTCTCTCGTCCACTCACACAGGCAATCCTCAGCTCACTACCAGTGGTAATGTCCCCTCCACCGAGGCAATCTCACATCCCATACCAAGCCACCCTCCCTTAGACCACAGTGCGGCTGGAAAAAGGGAAGGTCCAACTCCAACATGAAGACACATAGGTCCCTTGTTCTCCAGGAAGTCTGGCAGCCTGGCTTTGGTGTCAGGGCCTGGAGCCAAGGTAAGGGAGAACTCAGGCCTCAGCCTTTTCCTGCCCAGGGATGTGGGAGTATGGCCAGAAGCTGGGGGTGGTGCTGGCCAGTTTGGCAGAGTTCATTCCAGGGGCTGAGGACAGCATTTGTGGGGGAGGGGAGGGTGACAGTGAAGACAGAGAGACCTAAAGCTGCCTCCATTTCCGGTGTTTTGAAATAAGAAAGAGGGGCTGGGATGTGGCTCAGTTAGCAGAGTGCTTGCCCAGCATGCACAAAGCCCTGGATTCGGTCCCTGGATTCAGGACATGGTGAGGTACAGGCCTGCAATACTAGCACTTAAGAGGTGAAGGCAGGAAGAACAGCTCAAGGTCATCCTTGGGGACATATGGGATGCGAGGTCAGCTTGAGCTGCATCTTGTCTCAAGAAAAAGTGAGCAGAAAAGGAAGACTTAGTCTCTCTAGATCTGGGCCACAGTCTGGCTGTCCTGGCTCCAGGCCTGTCCCTTCTCTGTGACCCCAGCAGGGGGCGCTGCAGCCTCGGAGGCTAAAGAGCTCCTACCCTCCCGGTATCCCCAGGCCCAGCCTTGGGGCGTGCTCAAGCCCTAGACTCCCAGCCTTGGGTCCTGCTCAAGCCCTAGACTCAGGCTGACGGCCCTCCCCTCCTCAGTCCCTAGACGCAGGCTGCTGGCCTTGGGAGGACACAGGGAGCTGAGAAGGAAAAAAACAAAACAAAACGTTTATTTAACCGCAGGGCCTCGGAAGGCTCCTGGTTTCTGTCAGTATAAAAAGGCAGTAAAACGACAAGGAACGGGGACAAGAACAGGCGTACAAGAAAGGAGGGAGAAGGATCATCAGCAGATCACGTGATCCACAGCCAGCCTTCCCCCTCCACCCATCCTCGTGATAGGCAGATAGCGCTCTCTCAGCCTAGGAGCCCTGTGTGCTTGGTTTAAGCAGGGACAGTCAGAGCTATCTTTATGAGATTGTGCTCCCTTGCCATTCTGACCCCTCAATCTCAAGTCCATCCGAGGAGGCTCCCTCCCTGGGGCCTGGACATCTGGGCCCAGCACAGGCCAGAAGAAAGGCAGGGTTAGCTAGAAGAGCAAACCTCTGGACCCCTGCTCATCCCAGGCAGGGGGGAAATGAGCAGGAAGCAGGCAGGCAGTGCAGTCAGTCTGTCTCCATGATATCACACAAGTGCCCTTAACAAGAAGGACAAAACAGCTCCCAGAGCCAGGCCCAGACAAAGAAAGAAGGACATGATGTTTCCCGCGGTCTCCGCCTCAGCTGGTTTGACTTTCCTGAAAGGAAGGCAGGGTGATCTTAGGAGAGGCCAAGCTCAGCCCTGCCGCCTCCCCCACGCATACCATCCTTAATCCCCAATCCCAGCCCACTTCTTGGGGAAATGTGTCTTGGGGCTGTTCTCCACCTCTCCCAAACTCAGCACGAGCACACTTGGGAGCCCTTACCTCCACTGTCCCTCACAACCCCCAAGCTGGGCATTCTGCCACAGCCAGCTCCTTGCAGCTTTAAGACGAAGGACTATTGCCATCTCCCTCCACTGAGGAACATCCCCGGAACTCTTAATTAAATCCTGCCCGATGTCACCAAATTCCTTCCTGGCCCGACTCACTTGGGCCCGAAGCACATGCAGAGGCTGGCAAGGTAGCCGTTGGAGAAGGCAAAGGCAGCCATGAAGACGATGAACCAGGCGTCGTGTTTAAAGACCGCAGGCAGGTAGTAGTGCTTTTTCACGTTGCATAGCAACAGCAGAGGAATAAACACGATCCTGGCGACCACCAAAACCGGCAACCAGCAGCTGTCCTTATCGGGCTGCAAGAAACAGGCAACGCTTCAGCCCATAGCATACTCACTGTCTACTCAGGGCCTAGAGACTTGCTAAAACCTCTAGGCCAGGTTACCGTTAGGGGTGCTGATTGCCAGAGGTACAGTAGAGCCCATGGGATACTGATGATTTCCCCCTTTCCTTTTTTTTTTTTTTTTTAAAACAAGTTCTCACTTATTCCAGGCTGGCCTCAAGCTCACTGTGTAGCCAAGAATAACCTTGATCCTCCTGTTTCTAGCTCCCAAGCGTTGGGATTTCAGGCATGCACTACCATACTTGACTTATGAGGTATTCTGGCAAGCAGTCTTATCAACTGAGCAATACCCCCAGTCCTAAAGACTGGAATGTATCTTTTGATTGCAGAGATACGTGTGCATGCGTATCTGGTTACACGTCTAAGAACCGTACATGTGGGCTGGAGAGATGGCTCAGCAATTAAGGGTGAATGCTGCTCTTGCAGAGGACCAGTGTTCAGCTCCCAGCACCCACATCAAGCAGCTTACAAACCCCTGTAACTCCAGCTCCAAAGGATCGACACCCTCTTCTGGCCTCTGTGGTACCTGCACTCACATTCACACACCCCCTCCCCACATTCAGTCTTAGCTGGACCATGGTGGCACATGCACTTGGGAAGCAGATGGATGTTTGAGGACAACTTGATCTACAATAGCAAGTTCAAGGGCAACCAGGGCTACCTAATGAGACCCTGTCTCAAAAAAAAAAAAAAAAAAAAAAAAAAAAAAAAAAAAAAAAAAAAAGTAATAATAGTAATTTACAAGTCTAAAAATAAAAAAGGAATTATACACGTAATTACACATAGTTACATGTAGATTTGAAAGAGACCGTTCCCTTCCCACTGTGTTTTTTCCCTTCTTGAGGGGTTACAGATGGAACCCAGGGGTCACGCCCGGAAGGCAAGCCTTCTTCTGCCATAGAGCCACACTCCCAGCCCCACCACTGTACTTTCCTGGGGCCCCTCTTGGCCTCAGTTGGACACTTGGATCCTGTGGGTCCCACAGCCCATCCTCTACTTACCCACATGCAAATGGCTGTGAGGCTCCGGCCCAGCCAGTCAAAGACATTGAAATTCAAGAAACAAGCCACAGGAATGAAGTAGCTATCTGGAAGAGAAAAGAGACAATGAGACACAACGCCTGGCCCTCTCTGGGCCTCGGCCTCCTCACTGTACAACAGAGATGTTTCCAGCCAATGGAAGGGCGGACAGGCCGGTGAAGATCCAGCAGGGCCGGAGGGTCCCCAGGTTGCCCATGCTCCACCCTTGGTCCCGCCCTTGACTCTGGCTGAATCTGTCCCGGGGAAGCCGGGGCCCTTACTCCAGGCACTGGTGCCAGCAATGCTGGATTTCACCTCAGCTGTCACAGCAGGGAACAGCCCAATGGTGACCGTGAAGATGAAGCAGACAGACAGAGCCAGGACTGAGATCTGGGGAGAGAAAAGAGACTCATTCAGGTTGTCATGCCGGATGTGCAGTACAAAAGACCCAACAGCTGGACAGTGGTGGCCTTTAATCCCAGCACTCAGGAGGCAGAAGCAGATGATCTCTGAGTTCAAGACCAGCATGGTCTGCTACAGAGTGAGTTCCAGGACAGCCAGGGACACACAGTGAAACCCTGTCTCGAACCCTGCCCCCCAAAAAAGATCAAAGAATTCCCAAAACACATACAGAGAGAGAGAGAGAGAGAGAGAGAGAGAGAGAGAGAGAGAGAGAGAGAGAGAGAGAGAGAGAAAAGGAGAAAGCTCAATCTTAGGTCAGAAAGGGAGGTAGTGTACAGATGGACACAGCAGAAGGAGAGGAAGGGGTGAGTCAGGGAGGGCGGGACACCCCAACCTCACATACACTCTTAAGTATGGCCTTGATAGAGTGTTTTTTGCTGATGGGTGGAGAGCTGGGAGCTGGTACCCCAGATTCCTCTCTTCCTCCTCTTGGTTCCTCTCCTGTTGGGTGAGAGGTTATAGAAGGATCTTTAACTTTTGGGGAGGACAGAGCAATTGGAAAGTTGAGCTGGAGGTAGACACCTTCCTTAACTGGTTGGTCCACAGTTATACCCTAACACCCCATAGACCTAGATGCCCTTGACTCAAGTCCCTGGGGGCTACCCTTCCCCAAGGAGCTCACGCTACTCTGTTTTCTCTGAAACTGCTATCTCAGAACAAATGCCTGAGACGTTCAGGGTAATCCAAGTTCTCCTATTTTCCTTATTGAGACAAGATTTTGTGTAGCTCTGACTGGCCTTGAACTCACTGTATAGCCAAGGATGACCTTTAATTTCTGATCCTCCTGCCTCTACTTCCCAAATGTGGGGGTTACATGTGCACCACCTTGGCCGGTGCAGGAATCAGCTCGGGGCTTTGTGCAAACACTAACCAACTGAGCAAAACTCCAAGTCCCCTAGGGTCACCATGTCACCCTCACCTCACTCATGGTCACTCTGTCCTCCTTTGACTCAAAGCTGCCAGTTAACCCAATGCACCCTCGCCCCCCACCCCATGCCACCCACCAGACTCCCTTTAGTAATTAAGACCTTTACTGATAAGATCCAACTTGGTCTCCTGCTCAGAGGGCCCCTCAAGGTTGAGCTGCAGGTAATAGCGATAGAATTCCTGTTCAGCAAGGGAGATGGGGAAGCAGAGTCAGAGGCATCTCCAGAACTCCAGCTTGCCATGTTTTCAGCTTCAGGACACCCCCGCTTTGAAACCCTGGGCCCTCCCACACCCCCCGAAGCCAGCTTCCTCCACTTGCTTACCAGCCGAGGCAGAGCCAGGTAACACACTATGGCCAAAATGACAACAGCACAGGCCGTGATGAAGTACCCAAAGGCACTTTCTGACAGCTCGGAGCCACCTGGGGCGGACAGTGGACACGCTCAGACACACTCGTCTCTCTAAATCATCCTGCCCTGCCTCCCCACAACCGGCCACTGGGGGCAGTACGACTCACTGGCGATGGCACAGATCATGGCCACGGAGGTGAAGAAGCCAGCCAGGCCTTGGCCACTCATGATGGGGGCTGTGTAGTTGGCGGGCAGCACGCCAGCCAGACCAAAGAGGCTGGCTTGCAAAATGGCACCAAATGCTGAGGAACAGTATGGGCAGCATGTCAGCAGGGAGCCTTAACCCCAACTGCCCATCTGGGCCCCAACTCCCAACCCAGGCCCAGAGCTGCCCGCGCTCTGTCCCTCAATTACAATTAATGAGCACGATCTTGATCATGGTGATGATGAAGAAGGACAGAGCACTCATCTCCACCTTCACCAAGACGGCAGTGATCAGGAACACCAGCAGGATAGCCACCAGGCTGCCCAGGACCCGAACAGACTGAGGGATCCTGTCAGAGAGGCGGGGCGGGAGTCAGCAGGGACTGAGTGGAGGGCAGCCCGGGGCGCCCGGGATGGGGAGGCCTACCTCTGATGCAGGAAAGAGTTGAGGCAGGTGAAGAGCAGCAGGGGCAACATGGCACACAAGGTCATGACGTTGTTGAAGATGGCACTGAGAGAACTCCGCTCTGGCAAGGACACCGTGGGGGCAGGTGAGACCTCCGTGTCCTCGCTCGATCTGTCAGTGACTGAGGATGTATTTTGGGACAGGTCCAGGCGGTTTGTGAAATACTGTGGAGTTTTCAAAGGTTGAATGTTTGGAACCTCTGTTCCCCTGTGCCCAGAGGCACAGAATCAGGCCTTGAAAGCCTGGGGGTCACGTCCTCTGGAACCCAGTGCCTTCCCTGTCCCCAGCCTCACCAGAGTTGCTGTCATGAAAAAATTCCAGGGGATCAATGTTCCCAGGCCCAGCACGAAGAAGATAAGCCATACTGCCTTATACCTGGGTAGGAAAGAGGCAAAGTAACCCACCAGGCCACCTTCTCTCCCTCCCCAGCTTCCCAGCTGTCCTAGCTGTGTGTGTCCATGTGTGGTGATGTGTGGGTCCTAAGGTACAGAGCAGGATGTAAGATGGGTCAAGGGCGAAGGCCCTCGGCACAGTTCTGGATGACGTGGGTGACAGAGCCTTTGTTCTCAAGTCCCAGAAGGCCTTCAGGCTGGGAAGCAGTGTGACCCACACGTTCAGCCATGGCTTTGGAACTTTGCTAAAGCGCTGGGTGGGTAGACAAAAGAGTGAACACAAGCCTCTCCCACCGCACCACATAGGCTAGAAGTAATTAGGCTGTCTAAGCGGGAACTCAGTAGTTCCCTGAAGGCCTCCGAGGTCAAGAAACACCCAGACCATTCTGGATCCAGTGGGACAGATGGTCTGGGTGCCTGAGGGGGCTGGGAAGTATGGAGCTATAGATTTTTTTTCCTCAACTAACCAGACAGAACCAGTTTTGTAGGCCAAACTACCAAGGGCAGGGCAGGTAGATTAAGGCCTATGGATGTCATATGGTCCTGAGCATGAGGGAACAGTGCCAGTGACTCTGGATAGTCCTTGTCTATAAAGTTAGCAACCCTGGTCCCTCCCCTTAGCCAGCACCCAGGTGCTTCAGCGATGGTGTCGAAGAGGCCTAACACAGAGAGAGAGACAGGGCTGGCCAGGGAAACAGGAGCTTAGCTCTTTGCAAACCTTAAACGGGACTGCCAGATAGGCAGGTCCGAGCCATGACCACCACAGCCCTCAAACTTTCCCCTTGAGATCAAGATGTTCAAGGCATGGCCCAGAGGTTCAGAGGAAGGCAAAATTCCAAGGGAAGGCTACACAGGACAGGAGGACAGAGGGGGGAGGGGCCAGGCAGCTGGTAATAAAGTGGGTGGAATGTCAAGGGGCTGGGCCGGGGCACCAGGCAGCCAGGGAAGGAAAGGAGGCAGAAAGCTTGGACCCACACTTACAATCCCCACCTGCCCCCTGGAAAACAGTCACAGAAGGCTGACACTCTCGCCAGATGTTACAGAGGTGGGGAAATGGCCCGAGAAAGATGAAACTAATCTTCCAGTCAGAATGGGCCTAGTTACATAGCCTTTGGCCCAGGAGGGAAATGGTGGGCAGAGGAGCTGGGAGGGGTTCAGAGACCCAAAGGACAAATCAGGCATCTGGAAGGAGAGGCAGCTTCATCAACTCTCACAAGCCTCGGCCTGCCTGAGAACATGACCAGAACCTCTTCTATCATAACACACATTCCGGACCCTAACTAGCTTGAGGAAGTTCACAGGCTCCAGAGACCGAGGCTAGAAGGGTCAGGCCAAAGAGGAGGGTGGGCTGAGGTCATTCAAGGCAGAGGCCCCAGGGCATCCCCCAGGGACAGGGCAGTTCTGCCAGATGTGTTCTGGAATGAGGGAGGCAGCCAAGTGTCTCCCCACAGCCGTGGGAGGAGCCAGAAGCTGCAGGGCAACAGTGGACGCAGGGACACAATCCAGCAGGGGACTGCTGCCCACCTAGCCCTGCAGGCACACTAGACGGCTCTCGGCCAAGGTACGCACGTTCCCCACCCCACCCAGATGTAGACCTGACTCAGAACCACCGGCCCGGGAGCCATAAGATAACTTCAAGTCCCAAATATTACACCTACCCCAACCCCTTCCCTAGAGATCCATTCCCTAGATTCCCAGCCCGGTTCCCCTCCCAGTGCCCTCCCCAGTACCTGTCCTGAGGCTGGTGACTGGTTGTCATGGTTCCAGTGTTCTCGGCTGTGCCTGGCTGGCAGCTCCCTCCCTCTGGCTCTTGCTAGGGGTAAAGGAATATTGAAGCCCTGTCTGGCTCAGCTTCCACACTGCCCTGGGCCCTTCTCGGACTCTTGAGGGTAGGGCTGGGCACACAGAGCAGGCAAGGGAAAGTCCCCTAGGAGCCTCGGCAGGCTCGGGACCACTCGACCCGGCCCCCTCTGGCCTTTGGCCCCAGTAAACCAGCTCTGTCGTCTCTCTGCCAGACTGGGCCGCACCTGGCTGCCGGCCTGGCCGCTGCCACCGCTATTTTTATCCAGCAGCAGAAGCAGTTTGGAAGCTTGGAAACCGAAGAGTGGGGATCAGGAGAGGAGGATGCATGATCCAGAGACGGGGAGAGAGTCAGAGAAGACAGGAAAGAGGTGGAAGGTCAGGGGCAGTGATGACAGTGGACAGAGAGAGAGGGACGAGGGGAGGGAGGCCGAGCGGAGGGGGAACGCAAGGAGAGAAAGTGTGGAACAGCAAACAGATCTGCCGGAACTCAGGTCGCCCAGGGCCTGCTGGATGTCTGCATTCTCACTCTCCAGGGCCCACCCATCCACCCAATCAAGGCTCTGGTGGGGAGGGCCTTCCCGTTCTGTTCCCTAGAGGAACCGGGACACCAGGCTGTGCTGGTAGCATCTAAGTCTTTCTTTCCAAGCACTGCCCAGGGGCTTCCTGAGTTCTCGACCAGTTTTCCAAGAATATATCTCATAATGACGGGAGGGGACGTAGCCTTCTCCACAGCCTAGCATGCTCCTGACTTCGACCCCAGGGCCATCGGATCCCTGCTCAGTTCCTTTCTCAGGCCCAGGCCACTATCCTCTGCTCCTTTCTGACAGTGGCCTTGAAGGGAAAATTGGAAAAGCGGCACCCAGGCCCTAACAGGATGTTCCCAAGCTCCTAGCCACCCCCTCAACATCCCTCCCCATGCCCCACTCACACAGGGGAGACACCCCAGCACCAGCAGGCCAAACAGTCCTGCTGCTGCAGGGAAGCAGGACCAGAATATAGACAACACACACACACACACACACACCCCCACGTGGAGCCAGCTCAGACGGCCATTTCTTGCCTAGGGCAGGCTGCTCCTACCCATGCTCCATCACTCACCGGATTCCTGAAGTCGACGTTGGCAGAAGGGTTGGAGCCAAAGGCACCTGGGTGCTCCCTAGGAGGGGGTCCTAGCTCAGGCTCAGGCAGAAGGCTGGGTCCTGGGTGAGGGTCCAGAGTGAAAGAGGTGGCAAAGGCTTATCAGGAGAGAACCCCTCAGGCCTCCAGGGGCCCCATTCAGCACAGTCGCATTAGCTAAGTTGCTGCAGAAGTTGGAGGCACCAGCGAAGCTGGGAGAGATAAGGGCCACCCTGCAGCTGGGAGGTAAGACAGCAGAAGACTCAGCAGGGGAGCTAAGCGTGTGGCAGCCAGGTCAGCTCTCAGGTGCAGCCAGAACTCCAGGCCCCGCCCACCCAGACAAAGAGTCACAGCTGATCGATCACCCCAGGCCTTGCAATGGCTTTTCTACCCTTCTATTGGTAAAGCCCAGACTGCCCAAAGATCTTCTCGGTCCTGGGCAGCAAACCCACACACCTCCTAATGGAGGCAGAAGACTCCTTCCAATTTCCTGAAGGTCTCTGTGTGTCAGCCAGGCACCCCTCTAGGCACTAGGGACAGAGTGGTAAACAATACTATTACTATTTTTTTTCTCTAGGACTAGAGGGCTCTGCTGCGGCCGGAGGGAACCTGAGGACTCAGGTTTCTATCAGATAGTAGGGGAGGGACCCCCATCACACACAGTCAGTCCTCAGCACAGCACTCCACCTCTCCCATACACCAGCAGAGTGAACGTAGCCTCAAGCCAGCCAGACGGACGTTAACACTCTTCCTTCAGAAAACTGGCCTAGGCTTGGAGGAGTATTTATTTCTGGACACACACACACACACACACACACACACACACACACACACACCTCCTTTGCAGCAACCCTCATCCCACTCCTGGCCACTAGTTAAAGCCCTGGGCAGCCCTTGGGTCCAGCCCACATCCTAACATTCCATTCACTATCCAGGTGCTTTGTTTTTGTCTGTCCAGCCATCTGATAGCAGTTCAGGGATTCTGGTGTCATTTCCGCCATGCCTTGACCTGTAGAGATGGAGCCCTGAAAGCAACCACCAATCCGAGGCCTTCTGTGTCCCAGGGTCCCAACACCTCTCACGATGTATCTGTTTCTCCATGAAGCTTGTGCTACGTTGGAGTCTCTAGTTGCAATATGCAGATACCTCCTCTTTCAGCGGCCCAGAAACTAGTACCAGACAGTTTCTACTAAACAGGGCCAACTGAGGTTCAGAGAGGCTGCGTCACTTGACGGAAGCTGCAGAACTAGCGAGTGGGGGGCCAGCATTAATACTCAATGTGCAGATTATTCTAGATTTCTTCTGGGTGGGGGAGGAGAAATTAAAACGGCTTCCCAGCTAGCCCCGTAGACTTCGATGAGGCGTATTCTGATCCAGTTAAAGGGTTAAAACAAGTTGGGCGATTCAGGTCATTCTCAGCCCCACATTACATCCGTCTCAGGTTGAAGGCAACACACAGCCATCCCATGACACATACATTATTGCATGCAAAGGTCACACAGGACAAGACGAACAGCATGGGTGGGGGTTAATCAAGAAGAGGGGGCTGACTATCCGCACCAGGTTGGAAAGGGGGCCCCGAGTCGGGTGACTAAGCCTCCATCCACCCGGAGCCTGGGTGTGCGCTTGTCTTCACTCTCCGTGTTGAGTAAATGAGGACGCGCCCAGGAAAGGGAGGCCAAGGACAGTTTAGCGGGTAAAGGAGCAGCACCCCCGCCTTCATTTGAATACCCAAATCCCCATCCTCCTGCCTCGGGGCAGAAGCCACGCAGCCTCTCTCCGGTTCAGACAGGAGCGATGACATTGAACCGCTCACTTGCCGACCCTCAGATGAGGTCAGTATAGCGACAGTGGCTTTCAGGCCCAGAAGCCAGGCTGCCCTGGACCCCGCTCCCCCGGGGTCCCCACCGAAGGACCACCCCCCAACCCAGAGCCAGGCCCATGCGCGCCACGTGCTGCGCTGCTCCGCACGCGCCGCGTGGGGGCCACACCCCGAGTCCCCGTCGCGGCCGAGGAGCTGGCAGGCCAGGCCTTCCTTCCCCTCGTGGCAGGCCGGACACGCCACTCTCTGCCCCGGAGTCCCCGGCACGCCCGACCCGGGCCCCACGAGCACCTGCTGGAGAAGGACACCTCCCGCGCCGAAATCTGCGCGCCCGCACCGCGCTTCCCGCGCCCGCCCGAGCGCTTTCAAACTCGCCCTCTGCTGGGCCCGCCCCGGGCCCGTGCGGGCCACCTCCTCCGGCGACAGCCGCCGCCCTGGCCCCGCCCCCGGTGCCCCGCCGCCCCCCTCAGCAGTTCTGGGCTCCCAGCCCCGGGGACCCAGCGCCTCGGGCCGCCGGGGCGGCTTGCTTCGGGGGCGAGCACGGCTTGGGACCCTTCCCAACCGTCACTCGTCCACGCAAACCGGGGAGGGGGCTCGGTCCCACACTGGGTACCCCTAGTGTACACGAACCCGGGAGGGCCTCGGTCCCACACTGGGTACCCCCCCTAGTGTACGGAAACCTGGGAGTGGGCTCAGTCCCACACTGGGCACCCCTAGTGTACGCCAGCCTGGGAGGGGGCTCAGTCCCACACTGGGTACCCTAGTCTACGCCAGCCTGGGAGGGCCTAGGTCCCACACTGGGTACCCTAGTGTACACGAACCTGGGAGTGGGCTCAGTCCCACACTGGGTACCCCTAGTGTACACGAACCTGGGAGTGGGCTCAGTCCCACACTGGGTACCCTAGTCTACGCCAGCCTGGGAGGGGGCTCAGTCCCACACTGGGTACCCCTAGTGTACGCGAACCTGGGAGTGGGCTCAGTCCCACACTGGGTACCCTAGTGTACGGGAACACGGGAGGGGCTCAGTCCCACACTGGGTACCCTAGTGTACGGGAACACGGGAGGGGGCTCAGTCCCACACTGGGTACCCCTAGTGTACACGAACCTGGGAGGGGCTCAGTCCCACACTGGGTACCCCTAGTCTACGCCAGCCTGGGAGGGCCTAGGTCCCACACTGGGTACCCTAGTGTACGCCAGCCTGGGAGGGGGCTCGGCCCCGCACCCCTAACTTCCGCTCCTACACATTCCACGGCGGGACTCGTGCACAGACAGGCCCTGTGCTCGCACAGGCCCAGACGCCCCCACAGCCACGCTCCACCTCAGGTGTTCCGTTATCCCTCCCCGAACCCCGCCCACGCCATCATTTACACCGTTTTCCTTTTAGCACCCCCTCACACACGCCCTCCCAACGCAGCCTTCTTCCTTCCCATCCCTCCTTTTCCCTTGAGAAGACTTTCCGCCCCTGCCCTGGTGGGATACCTCAGACTTAATGGTTCTGGAACCCGGATGCAGGGGTGTGTTCTGTTTTCTCTCCACCCTTCACAGGCAGGCGCGCACACACCGCAAACAGCATTTCCCCCACCCCCGCCCCCCACCCACTTTGCCCTGAAGGCTATTTGTTTAGGGGACAGTCCTGAGGTCTCTAGGAAAACTGAAGCACAGCTGGAGACCGGAGAAGGGGGAGCCAGGAAAGGCCTCACATCCTGCACATCCCTTTGTCCTAGCCGGCATCCTAGGCATGCCGTCTCCCTGCCCCAACCCAAGATGATAACCGTTAGGGCTAGAAGCCTTGCTGAGCCACATGACACCCCTGTCCTCCGATGGCTGGGGTGTCGGGGGGGGGGGCGGCGGGGGAGGCCATCACGTGCCTCTGGGGGCCCGCAAGGATTCATTATTCCTTCTTTCCTGTTGGCAGCAAGGAGGGAAGGATTCATTCTCGGTCCCTACAGAGGCTGGGGAGGGTCCTGAGGAGAGATCATTCCATCCAGGCGGCCTGCCTCACCTACCTTCCCAAGGAACCTGTCCCCCCGAGAAGCCATTGGAACTAATTAACAATTACCAGCACTAAACACTGCAGGGAAAAGGTGCAGTCTTTCTCTCTAGAGAAAGACTGGGCCCTGAGGAGGTGGCCGACTCCACTGAGGATGGTGGACTCTCCCCAGCTACCCTGGTGGGGTGTATCCAGCCTTGCAGGGATGACACATCTCCCCATGAGCACCAAGTAAACAGGGCAGGAAGTCGGGCTTGGGTGGTATTTTTCTGGGCACTATCCCGTGGCTTGAGAGCAGCCTCATGTCTGTCCACAACCCCAGACTCCTGCCCTCTGTTTATCCGGTCTCTGTCTTCCTTGGTCCTGCGCCGCACACCCACTTTCCCTTTCCGGCCAAGTATCTGGCACATCTGTCAGAGAGATCCAGTAGGCATGGCCAGGCTGGGGGCCAGGGGCCTGCCCTTGTGTACAAAGGGGGCTGGAAGTGAAAGGAGAGCCGTGGTGAGGGTCCTGGCCAGACGGACGAGGGCTGGTTCCTCTCCTCACGCCCACAGGGACCTGGCCATCTATGCAGATGGCCACGGCCAGGCCTGTTGTTGTTGGAGAAGAGCCCATCTGGCAGGCTCCTTTGCCTGGGTTCCATCCAGCACCCACACCCCAGGCAGCCTGAGCCAGTCACTGGTGCCAGGGCCCTCTGCTGGACAGCCCCAGGAAGCCAGCTCTCACAGGCCTGGGTCTCCACAGGTTCTGAGGCACCGTCGTCCTCACGTCATGGTTCTCTCCCCTCGGCCCCTAAGGTTGGGTTAGGAGGGCTTTGCCCACCTGCCCTGATGTGTCCTGTTCACCACCCCAGTTGGGGCTGTGGCTGGCTGGACGCTTCTCCCCCTCCCCCTTTAGAAGGTAGCTTGGCTTCATACCACACTCCCAGCCCTCTCTCCCCAGGCCTGTGTTCTCTCAGCTGTTAGCAACAGTGTTGGCATCGGCCTGTCACAAGGGGGTTGTCACAAGCTACATCGCAAGTTCTCTGTTTGCGATTACATCTCCGTGGCCTCGTGGCAGAAAAGGAACTGGGGGAGGCCCAGAGAAACACTTGCCCAGCCTGCTCAATGTAAGGGCACACGGAAAAGATTCAACGATGATGGAGAGGAATTTTAAGGCGATGTGGTTTTGTTGTTTTGTTTTGTGATGCTGGGGAGAGGTCAAGTTCAGGACCTGAAACACGCTAGTGACATGCTCTGCCACTGGGCTAGCTCCTCAGCCCTAATGCCACTGTTAATAAATAAATAAATAAATAAATAAATAAATAGTTTAGTGGGAAAAGTCCATGACGAATACAATATCAAACTGCAGTGTGTGGAGGCCAGAGAACCTCAGGCTGCTGTTCCCCAGGGACCATCCACACTGTTTTTTTTTTTTTTTTTTGGTTTTTTCGAGACAGGGTTTCTCTGTGTAGCTTTGCGCCTTTCCTGGGACTCACTTGGTAGTCCAGGCTGGCCTCGAATTCACAGAGATCCGCCTGCCTCTGCCTCCCGAGTGCTGGGATTAAAGGCGTGTGCCACCACCGCCCGGCTTTTGGTTCTTTTTTTTTTTTTTTTTTTTTTTTTTTTTTTTGGTTTTTCGAGACAGGGTTTCTCTGCGTAGTTTTGCGCCTTTCCTGGAGCTCACTTGGTAGCCCAGGCTGGCCTCGAACTCACAGCGATCCGCCTGGCTCTGCCTCCCGAGTGCTGGGATTAAAGGCGTGCGCCACCACCGCCCGGCCTGGTTCTTTTTTTTTTAAGAGTTTGCATTTGTGTGTGTACACCACCTGGGTGCCAGTGCGTTCGGAGGCCTGAGGGCTTTGGATCTCTGGGAACTGGAGGTACGGTGTGAGGCACCTGATATGGGTGCTGGGAACTAAAGCCAGGTCCTCTACAGGGACAGTAACTCCTTAACCGCCGGGCTATTTCTCCAGCCTCTGTGTGTTTTGTTTTTTTAGACAGGATCTCACTAAGTAGCTCTGGCTGGCCTGGAACTCTTTGCAGTGCTGTGTGCCACCAGCCGGGCCCACCTTGTTTTTTGATACAGGATTTCTAACCATCGGTCCCCTGCCTTCCCTCCCCGGTGTCAGGGTTCCAAGTGGCATCACAGCTTTGAAAGAACATTGTTTTCTTTTAACTTAGGTTCTGAGAATTGAACTAACTGAGCAAGTCTCCCCATGCCCCAAATCAAAGTCTCAAATAAAGACAGAGGTGTACACAGAGTGGACACTAGGTCAGGGTTCAAGAAGTTCCTTTGCTCTGAGCCTGGGCCGCTAGCCAAATTCTCAGATGTATCTCCTAACCCTCTGGCTTGGCAGGTAGGCAGGGGACAATTTTAAGTGGTCCGGAGCTCAATCATCTAATTGTGGGCCTACAGATTCCCGGGGGGGGGGGGGGGGGGGGGGCGGAGTCGACACCGACGGAACCGCGGTGCAGACCGGGTTGGCTCCCCTCCACCCGGGCCCGGCCACTACGCACCTGCTGAGACCAGGGCACCCGCATCCGGACGGGGTGGGGGCGGGGGCGGGGCCGGGGCAGAACGAAGGTCCCCAGGCCCTGGGGACCGCAGCCTCCTCCCGACCTCCTCACCTCGGGGTGGGGGCAGCTGCCAAGGCCGGAACTGGCCGGTCTCTGGCTGGAGAGGAGCCGCCACCGACTTGAGCCGGACAGCCTCCGCTCCGCCGGCCCCGCCCCGTGCTAATCGAGGTGTGGAGATCCGACGACACCAGGTGGCCCGGAGGAGGTCCAGTGGGAGGGGCCGCGGGGTTGAGAAGGGACGAGTTAGGGAAGGTGGGACTGCCTTTAATCCGCTTGTCCCCACAGGTCGCGCGTGCTCTAGTTTCTGAGGACTCTGTAGGAAGCAGCTGGGCCCCAGGAGGAGGGAAAAGCTGGGCGGCAGGGCCTGGGAGGTAAGGTGGGAGCGGGGAGTTGCTGATCAGCTCAGACAACGCTCCTTGCCCAGCCTCAAGTTTCTAAAGGAACCTGTAGGGGAATCCCCAACTTGATTGGGGATCGCGACAGAGGCCTGTATTCCACACTGTACCCCCTTTAACTTACAGCCCAAGACATTCCTAGAAGGACTACTGTGTGGGAATCATAATCGAATTATCCAGGGGATCTTACTACACAATGCTCACCCACGCATGCATACACACACACACACACACACACACACACACACACACACACACACACACACACCACACAGAGGTTCTCAGGGCCTCTACCGGGGAGCGAGAAATAAAGTCAGTTTTTAAACTTATTATTTTATGTGTACGGGTGTTTTGCCTGGGTGTGTGTCTGTGCACCAGGTCCGTGTCCTTGGAGGCCAGAAGAGACTGTGGAACTAGGGTTATAGAGAGTTGTGAGGGGCCACGTGGTTGCTGGGAATTGAACCCAGGTCCTCTGGAAGAGCAGCAGCCAGTGCTCTCAACTGCTGAGTCCTCTCTCCAGCCCTATGATGTGAAATTTTTAGGTGACTTCCTATTTCTTGGAGGGTGGTGTGACCTCGGTCAAAGGCATGCACGCCCCTACCTCCCTTCCCACCGCCCACTGGCCCACCTCCCTTTTCCCAGCACCTCTAGCTGAGCTGTCTCCAAAGCTTGCTCCTATCAACTTTCCTTCCCTGCCAGCCCGCTAGCCTTCCTGTAAGGCAGATCTAAGCCACTCCTGGGCCTCCGTGGGAGGATCTGAACGAAGTCAGCTACAGGCAACTTGTAGCTTGTGAAGACCGAGAGACAGATGGAACAAGTTCTCCAGAGGAAGTCTTGCCAGTGGCTTCCCTCCCTCTCCCTCCCGGCCTCTCACAGATAAACCGTGGTCGAAAGGCACGAGCAGGGATGGGGAGACTTTCAGAAGCACCCCAGTCATCCAGCACCGGGCTGGAGATGGAGCTCAAACGGTAGAGTGCTTGCCTAGCATGCAAAGTTCTGGGTTCGGTCCCCAGTGCCACACAAGCTGGACTTGGATGTGGGTGTGTACCTGTAATGAGGTAAGGCAGGAGTTTAAGATCATCCTCGGCGGTCTGAGGCCTGCCTGGTAGACACAAAATCCAATCTCACAAACAACAGCAACATAATCCACCATTGTTTATTGGCCCGGGCTGCACGCTGAGCTCTGTCTCGAAAGGGAGCCAAGGTCCTATTATTTTAAGGTAAATTTTAAGTCTGGAAGACTGGACAGTTTGGATTTAAATACCACCTCTTAGCTCAGTTGTCTTTTGTCTCAGTTTAACCTTGTCTCTTAACTGACCTTGAAGCCCTCATTTGCAGCTCTACCCTGGAGGCCAGAGGTCATTGGCGGAGCTTCGGAGAGGAGGAAAGAACACCGTATCTGTGGTCTGCTGGATCCTAGGGAAGTGGGAGCTTTCCGATCGGTCGGTCTTCTCCCACCAGGCCTTCTGCGGTCAGTGCAGATGCCTGGACTAGCCCACTCCACAAAGTACTTTGATGGACATTGCTGCTTCCACGACCCACGGCCTCACTTCTGGGGGCCCAGTCTCTCCTTCCTCTGGGAGTGGTCCACTCTGGAGGTCTCTCTAGCATCCGGTGGCTGTTGCTGGCTGAGGACAAACAGCAGACAGCCCAGCAAAGCCTCTCTCATGTCTTGGGAGCTCAGTCGACGGGCCAGTCGGCGCAGCAGCGGCAGGAGGTGCTGGCGGGCCAGGTGGGCAATGGGCAGCAACAGGCGGGACAGCAGCGATCGGAGCAGCATCGGCAGAAGCGGAGCGGGCATGGCAGAGCCTGGACCTGCGAAGGGAACCCAGGCTCCAGACTCCACCCACCTCACCTGGCAAAGCCCACGGGTGGACCAGAGTCCTCCCTTCTGCTTACACCTCTGGTTCCCTAGCGCCCCCCGCCACCTCCACTGACTCGTGGGTTAGGTTTGCTCCGGTGAAGCCTTTCTCCTACAGACAGCTGGCTCAGGGGGTTCAGTCACTGTTAGCCCAGATGGGAACTGGGCCCAGGAGTGGGGGGAGCTGAGGCTCCAGACTGCTGTTCTGGCCTCCGCTGGCACCACAGCTGCCCAGTACCCACTTCCTTTAATTCCTCTCCCCCTCCGCACACTCTGACCCGAGGCCTGCACTCCATTGCCCTCCCATCTACCACCTCGAACCAGTCAGTGGCGGCTCTCACCAGTCAGAACTGCTGCTCGGAGTCGATTTCAAGACGCCTTTGCCTGCTGTGGCTGTGCATGCGGCATCACTGGAGAGCACAAGGTAGCCCCACCCCCTCAGCCTCCACCCAGCTCAGCTCACTTGGGTGTGGAGGGGTACAGTGCGGCAACAGCTGTGTGCTGGCACCTGGCGCATGGAGCCCAGCTGCTCCCTCTTCCAGTCTGAGGAGGAGGAGGAAGGAACACAGGCAGGCATGTCCCCTCGGGAGGACAGACCTCAGAGGTGGACCGTGTGACCTGAAGCATGCGGACTCTTCTGGGCTCCAGTCACTTCGTTGTGTTGCCTCTGGAAGTGGAGGAAGAACTGGAGGAATCAGAGAAGAGGACGGCATGTGGTTGATGACTGAGATGCAGTAAAGCTGTGTGCAGACACATTTCCTAACCCCGGTCTATGCTACTCCAGCGGCTAAGCCAGCCAGGGCCTGCAGGGTCTCTGATAGGCCGTCTTTGGGGGCAGAGGATGGGACACACAGCTTCTGTCACAGCTGAGCACAGTTCCATACAGCTGGGTGGCATGCCCACTGAAGGACAGAAGGAGGGACATGCAGTTCAAGACTGTCTCCGGTCATTCCACTGCCTTAGACTAAACAAGATTCTATATATATGTGTGTGTGTGTATATACATACGTACATACATACATATATATCTCCATGCATCCATACATATATATACACACATACATGCATACACACATATATAGTTCCAGTTATATCTGGATATCTGGTTGGGTGTATGGTACAAATTTTATTTGGTTTTGTATTTTTTGTTTTTAAGAATTTCATTCTCTGGGCTGGAGAGATGGCTCAGAGTTAAGAGCACTGGCCACTCTTCCAGAGGTCCTGAGTTCAATTCCCAGCAACCGCATGGTGGCTCACAGCCATCCATGAGATCTGGTGCCCTCTTCTGACCTGCAAGCAATAGGTAGGCAGAACATTGTATACATAATATATAAATAAATAAAAAAAAAAAAAAAGAATTTCAACTTTGGGGCTGGAGAAATGGCTCAGCAGAAGAGCACTTGACTGAGCCGGGGGGTGGTGGCCCATGCCTTTAATCCCAGTGCTTGGAATGCAGAGGCAGGCGGATCTCTGTGAGTTCAAGGCCAGCCTGGTCTACAGAGTGAGTTCCAGGACAGCCAGGACTGTTACACAGAGAAACCCTGTCTCTAAAAAAGACAAAAAACAAAAACAAAACAAACAAACAAAAAAGCACTTGACTGCACCAGAGGTCCTGAGTTCAATTCCCAGCATCCACAGGGTGGCTTACAACCATCTCCAATGGGATCAGATTCCTTCTTCTGGTGTGCATGAAGACAGAGCACTCATACATAAAATACACAAATAAACAATCTTAACAAATAAGAATTTCATTCTTCAGAAAGCACCTGTAACTCAAGGCTGGATTCAGTGGAGAGAGGCTGTCGTGGTTGGTTTAATGTCAACTTGCCACAAGTGAAAATCACCAAAGTAGGGGGCCTCTCCTGAAAAAACGTGCTGACTGCCTCACTTGAAGCAGGGAGAACCGCCCTGTGGTGGGCAGCAGCTTCTGGAAGCAGTCCAGATCAAAAGGGCATGGCAGAAGGAAAATGATCCGACTTCTGCTGGATTGGCGTCTCTCGTGCCCCTAATTAATTTAAAATTCTTTAGTTTGGGGGCTGGAGAGATGGCTCAGGGGTTAAGAACATTGGCTGCTCTTCAGAGGATCCAGGTTCAATTCCCAGCCCCCACGTGGCAGCTCACAACTGTCTGTAACTCCAGTTCCAGGGGATCCGGCACCCTCACACAGATATGCACGCAAGCAAAACACCAGTCAATGATCATGGAAAAAAAATACAATTTTTTAAAAAATCTCTAATTTTGATATAGCCATCCCATTGGTTCTGTTCTTCTAGAGAACCCAGAATAATACAGTAGCCATGAAGGTTTTCGAGCTTCAAAGATGTGGGAATATGATCACTTGTCATCTGCCATTATTAGCTGTCCTCATCAGCATCAAAACCCCTGGAGGAGGAAAATGTTAAAGATTAAGAAGAGGCCGGCGGTGGTGGCACACACCTTTAGTCCCAGCACTCCAGAGGCAGAGGCAGGTGATCTCCAGGTTCGAGGCCAGCCTGGTCTACAAAGTGAGTTCCAGGACAGCCAGGGCTGCACAGAGAAACCCTGTCTCGGAAAAATTAGGGGGAAATGGAGGGGTTAAGAAGGGAAACCTGGAAAGCGGCAGGAATGTAGATTGACAGGCACCCAGCTCCTCTCCTGCTTACTGTGATGAGGTTCAGTAGTCACAAGTTTGCCCCGCCCTCCCTACCTCCTCACACCTTTCCCGGCCCTCACCTCCCTCCCATACATCCCACCCCATCAGCTGGCCCTCACCTCCCTCCCATACATCCCACCCCATCAGCCTGCCGCTGCGCTGCGTGGTTACCCAGCAAAAGCAGGTGAGTCTTGAGTTCATGATCAATTTCTCACCTCCACCTGTTGCAGGGAAGCAACAGTCACAGCTACTTCAAAAGTGAGGGCCCTGAGGTCAAGGATCAGAGTACCCTGCTCCGTCACACTGGATGAATAAGCAGGCCTGCCCTTTCCTTAGATCTCCCTATCTTCTGTAACTGGAATTTGCATTTTTCGAGTGATTTGGGTTGTTTTCCTAGATTCCTGATGCTGTTTCCACTCATTAGTAAATCTACATGGCTTTACTTTCAAAATGGAATTGGGGAGGATGGCGGGGCAGTTCAGCAGTTAAAAGCACATGTAGCTCCTCCAGAGGACTTGAGTTCAGCTCTCGAAAGCAGCATAACTCCAGCTTCAAGAGATCCAACATCTTCTGGCTTCCACTGGCATTGCACTCACAATCACACACACACACACACACACACACACACACACACACACACACACACACAGAATTTGTGTAAAAAAATAAAAATAAAAATCTCTACATGGCCCTAGCTGTTCTGGAACTCACTGTGTAGACCAGACTGATTCACAGAGGCCTGCCTCTGTCTCCCAAGTGCTGGGATTAAAAACATGTGCCACCACAGATTCAGCTTTAAAAAAAAAAATTGATGGAGAGTGGTGGTGCACACCTTCAATCCCAGCACTCAGGAGGCAGAGGCAGGCTGATCTCTAAATTCAAAGCCAGTCTGGTCTACAGAGTAGGTTCCAGGACAGCCAGTGAATGCTACCCAGTGCTACACAGAGAAACCCTGTCTTGAGGGGGGAAAATCAAATCAGATCTTTAAAAAAAAAAAGGAACTTGTGAGCAAGGCATGGTGGCTTCTACTTATAATTCCAGCCTTTGGGAGGTAGAGACAAGAGGATGAACAGTTCAAGGCTGTCCTCGGCTCCATAGAGTTTGAGGTCAATCTGGACTTTATGAAACCTTGTCTCAAAAAAAAAAAAAAAAAAAAAAAATCTGGAGCTGAGGATGTAGCTCAATGGTAGAGAGTTTGAGGTGGGATAAAAAGACAGAGAAAATTACGGGAACATGAGGATACATTCTCTTAATGTAGAATCCAGTTAAAGCCTCTCGTCTGCAGAAAAGCAGTCATCCCAGCATAATTAACACTTCCTGTGAGGGCTGCCAATACAGGGACAATATTTCACCTATATAGACATATTTTCAAACAAAAAATGTTGAAGTAGCAATAAAACAAACAATGCCCTAGTTCATATGGTTAGGGCCTCATTTTTCTCCCAGATAATTTGTGGGGGTCTCACAAACAACACTATTCACATTTGTTCACAGCAAAGCTACCCTAACCTCCTACATCCCGTGTGCTAATGAGATTTTTATGTTGTTTTCCAGACAGGATCTTACATAGTCCAGGTTGATCTTTGTCTTCGTTAGGGTTTCTATTGCTGTGAAGAGACACCATGACCACAGCAACTCTTATAAAGAAAACATTTAATTGGGGTGTTTTACGGTTTCAGAGGTTTAATCCATTATCGTCATGGTGAGAAGCATGGCAGTGTGTAAGCAGATGTGGTGCTGGAGAAGGAGCTGAGAGTTCTACATCTTGATCCACAGGCAACAGGAAGTGAACTGTCACATTGGACATGGCCTGAGCATATTGAGACCTCAAAGCCTGCCTCCACAGTGACACACTTCCTCCAACAAAGCCACACCCACTCCAACAAGGCCACACCTCTTAATTGTGTCGCTCTCTATAGGCCAAGCATTCAAACATATGAGTCTATGGGGACATTCCTATTCAAACCCTGGTTTATGTGGAGGTTGGGATCAACTCAGGGATTCACTCTACCGAGTGAGCTGTATCCCCAATCCTGATCCAGGGTTTTATCTTATCTGATCTTTCCTGAATATTTCAGGAACTGTCCTGTGATTTCATTTAAATTCTTTGTAAGGACTTAAATAGCTTTAAAATCCACCAAAAGTGTGTGTGTGTGTGTGTGTGTGTGTGTGTGTGTGTGTGTGTGTGTGTGTGACCTCCTTTGGGAAAATCATACCCACACTTAGGTCTCACTTTTTCCCTGTTCTTCAATCTGCTGAAAATGCCCTTGATAAACTTGATAAAATTGATAAACTCCAGCTCTGCTTCACACTGATTTGTCCTGAAACTCTCTCTGTGTCAAAGGCTTTCCCTGAGTGGAAGTCTCTGGACTCTGGGGCCTAGAGGATTAAGGGAACTCCTCAAGTGTCTACAGACAAGGAAGAGCGAGCGTCCTCACCCCGCTATTGCTGATGATTTTATCTAGCCTGTGCCAGCCCCCGATGCTACTGGAACCACCCTCACACGGGCTTCTGTCCGTTCTCTCTAGGATTACCGCAGTACCCATGAGACTGATGTTCCTGTTTATCTTTTGTGACCCAAACAGCCTTTGTAAAATATGAATTGAATCTGCCCTGCTTCTCTTCCAGCTGCCCAGGGTTCCACCTCATCTTTAGGACAAGTTAAAGTCTTAACAATGAAGTCCATGGTTTCAGGATTTCAGGATGTGCAGCTCAGTAACAGGCCTCTCACCTGCAAGATTTGAGACCCCAGGTTTCACTTGCAGCTTTGAACCAGGCAAACCAAAACGTAAATAAAAACAAACACCACAAAAAAAAAAAACCCCAAAGGGTCTAGCTATCACCCTCAAGGGCCCTGGGTAATGTGACCTCCCTTGACTTCCTGATTTAGTTTCTAATTCTTTAAAAAATATATTTTATGGCCGGGCGGTGGTGGCGCACGCCTTTAATCCCAGCACTCGGGAGGCAGAGCCAGGCGGATCTCTGTGAGTTCGAGGCCAGCCTGGGCTACCAAGTGAGCTCCAGGAAAGGCGCAAAGCTACACAGAGAAACCCTGTCTCAAAAAAACCAAAAAAAAAAAAAAAAAAAAAAAAATATATATATATATTTTATGGATTTGTAAGTATGTTCATAATTTCTTTTCCTTTAAAAGTGTATTATGAGATCCCAGCACTTGGGAGGCAGAAGCAGGCGGATCTCTGTGAGTTCCAGGCCAGCCTGGTCTACAAAGTGAGTTCCAGGACAGGCTCCAAAGCTACACAGAGAAAGCCTGTCTTGAAAAAACAATAAGTAAGTAAGTAAGTAAGTAAATAAATAAATAAATAAATAAATCTTTTAAAAATGTATTATGATTATTTTATGTATATGGTGTTTTCTCTGCAAGTAGGTCTGTAAGCCACAGGAATGCCCATGCTCATGGAGGCCAGAAAAAGGCATCAGATCCCCAGGGACTGAAGTTTGTTTGTTTTTGAGACAGGGTTTCTCTGTGTAGTTTTGGCGCCTGTCCTGGATCTCACTCTGTTGGCCAGGCTGGCCTTGAACTCACAGAGATTGGTCTCCCGAGTGCAGGGAATAAAGGCGTGTGCCACTGCCACCTGGCATGGGACTGGAATTTTACAGACAGTTGTCAACCACCGTGTGGGTGCTGGGAACCAAATTCTAGGTTCTCTGCAAGAGCAGTTAGTGCTTTTAACTGCTGAGCCATCTCTCCAGCCCCTCTGTATTGATTTTTAACATCTGTATATGAGTGTTTTGCCTACATGTATATTTAGGAGCCGCATGCATACAATGCCTGCTGAGGCGAGAAGAGGGCATCAGATCCTCTCAAACTGGAGTCACAGATGGCTGTTACCCACAGATGTGGATGCTGGAAACTGAGCCTTGCTCCTCTGCAAGAGCAGGATGTGCTCTGAACCACTGAGCCATCTTTCCAGCCCTTAGCCTCTGAGTCTTGCCTGTCCTACTCTCGATTCCAGGCAGCACTGGCCTCCTTACTATGCCTGAACTGTGCCGCAGAGAACAGTAAATTCTGCCTAAGGCTTGGCACTGAGGGGAAGAAAACATGTTGCTGTGTCCCTGGAAGTTTCTAAGTCCTTTGACTAGTGTATGAATTAAATTGACCTGAAAACAGATTGATAGGTGAAAACCAATTTTAATTATGTATGAACTAATGGGAGCTCCATGAATTTAAAAAAAAAAAAAAAAGAAAAAAGGTGCCAGGGGGTGGTGGCCCATGCCTTTAATCCCAACACTTGAGAGGCAGACAGGAAGATATCTGTGAGTTTGAAGCCAGCCTGGGCTACAGAGTGAGTTCCAGAAAAGGCACCAAGTTTTACACAGAAAAACCCTGTCTCGAAAAACAAACAAACAAGGATGCCGGCAAGCATTGAGGTCTATGTACCATCCTGAGCCACAGAAAGGAAGAGCAGCACGAGCCTTCCTGGGGTGACAGAGACAAGCTGGGGAGGCTGAGACACCACCGATGAGTGGAGAGTAAATTGTCTTGTTATGTGGATAAGTCTCAGGAGGAGGAAGACTGCTGACCTTGCAGTGGACTTCTCTCACTGCAAAAAAGGGAAGAAAGAAACCTTGGTGGTAAAAGTTATTTTAGAACAGCTGTCTTCCTGCTATGGAAGACTTTACAAGTAATCATTTTCTTTGTGGAAGTTTTGTTCACAAAAGGGCAGCTTTTGAGAGAGACCTCTGTGCCCACAGTTTGTTGAAATAATCAACATGCCAAAGAGGCAAGTTTTGGGGTTGCATAGTCAGGTCTCCTGAGCCCCAGCTGAACCTTTCCCCAGATGTTTTCACATGCCCACTTCTTCCCTGCTGGCTAGCTTTCACAGGAATGGAAGACTATGCAGGCTGCTGAGGAAGGAAAGCCATCAATGGTCTTACTGCCGTGTGGACACTGCATCCTAACCTGCCAGGCAGGATGGGCCCATTGGCACACCCATGGTATGAGTGTTACACGAACAACCAACCACGTACTCTTTGGATTTGAGGATTGCTCCACAAGAGGAAATTCAGGCTTGGTCAAAAGCTCACGGTTCTGGAGGTCCTAGGCTCTAGTGGGAAACTTACTATCCTTAGTTTGCTAAATGGACATGCTCTCAAGTCACCTTATAAATACTTATGCTTATACCCATAGATCAGTGCAGCTCGATCAGTGCAGCTCTCAACGAAGCTTTCTCCCGCCACCCCCCCCCCAGTGGGCAACAGTTAACACAGAGACTCATACCTCATCAAATGTTGAGAATAAGTGACAGTTTAGTGCTCAGCCTTGTGGGACATTTATATTTCCCCCCTTCAAAACTCAGGGACTGTCACAGAAGAGGAGGCAGAAAGAATGTTAGAGCCGGAGGATGGGGAGGAGGACTGTGAAATGCAGTCTCGGGATATGACATCGCATCGCGCTCATGAACTCACATGTCGTGAAAGACCCCCACAAATCCAAGCTGACCGATCAGCCAACTCTGCAGCAGGCAGCGCGGTTAGACTCCACAGGTTACCAAAAAACCGGGGTGACACGAAGGAGGATGTGTTGAAGGGTGTCTGGATGAGTGGGAGTTGTTGGAGATACAGATGATCAAGATATACTATATACATGTATGAGTTTGTAAAATAACATTTTTTTTAAAGTTTCACATTCCTGAAACTGGGTCTGGAGATTGTGCCATAACCCACAGACAAAGCATTTCTATTTATGCAAAGAAAAGCTAGAACCAGGGTTTAGCAATGCAAACCTGTAATCTCAGCATTCCGGAGGTGAAGGCAGTAGAATCAGAATTTAAGGCCTTCTGAGGCTATGTAGTGAGTTCATGAGTTCAAGACCAGCCTGGGTAATACAATAAAATTTAAATTAAAATTTAAAAAGGTCCACAAACAATAATACCACCACCATTCCCCAAAACAAATGCACACACTGGAATGCACTATGAGCTAGTTTCTAAGTCTAGGAGGCACAACCAGCTGAGAAGATTCTGGTTGTCGGGCTCAAAGCGCTTTCCCCAAATTGTCTCTGGGGAGAGCTTTGTCAATCACATGGTACCAGGCTCAATGACATGGGCTTTGTTATTTCTTCAGGGTTGCTCCCAAGTCCACCAGTTTCATCTTGCAGGACTTCCTGGAGAGAAGTTCCTGGGTTGGGTGATGCAGATCAGAAAGGCAGGGTAGTTAGAAAGCTATAAGCCGGACATGGAGGCTCACAACTCACAGGGGAAACTTGTTTCTTTACGGCCTGCTGCTGCTTTAGTAGTCTGACAGATTGCGAGACACAAGTGTCTCTGTAGACTATCTTCATCTGCCTGGTCAGTTAATAACCACAGCAGGGCAAAGGGGAAGAAAAGCAGGCCTGGATGGTTTCCTCTGGAAACCTCCAAACTTTGAGGAGCCCTGAAGTCCCCACCAAGGGCTAGCTTAACATCTATGATTGTTGTGCCCACAGCCACCAGAAACCACACTGTATATCACACTGCGTTTTCTCCAGATGGCTTCAGATATATTCCTTCCCCAATCCTGTCTCAAGTACCTGAACTAGGGAGACCCAGAGAGGAAATAGGCTATTGTGTCAGTGACAATGAGGAACTCCAGCAGTGTCCGAGGAATGCCTAGAATCTTCATCCTGGCATCAATCCTCTGTCAGCCTCCTTAGCCTCTTTGCCACGCTGTCCTGGAATAACCCTCCCTGCTGAACCCCCCAGCCTGCCTGGAGCGTTTTCCCTGCTGGAAACAATGCTGCTGGAGACACCCTGCCAGTTCCTGGCTGAGCCTCCCTCGTACAATGGTGTAATCTTCCTGGCAGGAGAGAAGATATTCTAAAGAGGCCCACCCTTTGGCTATCAGACTATTGAGAGAATGGACCCCAAACAACTGAAATTTCCCCAGGAATCGCTGATGCTATCCAAAGGAAGGGCTTGTCTCCTTCGCAAGAAGTTTCACCCACTTCTGACAATTCCTCAGACCACCCAGAAGGGAAGAAAGGAGCTGAGACAAGGATAGGTTGCACCTTAACCAGGTCGCTCCCTTCTGCACACCTCTTGTTCTTCTGTGCTGACTAGTTTCCGATAACGACACAAATGTAGACATATCTGGGAAGAGGGAACAGCCATTAAGAAAATGCCTCCGTCATGCCGGGCGGTGGTGGCGCACGCCTTTAATCCCAGCACTCGGGAGGCAGAGCCAGGCGGATCTCTGTGAGTTCGAGGCCAGCCTGGGCTACCAAGTGAGCTCCAGGAAAGGCACAAAGCTACGCAGAGAAACCCTGTCTCGAAAAACCAAAAAAAAAAAAAAAAAAGAAAATGCCTCCGTCACACTGACCTGTAGGCAAGTCCATGGCGCATTTTCTTGATTGGTGATTGACGGGAGGGCCCAGTTCACTGTGGGTAGTACCACTCCTGGGCAACATGGCTGCTGTAGAGCCTGAAGAAGGAGCCAGCAAGCAGCGTTCCTCCATGGCCTTCGATCTCTGCCTCCCGGCCCTGCCCTGACTTCCCTTCATGGTGGACTAGAAGCTGTAAGATGAAATGAACTCCTCCGTAAGTGACTTTTGGTCATGGTGTTTATCACAGCCATAGAAAGCAAACTAACATACTTTCTATTTAAACCTAAATTCACACCAAGAGCATAACCATAGACCTGTCTCTGTGTTCCTCTTCCCTCCTTCAGTGTGTGGCCACACTGACTACATCTCTTCTCTACCCAGCCTTTCTTTGTTAATCAATCATGTCTTTACTGGTGGCTCAGGCTAGCTTGTTGGGGCTCCCAGGGCACAGGCTCTCACCCTAACAACATTAACAGTGGATCTGGCCTGTACTTCCTGACCTGTGTTTCCCATAATTCTTAGGCGGGGGAGGGTACAGGGAGAGCAGGCTACTTCGAGGAGACTAATCTGACCTTTTGTTTCCTCAAGGTCAATGTTCCGCTGGAACTTCCAGCTGAAAAAGCCCTATTCCTGCCTCTCCAAATCCCGCCCTCTCAGAAAAAGCGTTCAATAGTGGCTGTTCCTACCCTGAAGTTGCCAGCAGCCTAAAGCGCTGTAATTGAGCACAAACCCAGCGTGTGGAAGATACTTATCACCCTGTGCCTACAAGGTATTTAAGTTCCCACCAGGGCTGGAGAGATGGCTCAGCCGTTAAAGGCTAGGCTCACAACCAAAAATATAAGTTCCCACCTTTAGATTGGCCACGTGATTTTTTCCAGCTCCTTTCCCTGCCTCAATCTCTGGGGGCTGAAGGAAGTCATCCATGAGCTGCTTTGGTCAGAATAAACCTGGCCTTTTACTTTTTAAATCCGGCATGACCTGGCTTACTGTGTTGGTGGAGAAACCTATTATTGGGGTACAGAAAACCTATTAGTCAATCTAAAAAAAACTCTGTGTCTCAGCATTTTGGAAACCTTCATAGCCTTCCATACGCAAAGCATCAAGTTAATCAGGCCACTGTGTTGCAAACAAGCATTTGTGTGCTCACTGCATGCCAGTTACATGCAGGTGCTGTGAGAGAGGGTAAAGAGGCTGGATACACTAAGGGTCAAGCAGGGTCATGGGCACTGTACAGGCCAAGTGAAGATGCCTCACTGAGAGTTTGGTAGAGCCAATGGGCTCTGGCCAGCCGTGGGAGCACTGAGACTCCTCAATGCGTTTGTCTCTCTCCACCAGGGGCTCCAGAGCACTCCAGAGCATGACCACTACTTCTGCTAGGACCTGCAATTAAAAACAGATCTAGGGGCTGGCTTGTAGCTCAGTGGTTCTCAACCTTCCTAATGCTGCAACCCTTCAATACAGTTCCTCATGTTGCGGTGACCCCCAATCATAAAGTTATTTCTTTGCTGCTTCATAACTGTAATTTTGCTACTTTTATGAATGTAAATATCTGATATGCGATCCCTTGTGAAAGGGTCTTACAACCCCCAAAGGGGTAATAACTCGCCCTTTAATTCCAACACTTGGGAGTCAGAGGCAGGTGGATCTCTGTGAGTTCGAGGACAGACAGGTCTACAGAGTGAGTTCCAGGACAGCCAGGGCTACACAGAGAAACCCTGTCTTGAAAAAACCAAAATAAATGAATAAAAATAAAGGCTGCAAATAAATGATGCTTACCTATAAAGCTTCTGACCTAAATGTTAGTGTCTTAGCCCTCTTCTCTTGCCCTTAAACAAGATACTCCATAATAGGCACCTTGCAGTTTTATGTGCAGAGAAGGAAATTCTTTAAGAGAAGAAAAGCAAGCAGGGGCTGGTGCTGGGAACTAGCTAGCAGTTTGACCACGCGTGAAGCTCCGCGTTTATCCCCTAGCACTGCGTAAACCCAGTGTGGTACTCGCCTGTAATCTCCACGTTCATGAGGTAGAAGCAGGATGATCAAATTGGAGGCCAGCCTAGGCTACATGGAACTTGACTAAAGAGAGAGGGAGAGGATATGTTAAACTTAATCTTTAAATGTTACTTAATCTTGCTTGCAGTGGTGGCGCACACCTTTAGTTCCAGCACTCGGGAGGCAGAGACAGGCAGATCTCTGTGAGTTTGAGGCTAGCCTGGTCTACAGAGCGAGTTCCACGACAGCCAGAACTACACAGAGAAACCCTGTCTCAAAACAAAATAACACCAAACCAAATAGTCAGTCTGCACACCTGCTGTAGATGACATTCATTGAGCAATGTCCCACAGAAAACCTGAGAATCACAGATGTAGACTGTTGTTGGGGGTTTTGCTCTTTGGCTCTTTTGGGGGCCTGCCACCCAGCTCCCAAATAAATCACAAATGGAGGCTTATTCTTAATTAAGGATGCCCGGCCTTAGCTTGGCTTCTTTCTTGCCAGCTTTCCTTAACTTAGTCTGTCTACCTTTTGCCTCTGGGCTTTTCCTGTTATCCTCTGTAAATCTTACTCTTACTCATTCATGGCTTGCTGTGTAGCTGGGTGGCTGACCCCTGGAGTCCTCCTCCTTCTCTGGCTCCTTCTACTCCTCCCAGATTTCTCTCTCTGCCTGCCAGCTCCGCCTATCTCTCTCTCCTGCCTTGCTATTGGCCATTCAGTTTTTTATCAGACCATCAGATGTTTTACACAGGCAAAGTAACACAGCTTCACAGAGTTAAATAGTAACACACCTTAAAATAATATTCTACAGTAGGCCCTGCAAAGACATCCAAGTATGACTCTCTTGAGATGCCTGCACCCGTATCTTGGATACAGGCTCCTTTTTTCTCTAGATGACTGTACCTAAATCTCTACATAATAAACTCATATGCTGCTGGGCATGGTGTTGCACACCATTAGTCTGGTATTTGGGAGGCAGAGGCAGGAAGATTTCTAAGAGTTCAAGGCCAGCCTGGTCTACAAAGTGAGTTCCAGAGCAGCCAGGGCTATGTAGAGAGGCCCTATCTCAAAAAACAAAAATAATGAATAAACAAACTCTTTTGTGTGCTTTGCTTCACGCCGAATTATCCTGAACATCTTTCCTGCCGTGCAGTCAAGGATGGGACTTCACATCCAGCTTTGTTTTCATTCTTGAGACAGCGTCTCATGTAGCCTCAAACTCAGCATGCAGATGAATGATAGCCTTGAACTTCCATCCTCCTGCCTCCTGAGTGCTAGATGATCCGCATGTACCACCACATTGGTTTCTGTGATCCTGGGACTCAGACACAGGGTTTCCTTGTGTGGTAGGCAAGCACCCTGCCTACTGAACAGTATCTCCAACCTTCACAGAAAAAGCTCTGAAAAACAGTCCGGGCAGCCTTATCAAGGACTGTCCTTGATAAGGAGACGCTTATAAGGAGAAGGGATGGAGCCTTTTATGCCAAGTCTAGGCAGTGTGGGCAGACACAAGACAGTACAAGCTCTGTCCCTTAAAACAGCAGTTTTCTGCTTAGACTGATAGATCTGCAGCCATCTGCCTAAGCGGAGCCTGTGTCTGAGTATGACGACTGAGTGGATGCTCAGTACACTGTGGCTCCTCCAAGGTGAGGGATGGCTCCCACCAGTTAATTTCAGACAGTGACGAGCCCACAACAGGCACTTGGGCAGATCATGCTAGAAACGCTGTAAGCCATGAGTAAAGGAGACCAAAGGAGGCTGAGGTTGTGGAAGGGATGACTGAGCAGACAGGTGGGGCCGGACTGTCCGCAGGACCAGCTGCTCTGGTCAGAAGGATGAAGCCCCAGGGAGTCCTGTGCAGAATGCTGCCATTGTGCCCACAGAGCGGCTGTCATCCCCGCATACCCAGCTGGCAGCCTGAGGATGAGGTGGGAGTCCTACACCCTACATCAGCTGCCGGGTCTAGACAGCTGCTTCTAGGACAGTGGGAGGGAGAAGGTGGGAGGTCAGAGTCTGTAAGAGGAGACGAGGAAAGCCATGCTGAACATACTCACGAAGGGAGAGAAAACAGTGTAAACCACAAGGCCTTAAGGAAAAAAAATTAAGAACGATTGGGCAAGACTGTAATGGGGAATGCAAATACATTACTACAGAGACCAAAAGAAAGACTTAAATATCTGGTTGCCTGTGCCCAGGAGTGGTCAGGAAAGTACCAGTTTACAAAGGATACAAAGATGTTTGCTCTCCTCCAGATTCATCTAGATATTCAAGGCATTTTCTCAAATGAAAATCACAGGAGGGAAAAAAAACCACTGCCATATTAAAAAAAGAAAATAGTTGATGCAATTCTAGCCAAGTACCAAACAATGACTTGTGTTTTCTTTTCTGTCTGGATCTGAGTAAGCTGGCCATAAAAATGTGTTATGGAGATCTGGGTATGGTGGTGTAATGCTTATCCTCCCAGAATTTGGGAGGCAGAGGCAGGAGCACCAGGAGTTCAAGGTCATCCTCACTTACACTTCTCAGTTACAGGAGACCCCATTTCCGGAATGCAGAAAACATCGTTGGCTACGTGGCCGAGCAGGCAAAGGCACTTGCCAGCAAGCCTGAAGAACTGAGTAGGAGGAGAACCAAGCCTATAAGTTGTCCTCTGCCGTCCGGTCTTACCTAGGTTTCTGCTGTGATAAACACCGTCACCCAAAGCAACTTGGGGAGCAGAGGGTTTATTACAGCTTACAGTTAGTTCTACATCACAGTCCATCACTGCAGGAACTCAGGGCAAGAACTTAAGGCCAGAACCTGGAGGCAGGAGCTGAAACAGAGGCCATGGAGGAGTGCTGTGTTGTTGTATGGGCATGAGTTCACGCAGGTCCGTGGGAAGAAGATACTGAGCACTTTAAGGATGTCTCTAGCCTTTCAGCTGCAGGGGGACTCGGCCTCTTCATGGACTGAGACACATTCATTTAGCCTAGGGCATTTTTATTTTCCAAATTTACACTTAAGCAAGTTGATTTCCATATCCTCAAAACAACCAGACTGGTCTCCGAAGGGACAGTGCCCAATGCAAATCGATGAAGGAATATCACAGTGGGCTGGATTTTCCCAAGCAAGCTTTGCATAGGCTTTGTACCCTTGGGAAACTCTCCCGACCAGATTCACATAGAGGGCAACAGGAGAAGCAGAGGGAACCGAGAAATGAAAGCTGAATAAAGGCTAGGTGCTAGCACTCTGGAGCCAGGCCAAATGTAAGTGTGGCTCACTGGCTTCTTCCCCATGGCTTGTTCAGCCCACTTTCTTATACCACCGAGGACCACCTGACCAAGGATGGCACTAACCACACCTGCCCTGGGCTGGGCCCTCCAAATCAATCATTAATCAAGAATATGCACTTGGCCGGAGAGTGGTGGTTCACACCTTTAATCCCAGCACTCGGAGGCAGAGGCAGGCGGATCTCTGTGAGTTTGAGGGCCAGGCCAGTCTGCTCTGCAGAGATAGTTCTAGGACAGCCAGAGGCACAGAGAGAAACCCTGTCTCGAAAACTCAAAAACCAAAACCAAACCAAACCAAAAACAAAAGCAAGCATCAAAAAAAGTCCCTCCAGATTGTTTACACATGACTGTTTGCAGGTGCACAATGCCATTGGCCTTCTAAATTCCCCCTCAGTGTTGGGCTTCCTTTTTTGACGGATTAAGAAACTGAGGTTCAGAGAGAGCCTTGGCGACAGAAGCGGTTGGGAGCAAGGCAGATGTGGTACAGAGGTTTGTGCAACCTGGATGGATGCTCGGGGGCCCAGCTGGAGAGTCGGACATGCGGAGCTACGAAGCCATTCATTCCTCTAGGCCACTCATTCATTCAGGATTCGCTGGGCACAGGCTCTAAATGCCAGAGAAGTGCAAACGTCCACGAAAAGCATGCTCTCAGTACACACTTAGGATGGGGGGCACCAGGGGACCCAGGAAGTTACTGTACAGGGGAACTGATGTAGGTGGTAAACGCAGAGGGTCGGAGAAGGGAGGGCGGAGCGCGGAAGCTGGGGCGGAAAAGAGGCGTGGCCAGGGGAGGAGGCGGGCCTCCGAGAGGGTCTCCAGGCGGAAGTGGGTGGGGCGGTGCTTTGGGAACGGAGGTGGGTGGCTAGGATGTAAACAAAAGCCTCCCTCCCGCGCTTTAAGAGGGAGTTCGGGGACAAAGAATCAGAACAAAGACGGAAGCCAAGTAGTGAACAGGCTGAGTTCAAGAAGTGCCTAATGGACTCAAGACCTGGGCCAGAAGCAAAGCCTGAGGGAGCCTTGGACATCCCTCCAGGGAGGTGGCAGAAACAAGAAGCAGTACCCCGGGGCCCTTGGGGAGGTGGCAGATGGATACCGGAAAGTGACTCCGAGGCCCCGGGAGACCCGGATTCTGAGGGCCAGGCAGGGAGAGGTGTCAATGGGAGACAGTGAAGCTGCTGTGGGGATATCCGAGCCAGGCGGGAAACTCCCACCGTGTTTGTGGCCTGCCCTGGGAGGCAGAGTCAGCACAGCAAGAGAGGCGAGAGAGCCGCATGTCCTCCAGAGGCCCGAGACGTAAATATGTGCACAGACACACGGGAGCACCCGGGAGATCGGGACAGGAAGTGGATTCCGTGGGAGGCAGTAATAAAGGTAGTTTTCTGGTTTACTGGACATACGCTCCTGTGTTTTGTGTAGGACTGGGGAATCGGAACCCCGTGTTAATTAGACAAAGCACTCCATCCTCCAATTATAACATGCAGTTCCTGAAATCACAAGGGCACAAGACACCTACAGGCCACATGTCACGAGGAAGAGAACGGAACTTTGTGGTAGGTGCCTGGGAGAGAACAGACCAGAGTGACGGAGCGAAGTCTATGCTGCAGACATAGACAGTGGAAAGACAGTGTCAAGAGGAAAGACACTCAACCCTTGTGGCTGACAAACGTCTGAGTTTCCTAAAACGGAAATGGTTCATAGGGGCTGGGGAGTGGCTCAGCCAGCCAGGTGGTAAAGCCCTTGCTGCCAAGCGTGGAGACTTGGGTTTGAGCCTAGCCCTCAAATAAAAAAGCCAGGCGGTGTTTTCCGGAAATCTCAGTGCTGGAGAGGTGAAGACAGGCCCCACTCTGTGTTTGTTCCATATCTCCTAGACTCCTTTGTCCTGGGCTCCTGGGTTAGATGGAATAACACATGGCTTTTTCAGGAGAGGAGGCATCATCCAAAGCCAGTCTCTTGCCTGTGGTGAGCAGCCCAAGGCACAGTGGAGAACCACTTCCCCAAAGCAGCACATTAGGACCTCCAGCTCTGCACTCTCTAACCCCGAGCCTTTTGTTGTTGTTGTTGTTGTTTTCAAGACAGTGTTTCTTTGTGTAGCCCTGGTTGTCCTGGAACTCACTCTATAGCCCAGGCTGGCCTCAAACTCAGAGATCCACCTGCCTCTGCCTCCCGAGTGTTGGGATTAAAGGCCTGCACCACCACACCTGGCTAGAAGATATAATCTCAACAAGCAGTAACATTCACAGTCTTGGTTTAAAAAACAAAACAAGGCCGGGCGGTGGTGGCGCACGCCTTTAATCCCAGCACTTGGGAGGCAGAGACAGGCGGATCTCTGTGAGTTCGAGGCCAGCCTGGGCTACCAAGTGAGTCCCAGGAAAGGCGCAAAGCTACACAGAGAAACCCTGTCTCGAAAAACCAAAAAAAAAAAAAAAACAAAAAACAAAATAAAACAGCCCTCCTCGTGTGTGAGCATGTATGTGTACCGTGTAGAATGTGCTTATGTTTTCTCATTCACTCCGGGCCAAATTGACTTGTAAGTCCTCCTGTAAACTCAAGTTGTTACCTGGCCCACCTTCTCTTCGGTGCACAGTAAAACTAAAATTTTAAGAGAAAAACTAACTACAGTGGCCTCTACAGGCTAAGGTTGGCCTTATGCCAGTCAAAGACAAAATAGTGGCAGAGGACACAAAAGAGTATTTAATTAACACGACTCCTGTTATGCCCAGATTGTGACCCCCCAAAGAGACCACTGAAGACATTGGATGTCCAGAATGCAACAGCAAGGTTTATTCTGCAGATACAAGTCTAGCTAGACAGGGGACTCATTCCTACACCCAACACAGTGAGGCAGGGAGGAGTTCCTCTTTCTTGGGGAAGTTAGTTTTTATAGGCAAAACCCATAAAATTTCTTAGAGGGGAGGGGGTTAGTACGGGTCCATTCTTGATTGGTCCAGTTTTTCCTGGGCCTGGACTTTATCTTATTCTAGCTTGTCTGTTTGCCTTGTCAGGAGTTTTACAACTCCTCTCCGGGGTCTGGTCATGTTATCTCTGGAGAGGGGCATCTCATGGTTAATTGGTCACCACCAGACATCCTGACTCTGTTCTTTTGTTCCTGGGGCTGGCGCCATCATTTCTGGGGACTTGAAACTGGCCTGGTCTATCTATATTGAGATATCTTTGTCTAAGGCCCCCTTTTTGAGACAATAGAGTGAGGGTCTTGTTGTGCCTAGATCGTGTCCCCAAAGCCGCCACTGGAGACTTTAGGTACAGAATGCAAAAGTAAGGTGTATTCTAAGTTTACAAGCCTCCAGGGAGGCTCTTCTAAGTCTCTCACTCACAGCAGGGAGGTTGGAAGGAGCGCTCCCCTTTCTTTGTGAGGCTAGTTCTTAAAGGCACAGACCATATAATTTATTTTAACCTGCCTCCCTTTTTAGTCTTTTGGTCAAATATCCTGACTGTGTTTTTCAAAGTCCCTGTAGCAGATACAACCACCTGGGGAAAAGGGGTCTAAGTTCTTATCTACACTTAGGAATACTGGTTTAAGCTTCTCTTTGTCTGTAGGGGATAGAGTGGGGGGTTTTACTGAGGTATCACACTCTTTTGGTAAAACAAACTGAGGTGGCGATATCTAGATGGTTGGGGATTAACACAAGTTTCTAAATTTAAACTTTAAAGAAAATCTTTTTTTTTTTTTGACTAAAAAGGGGAGGTATTTATATAATTTTACAGCTCTGGCCAAGATGTTGTCTTCTTGATCCTAGACTCAATTCTGGTTCTATGACATGGTTCCTACTGCTGGAGAGTGTGGATTAACTTTGAGAACCGGTTACCCCTGCTCCAGGCACAATTTTTGTCCTACCAGATAATTGTCCTCTGAGATCCCAAACTCTTTGTTTCAAGGCTTAAGAAAACGACTTACCTCTGTTTTCAGGGGTGTGTGTGTGCAAATGTAATCTTTTTAAGAAATTTTGTTGTTATTGTTCTTTTGTTTTTTGTTTGTTTGTTTGTTTGTTTGTTTGTTTGAGACAGGGTTTCTCTGTGTAGCTTTGGAGCCTTTCCTGGAACTCACCCTGTAGCCCAGATTGGCCTCGAACTCACTGAGATCCGTCTCTGCCTCCTGAGTGCTGGGATCAAAGGGGTGTGTCACCACTGCCCACCTGCATTTTGAGAAAATTTAAAGATATATATATATATATATATATATATATATATATATATATATAAAATATAATATAGTAACTTTAAAGATCTATATATTAAGGTTTTTATTTTTATGTGCATTTGGTGTTTTGCCAGCATGTATGTCTGTGAAGATGCCAGATCCCCTGGAATTGGAGTTACAGACAGTTGTGAGGTGCCATGTGGGTGCTGGGAATTGAACTCAGAACCTTTGGAAGAGCAGCAGGTTCTCTTAACCTCTGAGCCATCTTTCTGGGCCCTAAAAATGTGTTTTCCTCCTCCTTCTCCTACTTCTGTAAAGAAGCAAACAAACCAGGCCGGAGAGATGGCTCAGAGGTGACCAGCCCTTGCTGCTCTTGAGAAGGATCCATGTCAGGCAGGTCTAAGCCACATCTGACTTGAGCTCCAGAGGATCCAATGCCCGTTTCCGGTCTCCACTCTCATGAACATGGTATGCACACACCTACACATTAAATAAAACTTAGAATTTCAAAAAAAGAAACAGCACTTGGGCTGAGAGGTGGCTCATTGGTTGAGAGCATTGGCAGCTCCTCCAGAGAACCCAGGTTCAGCTCATAGGTGTCACAGGGCTCGAAACCGTCTGTAACTTCAGTCCCAGGAGATCTGACATGGTCTTCTGACCTCCAGAGGCAAAGACTTGCATGTGGTATACACACATGTACACAGATAAAACACTCACACATAAAATTTAAAACTAATTAAACAGTATTTTATTTTGATACATGAGCCCACAGAGGTATATATATGAGAACCCACGAGAGATTGTTAAAGGGTATCAAGAATTTATTAAGATATAAAATAGAGATAATACACTCATGGATATAGAACAAGTAAATAGCCATCATTGTCTTCCGTTCTGCCCAGGGGTGAAGGGAACCAACCAGCAGGTCTCTGACCTCCCAAGAGAGAGTGACCCCTTTCTCCCTCCCCTTAAATGGGTCAGGTACACAGACAAGAAGCCACGCCCTAAGGCCTGTACCCCAAAGCCATTGGTGGAACGAATTCCCACAACAATACTTTGCTATTAAGAAAGAAATAGATGAGCTGGCTGATGGTGAACGCCTTTATTTCCAGCACTCAGGATCTCTGTGAGTTTGAGGCTAGCCTGGTCTACAAAGCAAGTTCTAGGATAGCCAGAGCTGTTACACAGAGAAACCCTGTCTCAAACAATAACAACAAAAGACAACAATTAAAAAAAAAGAGAGAGCGCAAAGAAAGTGTTTCTAGAATTTCATAAAGGAAGACAAAAAACGTCAAAGATGGGCTAAAAATAGAGACAGCTCATAGAAACGAAACGCCAGCCGCAGCCAAATGCCACAGCCAAATGCCACAGCCAAATGCGTCTCAGTTACCATCATTCCCTTAGCAGGCTGAAGATATGCAAAGAGTTCACCACAGGCTCTGCATATGACGCTCTGGGGAAACAGGCACCTCTTGTAGCTGGTGGTACTACCCTAGGAAGGGAGGGAATTTAACACTCATAAAATCACAGGTGTGTGTTCTCTCCGGCACATCAGTCTCATGCTTAGAAGTCCACCTATAGAAAGAAACCTTGGCACTGGGCAGTCCTTTTCAGATCCACCCTCTTCCCTATGTCCTCCGGCCTGTCTGAGTCCTGACTCCCCGGCAGTCCTTGTCAGGTCCATGTCTTTCCTAGGTCCTCCAGCCTGAGTCCTGACTCCCTGGCAGTCCTTGTCAGGTCCATGTCTTCCCTGGGTCCTCCGGCCTGTCTGAGTCCTGATTCCCAAAGTCTCGCGTTTGCTTTTCTTCTCTTTCTTTGGAATACTGGACTTTGGATTTCCTTACCCTTTCTCTGAAGTGTCCCCCACCCTAACCCTTGCTTCCGAAGGTGTGGGTTTCCCTCTTTCTCCTCTTCATCTTCCCTCTCCAAGGGTCCCCCCCACTCCCCCGCCCCAGGCTTTCCTTTGCATGTCAATGCGGTTGTCCTGGGGTTTCCTTCTGGTTTGGTTCTTAAATTTGTTTACTGTTGAGACTAAGAGCTCCCAAGAGCTGACCTAAATTTCACTGATAACAAGTGGAGTCCCAGATGAGACTCCCCAAAGTTCCTGGTGACATGTGATGACCACAAAGGGACCCTAAAGAAGTTGCTTCAGGGACAAAATGGGTGCTTGAACTTCAGGACCTCAGAAGCCACCTGGGAAGGACCTACACAGGAGTCCAGCCACTCCAGTAGCTGTCGCAGTGGCTGGAAGCAGGTCCTAGGTTCATCCCTCGAGTCCAGCCTTGGAGGCCAGAGGAAGGGCCCTGAGGAGAAGCCAAATCAACCAGATGTTGGCGGGTACTCCTGAGAGCCTACTCAGGGACGCTAACGTCCTTTGTTATGGCTTCTTTTGGTACTCTGCCAAGGGCTTTGTGATGCTGAACTGTTGCGTAAACTCAACGGCTGCTCCAGCTGGATGAAGTCTTTAAAAGAAAAAAGAGGGAGAGAGACAGCAAAAGCTAAATATTTGCACTGGAATGAAATAATACGGGTACAGTGTTGTGTGTCTGCATCATTGTTTAGAATGTCAAGAGATTGGAAACACCTATAATAAAGAACTCCTAAGTGGCTGGGCATGGCTGCTCATGCCTGTAATACCAGCACCCAGGCATGAGGCCTGCCAGGAGTTGGAGCCCAATGAGCCAATGCAGGCAGCTGGAGAGATGGCTCAGAGGTGAAGGTTGAGTCCTGCTTCCTGCTCCAGCTGAGGACCAGAGTTCAGTTCCCAGCACCCACATCAGCTTACAACTGCCTGTAACTCCAAGTCCAGGGGACCCGACACTGTCTTCTGGACTCTGCGGGTACCTGCAACACACTTGGCACTCACACGGTGTACACACACATAAATGAAAGTCTTTAGAAATATAAGGAAATAGAGAGAGAGGCTCGCAGAAACACCAACAAAGCACATGACAGGAAGTAGCTCCCCCAAGAGGCAGACTCAAAAGTGAGTCTGGGTTTCTTCTGTGTCCTGGATTTTCTCTGTTCTAATGTTTTAGTTTTTAAAAGCATTTGTGTGCATGCCCATGGCATGGAACTCATGTGGAGGTCAGGGGACAGATTTTAAGAGTCGGTTCTCTCCTTCCATCAGTTGGGTTTCAGGGGTTACGATGTCAGGTGTGATGGCCAGCACCTTTACCCACTCAGCTATCTCTTGGACCTACAAGCACGTATTTTAAAGACTTAAAAAGAAAACAAGCTATTTTTCCGGGTGGTAGTAGCACATGCCATTAATCCCAGCACTGGGGAGGCAGAGGCAGGTGGATCTCTGTGAGTTCGAGGCCAGCCTGGCCTATAGAGTGAGTTCTAGGACAGCCAGGGCTACACAGAGAACCCCTGTCTGGAAAAACAAAAGCAACAGAAAAAAATCAATTACTGGTCATGAGGTAAGATGGTCTCTATTGGTGTACTGTTGCTCCTAAGTCACCAGAGGGTAAGGAAGTAGGTGTGACTATCACCCTGTGTATGTGCACAGGTCTCTAACTATTCTTCTGCAATCACTTGTTTCTGTACTAAGCTAAATAAGGGCTCATATGGACACCGCCAATCTAACTTATTACCGTAGTTCCTTCTAGTCTCCTCCCCTTGCTTATCACACACACACACAGAGAGGGGGGGTGCATGGGGGGAGAAAGAAAGAAATGAAGTAAAGAACTTGGCGATTGTGAGTTTGAAGCCCACCAGTGCTTTGATTTGAGAACATCAGAGTGTTCAAGAAAAAAAAAAAAAAAAAAAGAAGTGCTGTCTGGACCTCCCTGCTCTATGATGCACTGAAGCTCTTGAAGCCAATCTCTTTACATAGCCCAGGCTGGCTCCAAATTCTGGCTCCTTCTGCTCCTGCCTCCCAAGCTGAAACAGCTCGAGAGTCAATCTCACCAACTTTTCTCCTCCAGGTCTTTGTGAGCAGCCCTTGCAGCATCCCCAGGCCAGGGCAGCATGCCCCTGCAGAAGTGGGGGTTCTGAGACTGTGCCCACCACCCAGGCCAGGGCAGCATGCGGCTGCAGAAGAAGTGGGGATTCTGAGACTGTGCCCACCACCCAGGCCAGGGCAGCATGCCACTGCAGAAGTGGGGATTCTGAGACTGTGCCCACCACCCAGGCCAGGGCAGCATGCCCCTGCAGAAGTGGGGATTCTGAGACTGTGCCCACCACCCAGGCCAGGGCAGCATGCCCCTGAAGAAGAAGTGGGGATTCTGAGACTGTGCCCACCAAGCTGCAGCGCCCAGAGGCTTAAGGGAAGGGAAACATGAGACAGAATTGTGAGGGAACTCTCTGCCCCTGTCTAGATGACCACGTGAGTGTCATGCTTGCCTCTGCTGGGGGAAGTCAGAGCCTTAGGATTCTGTGGGTTGGGTGGTTGGTTGGTTGGTTGGTTGGTTCAACACTTAAGAAGCATTAAAATGAAATGGTCAGCTGAGGAGATGGTTCAAGGGAGTAAAGGCGTTTGCTGCCAGGCCTGATGACCTGAGTTCAATCCCTGGACCTCCTATGCAAGAACTGACTCCTGACTGTCACGTGTACACACACACAAACACAAAGAAAGGTTTAGGACTGGAGCGATGGCTCAGTGGTTAAGAGCACTGACTGCTCTTCCAGAGGTCCTGAGTTCAATTCCCAGGAACCACATGGTGGCTCACAACCATCTGTAATAAGTTCTGGCTCCCTCTTCTGGCCTGCAGGAACACATGCAGACAGAACACTATACATAATAATAAATAAAATCTTAAATAATAATAAGTTTAGTTATAATAAATTATAATAAATAAATAAATAAAGGTTTAAAGCTAAGATGCCAATTTTCTTTTATAAGATGGCAACCAAAAATTTTTACATTGCAGCTGTTTTTTTTTTTTTTTCCTTTTTCTTTTATGTGCATTGGTGTTTTGCCTGCAGGTATGTCTGTGTGTGAGTGTGTGTGTGTGTCAGAAGCCCTGGAACTGTATCGGGGACTATGGGGGTCCAGCCCCTCGATAGTCCCCTCCAAGGGTCTGGGAAGAATCTACAACCAGCTGATAATTAATCTTTGATGAAAAGAAATGAATCTATGTACACGAAACTCCTTAGTCCATATACTTTATTATTCTGTGATAGTTACAAGCTTATATTCTGCTCTCATATTTAGGTCATCTTTAGCCTGATTTCTCTCTACACTTGTCTGCGATCCCCTCTATGTCCTATCTTTTTTTTTTTTTTTTTTTTTTTTTTGGTTTTTTGAGACAGGGTTTCTCTTGTGTAGCTTTGCGCCTTTCCTGGAGCTCACTTGGTAGCCCAGGCTGGCCTCGAACTCACAGAGATCCGCCTGGCTCTGCCTCCCGAGTGCTGGGATTAAAGGCGTGCGCCACCAACGCCCGGCTCCCCTCTATGTCCTATCTTAATTCCTTCATCTAGTTCTGTCCCTTCTAGGTTCTCATCTATCTAGTTCTTTCCCCTATCAGCTCCTCTCCCGTCTCCTCTCTCATCTGGCTCTTCCTCATCTTGTCCTTCCCCATCTGGCTCTTCCTCATCTTCCATCTCGTTCCTCTTGTCCTCTCTTCTAGCCCTTCAATCTAGTTCTTCCCCATCTCAGTTCGTTCCTCTCAAGTTCTTACCCGTCTAGTTCTTCCATTCTCTTCTCTCCTCTCTGTCCTCTCGTGCCCTGGGAGTTCTGGTATATATACACTTACAAGCAGTATTCCCTTAGCAGTGCAAAGCCAGGCTTCCAGGGTCAAATGGAGGGGTGATAAGAATCACACAGGGAGGCAATAACCGTTAATTATCATTTGCAATCCCAAAGGGAAGTGACCAATGGGGAAATGAATTAACTAAAGGCTAAATTCAGGTAATATCTAAGAAGAGGGCTCTTATGTGCTCAACTATAATCTTAAACGTGGTTGGTAGAAAGTGTTAAGAATCTATAAGTTATGCCGGGCGGTGGTGGCGCACGCCTTTAATCCCAGCACTCGGGAGGCAGAGCCAGGCGGATCTCTGTGAGTTCGAGGCCAGCCTGGACTACCAAGTGAGTTCCAGGAAAAGGCGCAAAGCTACACAGAGAAACCCTGTCTCAAAAAACAAAAAAACAAACAAACAAACAAGAATCTATAAGTTGCTAGGTCAATGGGAGAAAATAAAACTGTCTTCTTTATTCCTGTAGCTCCTATCTGTCCAAGCTATCTGCCGTTTTTCTGCAGGGTGGGGGAAAGTGTGCTCAGTCGCTAGGCAACCTGTGTACAGCTAGATGCCTCTGGTGATAGTTAAAGGGAGATCTGGAACTAGAGGTAAGGTTTAGGAAAGGAGGAAGTAAGGCTTAATTGGCACATCTGACAGGCCTTCTCAAACAGGTAGCCCGGATGCTTAAGTCTGTTCTTAGAGAGTACAGAGGTATCTCTGATAAGGTACTTTCCTCCATCCAGTGATGGACCTGGCCGGATGCTACCAATAATGATAATTACAGGGAGGCTTGAACTGGGAGTTCTGGCTGAGCATAGCTGTCAGTGAAGAAGGTTATCTAAATATTCCTAGAAGTGGTTAGGTAAGGAGTTAGCTGTCTATAAAGTTGGTAAGGCTGTAAGAAAGGAGGGTCCGAACTGAATTGTGTAAAGCTATTACTTAATGTCTACCTGACCTAGGCGGTGTCCCCTTCTGGAATTTACCTTAAGTCAGGAGACTAGCCTGTGGGTTGTTATCACTCTTAATCCTCAGAAATTGGGTGACCACCTGGGTGATGTCTCCTTTAGTCCTTGAAAGTGGCTAGGGGAGATATCTGATTCCAGAGAAAGCCTTTCCTGAGGCTGTTCTCCAAATGCCTGGAATGTATATGTCTAGAGAGTGATCAGTCCACATTGTTAGCCCTTCTTAGGGAAAAATCAATTGGGAAAACTAGGAAGGTACACATGATTTTCATAACAGAATACAGCTGATATATAACAAGCCAAGTAACACCAAAAACTCCTTGGGATTTGGCTTCCTCTGGAGGAATTCCCTGATTCCTCCAGGTAGTGACTTTGCCATAACCAGCTGAGTTCTTATGATATTCCTGCGGCCCGCAGCAGAACTGGACTTATAGACAGTTGTGAGCTGCCATGTGGAGTTACAGACAGTTGTGAGCAGCCAGTGCTCTTAACCACTGAGCCACCTCTCCAGCCCCTAGGTTGCATTTATTTGTGTATTTTTGTGTGTGCACTGCTGTGGAACAATCCTTTTCTACACTCTGAATATGTATTACTCTCATTGGTTAATAAAAAGCGGACAGGCTAGAAGTTAGTTGGGAAAGCCAAACTCAGAATGCTGGGAAGAAGGAGGGCCGAGTCAAGGGAGACACCAGCCAGCTGTCCAGGAGGCAAGACATGCTAGAGGACAGGTCAAGCCACAAGCCATGTGGCAATACATAGATTTATAGAAATGGGTTAATTTAAATGTAAGAGCTAGTTAGTAACAAGCCTGAGCTATCAACTGAACTTTTATAATTCATATTCAGCCTCTGAGTCGGTTATTTGGGATCAGGCAGTCGGGGGTTGACATCAGAAGACAACTTTTGGGACTCAGTTGTCTTCTCCATCATAAGAGTTTGGGAATCAAACTCAGGTTGGCAGGGTTGGCAGGGGAGTGCCTTCAACCTGTGCTGAGCCCATCTTGCTGGCCTATAAAACAATAAACTTTATCTTCTATGTATTTTGCCACATTACAAAAAACAATAAATAAAGTTTCAATTTAATGAACCCATTCTCTGTTTCTTTACACTGCGTATGTTTCTACATTGGACGGCATTTTAGTTCATTGCTTCTAACTATTGCATAGTATTATGTGGTTTTCCAGAACATTCCAGACTTCACCTTCTGGGAGACCAAAAGATCAATGGAGATCCTTTGAGTGAGGTGAGAGGTAGGGGGAACTGTTTCTCTGACATCAAAGGCTTTGCTGTCGGAGCAAGGGTGTGGGGGAGGGGCAGCATCTGTGGAAAATGGCAGTTGGTTATCAAGAGATGAAATCTAGATCACCAGGGACCCAATCAAAGCCAGCTTACATGTCTGTGAGCAGACATGTCTGTGCCCAGGACTAAGGGGGAAGAGCAGAAATGTAGGCTACCTATTTGTGGGGACACATCCTTGGGAGGGCACCGTGGGAACAGCCTCCCAGGGCTGTGAGGTGCTTGAGGGGGCCATGTGAAATCCACGGGGATGGAGTCAAAGGGGCTGGAAGAATAGTGTGTGTTGTTTTCTGTATTTTAACACACATTATATAGAGCTGTTGCACACACATAAACACTTGCTGATGTCAGAGTTATTCTAAGTTTATAGGCATCTTATTTAACTGTATATTATAAACCTCATGTGGTCTATGATGTTGAGTCCAAGGGCTTAGTATTTTTTCATGTGTAATATCTATTATATTTATAATCTAATGTTGCTTTCTGTTTTCCTTATTTAAAAGATTTATTTTAGCAGGCCGGGTGGTGGTAGCATGTGCCTTTAATTCCAGTACTCGTGAGGCAGAGCCAGGTGGCTCTCTGTGAGTTCGAGGACAGCCTGGTCTATGGTCTACAGAGTGAGTTCCAGGACAGGCTCCAAAGCTACACAGAGAAGCCCTGTCTTGAAAAAAATAAAAACAAACAAACAAACAAACAAAAATTATGTATTTTGTATATGTCTGTGTGTGGGTTTTTTTTTTTTTCTTCATATTTTTGAGACAGCGTCTTACTATGCAGCTCTGGTTGTCCTGGAATTCACTATATAGACCAGGCTGGCCTCAAACTCACAGGGATCTGCCTGCCTCTGCCTCCTGAGCTACACCCAGCTTATGTGTAGTTTTGTACAGACCCCCTGGAACTAGTTACAGGTGGTTGTGTGAGCTGCCCAGGATGCATGCTGGGAGTCAAACCCAGGTCCTTTTTGAGAGTGGCACACTTTCTAACTGCTGAGCTGTCTCTCAAGCTCTAGTTTTCTTCTCTGTAAAAGATTTTATTTTCAAGTGTGTGTGTGTGTGTGTGTGTGTGTGTGTGTGTGTGTGTGTGTGTGTGAGACAGCAAGAGCCCCCAGAGGTCAGAGGAGGGTGTTGGTGTTGGAGCTGGGGTTACAAGTTGTTGGGAACCTCCCGAAGTGGATACTGGGTCCTCTGCAAGAGCAATGTGGCCCTTAAATACAGGCATCTCTCCAGCCACTCCCCTCCTGTTTTTTTTTTCCCCTACTGTTACAGATATACAGATAATATTTAAGTGAGGAAAAAGTCATGTACACAAGGGATTTTTATTTTTTAAAGACAGAGTCTCATATAGCCCAAGTTGGCCTCCAACTTACCATGTGGCCTAGGCTGGCCTTGATCCTCCTGCCTCTACCTCCCTAGTACCGGGCTCAGAGATGTACAGCCCCATACCTGGCCCAAGAGCTTCATTCCATAGCTTCGGCTGTTATAACATTCTTTTAAGGTAGACACTGTGACTCCTAATTGAAGGGAGACAGTGAGAGATGAGAAGTTCACGCCCAAGGCCACCCTGAGAGCACCAGTGATGCTGCCCTGCGGCCTGTCTCAGTTACTTTTCTCTGCTGGGAGAACATATGGGACAGAAACAGCTTTAGGACAGGTTTCCCTCGGTCACGGTTGGAGGGTGAAGGGGTAAGGCATAACAGTGAGAGCAAGAGGCAGCTGAGCAGTCTCATCAGGGAGCAGCGGATGCTGGGCCTCAACCCTTCTGATTCCACCTAGGATCTTGACCCATGGGGATGGTGCCGCCCACATTCAGGGTGCGTCTTCCCACCTCAGCTAACCTAATCTAGGAATTCACAGACACTCAGAAGTCGGTTTCCATGGAGACCCTGGATCCCATCAAGCTGACATTCATGATTAACCATCTCAGTGCCTTTATTTGCAGTATGTTTCTGAGTCTATCCGGTTTTGTTACAACCGGAAGTGATAGTCCTGGTTGTCAACATTTAATAGAATTTCAAAACAGCCAGCAGAGAAGACTTGAAATGTTCCCGGCACAAAGAGGTGGTAGAGGTCTGGAACAGTAACACACCAGTTACCCTGATTTAATGTTGTACACATATATTAACATGCAAACTGTACCCCAGAAACAGTACAATTACTGTGTTAATAAAAATATAATTAGGACCATCGAGATGGCTCAGTGGGTATTGTTGCCAAGCCTGATGACCTCGGTTCAGGGGCAGGAAAGAACTACCTCCACAAATTAGCCTCTGTCCTGCACACGTGCACCACTGCACATACGCCTGTGTGTATATCAACACGTGTGCACCCCCCCACACACACACACACAATACACAAATACAAGTTGTTGTTTTATTTATTTATTTTGAGACAGGATCTCAAGTAGCCCAGACTGGCCTCTAACCAGCTATGTTCAGGATGCCCTTTAATTCTGCTCTTCCTGCTTCTGCCTCCCAAGTGCCGGGCTCATGGTAGTATCCCACCATGTCTGACTTGTGTGGTGCTGGGGGTGGAACCGAGGCTTTGTGCATGCTAGGCAAGTACTCTGCCAGCTGTGCTACATCTCTAGCCCCTTCAAATTAAAAAAAAAAAACAAACAAACAAAAAACAAAACAAAACGAAAACAAATGCCGGGTGGCGGTGGCGCACGCCTTTGATCCCAGCCCTTGGGAGGCAGAGGCACTTGGATCTTTGTGAGTTTAAGGCCAGCCTGCTTCAGGACAGCCAGGCAGGGCTACACAGGGAAGCCCTGTCTTGAAAAACAAACAAATAAAAGACAAAACAAAACAGAACAAAAAAGCATCACTTTAGTGGAGTCCTGATTCTGGGGTTCTCTGCTTTCTCTCCCATTGTGATCTAAAGCAGTTTTTCACCCCAGGGAGAGGGAGTCATGGTGGAGCCAGCAGCTTTTGGGTTCTGAGACAGTTGGGATGTTTGTTTTTGGTTTGAGACAGGGTTTCTTTGTATTCCTGGCTGTCCTGGAACTCACTCTATAGACCAGGCTGGCCTCGAACTCAGAGATCCGGCTGCCTCTGCTGGGATTAAAGGGGTGGGTGCCACCATGCCCTGCTCTGGTGGGGACCTCTTGACAGTTCAAACCTGCTAGTTTTAGAACGTCACTGAGCTGCCTGCCATCCCCAGGGAGATGAGCTCTTTAGGCAGAGAGCATTGCAGAGGACCGGCAGCTGCCTCACTCAAAGGGAAGGCAGGCACAGCACTTCCAGAGGCTCCCTCGAGAGTGTGACCCAGCACATGGAAAGGAACACAGAGAGGAAGGCGAGGGGATGGCAGGACAGGAAACAGTTCCTCAGGAGACAGCCGGGTGTGGCCTAGATGGAGGAAGCCCTGTGCAGGCTGCCGGAGGAGCAAGGGAGAGGCTGGAGACCCAGGAGGGCTCTAAAAGGATGGGAATTCCTCTCGTCCCCACAGCCTACCAGGGCGGGCCCGGCCAACACCAGCAGGAAGTACCCAGCCCTACTGTGGGAAGAAACTGGAAACCATAAATGGAGAACATGGCCGCTCTATGGTATGGTTGAGGGGGCGTTTTTATTGTAGATATGAGGGAGAGAACAGCCAGAGGCGTCCGAGCAGTGAGGAGCAGAGGGAGAAAGCAGTGAATTAAACATGGCCAGCAGATCGAGGCAGAAGAGGGAGATGGGAGAGAGAGACAGAGAGAGGGGGACTGAGAGGAAGACCGAGAGAGAGTGGGCAAAAGTGAGGGAGCGAAAGAGTGGGTAAAGAGAGGGAGACAAGAGAGAGGAAGACAAGAAAGAGAGAGAGAGAGAGACAGCCATAATAGCAGGGCTAGATGAGGAGAGCTCACAGTAAGCAGGGGAGGAAAGCCCACGAGCCGGAGGACGTTTGGGGAGAGGGCAGGCGTAAAAAGACCTGAGAAGAGTCAGGATGCCAGTGTGGACTCTGACATGTGTCACAGGCACTTGGGATACAGAGGGAGCCCGGAGGCCACCACGAGCTTGGGTGTGCTAAGAGGCACCAGGTAAACATTTGTCCCTTCTGCTCGGTTTGGTAGAGGGGATCTGGCTTCACAGTGCCTGAGGAACGCTGGCTTTTGCCTATCCACCAAAATTTGGGGAAACGGAGTTTCCTTTGGACCAGAGAGGATTCTAGTTGTTCTGTGGAACACGGGTTTCTAAGGGAAGTGAGGTAGTCCTGTCTAGGAGGCTGGGGTCATGAGAGGAAGGTTCTATGATGGCATCATTTCTGGCTCTGAAAGAGGAAGAGAGGACCAGGAAGATGGCTTAGTGGGGGAAAGCCCTCGCCACTCCGTGATGACCTGAGTCTGATCCCAGGAACTCACTTTAAAAAGCCTGATAAGGTCGGGTGGTGGTGGCGCACGCCTTTAATCCCAGCACTCGGGAGGCAGAGCCAGGCGGATCTCTGTGAGTTCAAGGCCAGCCTGGTCTACAGAGCGAGATCCAGGACAGGGACCAAAACTACAGAGAAACCTTGTTTCAAAAAAACAATAAAACAAAACAAAACAAAAAAGCCGGATAAGGTGGTGCACATCTGCAAGCCAAGTGCCCTTTGGTGGGGATCTGGGGGATGGGAGACAACAGAAACGGCAGCTGCTCCCAGGCCAGCGGGCCTAGAGGAGCCTGTGCAGCGGCAGGAACAGAGACCTCCAGTCTCACACCAGAAGGGACCCCTCCTTGTGTGGCTTGTTGGTGGCTGGCTCTTGCCCGGCAGTGCCGTATTTGGAAGGGCTCCAGTCTGAGGGAGAGGAGGCCAGAGTCGGCTCAGGGCCTTGTAGCCTCTGGCTTTGCCATTTCCAAGCTCAGGCTTCGCTGGCAGCTGGTCCAGTGGTGCCCCTCACCCCACATGGCTCAACCCACCTAATAGTTCCTAACTTTCTCATAGGCATGGGACTGGGGTGTGTTTAGCATCCTGGGACGGTGGAGTGCCCCTTAGCAATTGTGACAAACACATCTGTAGATGCTTCCCAGAGATACAGTGGATCCCCTCTTTGGTGTCAAGGAAGTGGCAAACCATGTCCTGTTTATTAGAATAATGTCCGTGGCGGGGGTGGGGGTGGGGTGGGGAGGAGAGGAGCCATGGAAAATCCTCTCAGCAAGAAGACAGGCGTGAGTTGATAGCATATGGAGATACCAAGCTGGCCGCAAGGCTGCCTTCCCCAGGGAAAACCGAGGAGGAGGAGGAGGAGGAGTCCACCTAATTTTCAGTCAAAACACTCAGAGCATGAGAGTGCTCGGGGTGGGTGGGGTGAGGTTGGGGGTTAGAGCTCCCGTGAGCCCGGAGCCTGGGCACAGAGTAAACACTGTCCGGGGCACTGGAGAGTAAGGGTGACAAGGAGCACCCACCATCCTGGCTGGAGCACCACCGGCAGAAGGAGGGGGCCAGGCTCCGGATCTCCCTACCCCCACATGGTTATCTGCAGCCACTGGAAGGAGAGCAGAGAAAGGAAGGCATTCTGCAGAGGATGGAGAGCGGACAGGACTAGAGGGGTGGGGACCATGTGTGGCCCCCGACCCACCTCCCCACCCCTTCCCACGTACCTGCTCCATATTTAAGCAAATAGAACCAGTTTTCTGGGTGTCCATGGATAGGAAGAATGCTGTTTTAAGAAAAAGGTGGGGTGAGGGGTTAGTGCCGAGATGATGGTCTAAATGACCCACTCCCCCGAAAAGGAGAAACTTGGGAAGATAGGAAGTTATTCCTTGCCCATCAGGAATGAAACGTCACAACTGGTTAAGAGCCAGGCCCGGTTATGAGCGCTTGCCCCAGACTCATTTACTCTGCACTAGAGCACTGGGGAGATGGGACCAGCACTGACTTATTATTGGTTTACACTTGTTTATATATTGGGTGTGGGAGGGGTATGCAGGTGACCACATGTCACAGCTTGCACCTGTGGAGGTCAGAGGACAACTGGTGGTCATTGGTTCTTTGCTTCCACCCCGTGGGCCCTGGGAATCGAACTCAGGTCTCCAGTCTTGGCAGCAAGCACTTTTATATACTTAGCCAGCTTGCTCTCCCTAATGTTTGTTTTAACTCAAAGTCTTTTTTTTTTTTTTTTTTTTTTTGGTTTTTCGAGACAGGGTTTCTCTGTGTAGCTTTGCGCCTTTCCTGGAGCTCACTTGGTAGCCCAGGCTGGCCTCGAACTCAGAGAGATCCGCCTGGCCACTGAGGTTGCCTCAAACCTGTGATCCTCCTGTCTCAACTTCCCAAATTTCAAGTAGTATAAATATGGGCCACCCCATCCATCCTTGGGACAATAGTTTGATTTTGACTTATTTTTTGAGACAGGGTCTTTTGGCTGGCCTCGTGCTCACTCTGTAGCTGAGGATGACCTTGAACTCCTGATTTTTCTGCCCCTGGGATTACCATTCGTTATCATATCTTCTAGAGAAAGGAATCGGGGTACAGGCAATAGGCACGGCCCCAGCAAGTTGTGGATTTGAACCTGGGTCTGCTGTGTTTTCTGTGTGGGAGTGGTTCTACAGAAAGACCACAGGGTGAGGGGGTGTGGGAGCAAGCCAGGCTGGCCTGGCCTAAGCTGGAGGGGGGCAGGTGCCGCACTCACCAAACATGGCCTTTAGCCTCAGGAAGCAGTTGATGAAGCTGTCAAAGTCCACGATCATGTGATCATCCGCATACCTAGCCACCACCACCTCAGTTACCTTATTGGTCATCTTAATGCCTAGGAGACAGATGGGGCACGGGAGGCAGAATTCAGGTCCCCAGACTTGACTTCCCAGCTCCCTGTCTCTGGACAGCCTCATGCTCCCTGGCCACCTGCTTTCTCTATTGCCAAGCGCATCTCGTAGGAGTTCAAGGTCCCAGAGCGGTCTTCATCACACTCTTTGAAGATGTCCTGGAGACAGATGTCATCGGGCCGCATGTGTAGCATGGTGGTTGAAATAAGAGAATAGTGCAGTATGACTGACTTATACAGCTGCCCAAGACCCTGGAGCCCCACCACCCTGACCAACCACTTGAATCTCTAAGGTTCCTGTCTTCTCGTGGTTGAGGGGTTAACCCTTGGTAAGGGGATGTTAGTACCCTGCCCAGTGCATTCTGCAGGCACCCTTTATCACTACTCCAGGCTATACGGTTACTAACCAGTTTGTGTGTGTGTGTGTGTGTGTGTGTGTGTGTGTGTGTGTGTGTGTGTGTGTGTGTGTTGTGTGTCTCTGTTTGTTTTCAGTTGTAATGGCTTTGTTGGTAGTTCCCACCCTTCTTGGCTGTCTCTTTAGGGCTCGTTACCGTCCATTTCTTGATCTTTTTCCACAGGATCTGGAACTCCATAAGACCCAGCTTGCCAGTTCCATCTTTCTAGAGGGACTAGTCAAGGATAAAAGTGAAAAGGCATCTGAAGGGCAAGGGAACAGAAGGCCTGGACACAGGCTTGGGGTTCCTGAATACTAACAGCCAGAAGTGGAATCTTTAGCTACCCTCCAAATCTAACCCCTATCACAAAGGAGGGTCCTGAGGCTGGCTGGAGAGATGGCCACTTCTGAGTCAGCCTTGGAGGGCAGCGGAGAAGATGGGAAGTAGTGGTTAAGAACAGGAGGATACATCCATGAGGTTGATCATGCGGCGACAGACATCTAAGCTAAAGCCTCTAGTCTTGAAGTTCTTGACTGTGAGGGAGGCAAGGTGGAGGAAGAAGAGAAGAAGGAATGCTGTGTGGGACATGGGTGACCGTTGTAGGGATGGACTCTGAGGGTGGGGTGGACTGCTTACATTTATTCGCCAGCTTGTTGAGGAGCTTGTGAAGCTCATACATGTCTACTTCCTTGTCCTAGGAGGAGAGACTGCAATCACCTCCTCTGCCCCTTGGGCCCAATGGCCACCTCCCTTCAGCCGCTGCCCCTGGCCTTCTCACCTTGTCTGCCACCATCTCAAACAAATGGATGGAGTCCTGGTCCAAATCCTTCTCAGAGATGGTCTCCTGGGGAAGAGAAGCCGGGGAGGGAGGGAGCCAGTCTCAAAAACATCCTTCACACCCTCGACCCCTCAATCTCAAAGCTTTCTATTACCTCTTGGAAATGCTCAGCCCGGTTGACTTCATCCAGCAACCTGGGCATAAGAGAGTGAAGGTTTGGGGTGACTGGGGGCCAGCGAGATGGGGTTCTCAATGAGGTGACCCGGGGAAGGTCCTGTCATTGCATATGGAGCAGTACTGAACAATCCATCAACGCTGGGCTCTAGTTTTACTGTTTCTATTACCAATTTAGACCTCACATCCTCATGCCTCAGTTGACCTGAGTGTAAAATAGGGTTGACTTGGAGGAGGGGCCAGAACCTGACATCCTGCATCCCTTGGGCAGGGAACCTCGCCAAAGTGAGGTCAGCCCTCACCAGGTCTCACTGTGTTTTTCCGTAAAGACCCGAAGCAGGAAGTCAGCGTCTTTATGGGGCTCAAAGGTGGAGGGGATAATGATGT